>NW_004524697.1:9226790-9243075 GCF_000260255.1 Octodon degus
ATATATATTTGTAAAGGGAAGAGGCTTGAAGTTTAGGAAGACTTTTCCTATAAAAGAAAAGGATCAAGAACCAGATCCTTAGTACAAAACTATAAAATGAATAGTGGTGTTTCGTATCTGTCATAAGCTAAAGCTTATCATTGGCATGAAAACAGCTACTCAAGAGTATTACATCTTAACTAGATCCAAAATGTGAAGCAAGACTGTTACTCACTTCCTGGATGAATATTTGTTTCACCCATGATGAGGATGAAACCTGCTGATACATCACCAAAACATGGCAGATTTTCTTTTTAAGCAAGCAAAGCAAAAAATGCAGCAGGAAGTAAATTCAGAGTTGCAGAATAAAATCATGTGAGAATCTTGTTTGATGCCACTGAAAAGTAATTGGATTTATGATTCTGGGCAAATAGCTCAATGAAAAGAAAATGATATGCTGAAATGTTGACATTTGAGCTTGCCTTACAGAGAGGAGGAAAAAAAATAAACCTTAAATTTGAACTCTGTAAATCTTTCTCCCTTTTGTATGACTTCTTGCATGGGAATTTCCATTTCATACATATTAATTGGAAAGGGGTTAATATATATTCTAAAATGCTTAACATAATCTTAAAAGGGATATTTGAATATATTAGAATGTTAAGAGAAAAAGTATCAATTTCTTAGGGTTATTAATTCTTTATAGTATTTTTTAAAAATGGCACTGCTAAATTCAAATTAAAATAAAGATCTCAGTTAACAAGGTATTTGCTATTGTTGTGAAGACTGCAATTTAAGTCAACTTAAGCTGTTCTTACAAATAAATAGCTTTCATGTGAAATTCCTTCAGGAATACAGCCAGGGCACATCTGTGTTATACTGCCAATATTCAATAGTGAAAAATTATTCATTTATACATAATGCATGTTTCTGATTCACATCTGCGTTACCGAGGGCTAGTTTGTTTCCATTGTACATCATTGTACAAAATGGGTGCAATTCTGCATGCATTGAGAAGTGGCAACTTGGATAAGTTTTTATTTCAGTGCATTTTTGATTAAACTGTTTGGCAGTTACTCTACAACAGCTTCCTTTAATATGTTTTTTAATCTGTATCTCAGTATACCAAGTGGGCTGTAGCTTATCAGGTAAATATACGCAGAAGAACAAGCTCCTCGTGGAGAACATCACCATATTCTAGTCATGCACTCTCGATTTCAGTTCATTGTACACCAACACAATGATGTGGATCCACAACCAGTTAAATCAGGTCCACCCTGTAGCGTGTTGTGCATGCGGCACTTACATGCTGAAGCCCTTCCCTTCAAGCAGGGCTACACAACCGAGATACGCTTCACAGATGAGCTATAAGTTTTAAATAAACAGCAAATTAGTCTAAAAGAACAGAGAGACTATATGACTGATTGTCAACAGAGAAGAATATGGAAATAGAATAATTTCTCATACTTCCGATTTGGAAAGGGTTTGTGGTTTAACTAAGCATATAAGGGAACGAAAGTCATTTATTATAGTTTACCATTTGTAATGTATTAATGCAGTAGAAACAAATGGTGCATTCTTGGAAGAGTATGGATTTTGAAACACAGGTTGATGAGGCACAATGCAGATGAGGTGATCAGGACAAATGAAGGGAAGGCATTCTGTTCCAGGTTTCTGAGATTCTATGTGTGCTGGAGATGTTGGCTATTAGTGTGAGCGGGCTGAGAGTTAAAGAGTCTTGGGAAAAGAGTGATTTGTTGAGCTTTCTGTTTCAGAAATACCACTCTGTCTACAGAATGAAAGGAGATCTTGAAGGCAGGTGAGGCAGGGAGTCAGAACAGAAGAAAGCAAGCAATTTTCGCTGTATGGTGGAAGAACTCTGGAAAGCTACAAGAGAGAACTGAATTAAACTGCCTTTTTTCTGCCAATTTTTGCACTCCAACTTTCACTCATGTCTTCTTTTAACTGATGTGATTCTTTAGGAGTTCTTGGACTTTTAAAATAGTTTATAGTTAATACTACTCAAATGATGGGGGAAAGTCCCCAAAACCTTTTAAAGGAGTTTTAATTCATTCGACAGAAATGATCTGCTTAATTCCAGCTACATGCTCGTCACAAGTCTATCTCCTAAGAATTTAAGAATGAGTAAGATCCATATGTTTCCTGTGTCTCCACTACCATTAAGTGTATAATCTAGGAGAATATGAATAACTAAGATGCCTAGAAAAAACTACTCATGGAGGCAGACTACAATGCATTAGGTGTGGTAGCACATAAACGGACAATTTCTGTGAGCCCGTGAGGAGGGTGGGTAAGGGTGAGGCTTAAGCACCTCATTCAAAGAAGCAGGGAAGGATTCTGGAGGACACTAGATCTGAAAGAAGGAGTATTAGGGGTTAGATGGGGACAAGGGTCAGTGAAGTTCAGGCAGAGCAAAGAGCAGATGTGTATGCACAGCCGGGTCAAGCCAGGAAATTTAAATTATTCAACCTGGTGGAGCAGAAAGGTTCAGGTGGGAGAATTCAGAGTATACTGTGTGTGTGTGGGGGGTTGTTATGCTATGAAAAGCACACATTGCTATGGGCAGGCTCTGTCTATTGGTTGCAATTCGTCTGGCTTTAGCCTCTTTAATATTCAATGTATGCCTTGGCCAGGGAGTGTAGCCCAAGTACTCCTCGTTGACTGAATATACTTCCTTTTGGTGTGTAGTTTCTGCTCATGGCAGGCAGGCTGCGAGCTCTCAGCAGTATTTCCTGGCAGGAAACGAGAGTGCTCTGAGAATTTACACTTTTCTAATCTGTAGATTTCTTGGATCCAGCAGGCACTTGGCTTCTCCCTCTGGGAACCTTGCTTCATGGCTTCCACAAATGGCATTAAATAGAACATTGAGGCCATTGCCTTAGCTTAGATGGGTTTTCTAGTAGCTTGAATCCAGTGTCTTGATTTTATTTAACTAATGTGCTTTCTTCCCCAAAATAGAAATCTTCCCCTGAGATACCACACTTGCTGCTCTTCCTTCTCTTTTCCATGGCAAGGCTGCCCTGCCTGCTATTTATCAGAAAGTCTGAAAAGGAGGTTTAATTTCCAAAGTATTCAAGAGGCTCTTGGGGGGTGTCATTCACTGCATCGCTGACTTCTGGACCAGCACAAATTGAATTCCATGCGTGCGCGCTTATCTGTCTTTGACAGCACCTTGGAGCCCTGCTTTCCCGGTGCGGTGCAGTGAGGAGGTGAAGGCTGCCGCCTCTCCCAGCCTCCTACGCTTAGTGCCTGCTAGTCTCTTTCCTCTTCTGTCATAGCTGCTCCTTTATCTAGGGCTCTCCGTAGTGTCTGCTCCACAGCCTGATGATTGCAGCCTTCTTTCTCAAATGCCAAACCTCCTAAAACGTTTATGGGACAGTCTCCAGATAAGCACCGCTGGTGTGCCCCGAATAATAACATCCTCTGAATATAGCCAGTGTCCAAGGATCGCAGCGGGTTCACTGAACCCAATCAGAAATTGCAAAGTGCAAAATTAAACCAGAAAGACACAGTTTGGTAGCAGAATACTCAATTTGAGGAAAATAAAGCAAATTCTTGCTCTTAGGCAGTTGAAAGTGAAAGTGTTTTGCAAAAAACAAAATCTCCATTCTTTTAGACAGGTACAAGGATATCTGGGAAATCTGGGTTAGTTGTGGCTTTGAAAACAAGTCAGCCCTTTGACGTCTGGAAGTGAGAAGCACTGTGGGAGTGATTCACGAAGCTGGATTTTGGCAAGTGACTGCCTTAGGGGGGCAAAGTGTGAGGCTGCAGGGAGCTGCTGGGGCATCCTCTGTGGTCCTTATCACTGGCAAGCTGGCTTGCTTGTCTGTCAGTTGCTTTTCCTGCTTATGTTTTCCTAGTTCCTGGCTGGGTAGCCACTGAGGATAGAGAAATTGAGAAGGAGTGAACACTAAAACTATGTTCATTTTGAGCAATTTCTCTGTAAAGGAGTGTGGTCTCCTTAATAGGACATTAGATAGAAGATAAATGCCAAGCCCTACATAAAGGTTAAATATATGAAAAATGGACAGGCAGAGCAGGTAGGAGTCAGAGGCCGAGTATTCTCTCAAAACGCAAATGTAGAAGTAGGTGTCCTAGGAGGATAGGCATCATAAGCTTAGAACTGGGTGATTCTTCACAGCTCCGCATCCCCAGCTAGATTTTTATAAAGAATAATGTATTTGCTGTTCATATAAAAATTGCTGTTGGGTCTGTTTTCATCCACATTCATTAAACTATGAGTTCTTGCCAAAGACTTTTATTAAGAGTCCATGAAAGAACTCAGGAGGGCAGTTTGACTTCTACATGACGCTGCCTTTGACTCTTCAGATTTTCCTTTGGTGGTAAATTTTGTTCCTGCTGACAGCAAGAATAATTGCTGCACACAAAGTTTAACTCTATTTTCCTGTTGGAATTTTACAGTGTAAGCAATCTTAGACAACAAAGTTTTTCAGGCCAAATCCTGCTTGTGAGCAGAGGAAATGAACTTGTATTCTGATGCCCAACCTGCTAGATAGAGAAGCATAGTTAAGATGGCAAGGATGCTTGCTTGGAATGCTCTTGGCATTTCAAATGATAGTGATGAAAATAATTTAAATTATACAGAAGTATGTATGATATGGGTTTTAATAAATAAGTGCAATTGCATGAGGTAAAGATTTTTAAAGTATTATCAGTTATTTATTTGTTCCTGATTGTTTTCCACTACAAGTATGTATAAATTACTGTGTTTTTCCTCCACTGGGCATAGTACTGTTGAGAAGGAATAGCACTAACCTAGTTCATTATCTAATCTCACTGACATGTCTTGTTTTACTTGTTTAAAGTCTATGAAGAAATTTCCCACTGTTTTAATGTTTTAAATATATGCAATAAGATTCCAAGTTCCCAGAAAACCTGGTCTCCTGGAGTTCCCTCCAAGCTAATTACCAGGGCCATGAGCAACACAAACATGCACATGATCACCGGACTTTCTTTTTCTTGTCTCCTGTCCTGTTGGGAGAGTCGCTGTTTCTCAGATTCTCCTTGTACTGGCCACTGAAGGGCTGCTGGTTGCCAGCTCTTCCAGAGTGACTGCCACATCTTCATTGATTTCCATTTCTGCATTGTTGCTCAGTCAGAACAAAAATTTTTTTAGTTTTTATTATATTTGAAAATGTTCCTGTAAAAGCCTCAGAAAACATCAGAGAAGATCAGTTGTCTAACGCGAATCTCGTTTCCAGATCCAGAAAGTTGCCTTATTCCTGCTTTACTTAAAAAGGAACTACATATTTGTTATTAATATGCTGAGGACTCTTCTTATTTAATGAGAAATAAAAGTAACTTATGAATAGATATTTTTAAGAGTGAGCGCTATGGTGTTTTCTAATGGCTAAAATGAATAGAAAACATACTACAAATTAGTCCTACTTATGTATGCTTGCTAAATTCCACAACTAGATTAAAGTGTAATTTTAAAAGATGCAAAAAACAGAAAAGAAAGAAAACTCCATTTCATTGTATTTTCTGCTGTCTGTTCAACCCCAGGAATCCTGGAGAGTGAGGATGGAGCTGTACTCTGAAGGCTGAACACATTGCACCGTTCAATATCTGCCTCAGGAGAACTAATCATAGAACAACTGAGAGAATACACATTCTTACCATTCTCTTTGATCCAATAAGGCATCAAAAACAGAGGCTATGATTCCTGGATCTGGACGGTTCTTTCTTAACTGTGGTCAGTTGTTTCAGCAATGGCTGACAATTAGTTTTGAAGATAAATATTGCCATTTATTTTAATGCATTTTAGGTTTTCAGTGAATATAACATGGAAATTTACATTGATTTTAATACCACCAAAACCCAGGAGATTAAAAACAACCAGATTATGAAGGCAAATAAAAGTACTTTGAGTTCCCGCTGCTGATTTTAACATCATGACTTTTAGAATATTTAAATTACTTTTTTTTTTTTTTTTGTACCAGGAATCAAACTCAGAACCTTGGACTTGCCACACAGGTGCTATGCTGCTGAGCTGGCCCTTATTCAGATAACTTAAATGACATATGGAACATGAATAACGAATTATTTTAAATAATAATTTAGTAAAATAAGAAAACAATTTATAAACAGAAATAGGTCTACTAGTAAGGTCTATGTCAAATTAATTTTTAAATGTTGGTGATTGTGGCAGTGGGTGGCTGTGTTCACTGAACCATTTTTCAGACATGTATGGAAGACCTTGTCTGAGGACTGATTAAAAAAAATGACCTTCATTCTTCTCATGTTTAAGTCAGCCTCTTTTGTGATGAAACTTTGAGGTTCTTATGTGTTATTCAGGTTTCTATCTCTGTGACTGAGAAAAATAGGGTAGCAAAGGTAGATTTGGGTTTATGGTTTCAGGGGGTTCAGTTACTGGCCAGCTTTAGCCATAGCTGAAATATGGTAGAAGAAGTGTAGAGGCAGACTGCTCACTGCATGGCATCGAGGAAGCAGAGAAAAAGAGAGACAGAAAGAAGAAGACAAAAATAGGGCCTTCATGGCATGCTCTCATTACCTACTTCCTCCAATCCCCTGCCGCCTGTGAAGTTTCCACCACCTCCCAACGGTACCATTAGATTGAGATCAGGCTTTTATCTAGCCCATGGCCTTTGAAGGATATTTAGGACACAAATTACCATTAGTAGTTACAACATAATTGTCTATCCCTTGAATATTGTCTGGTTGTGTGACTTCCTTTTGCTGAAAGAATGTGGCAGAATTGATGATGCCTTCATTTTGAGTCCAGTTCTCAAGGGGGCTTTGTACTTTGATTCTCTTTTTTAAAGAATAATCCCTTATCATATTACTAATGTGACACCATCCCCACCATTGCCCTCGCTGCCAATCAGCCACTCAAAGCATAGGAGCATGTGGCTTTTCTTGACTGACCTGTCCCCAGACAATCTGAACACAGGTGACCACAGACACATGACAAGTCCTAACTGAGACCACCAGAACCTGACTCAGATTAGCACAGCTGTGAAGCTGATGCTTAAATAAGCGAGCAACAATAAATCATTTTTCTACTCACTGTTCTTTGGACAGCTTAGTACACAGCCCTAGACACCTGATGTAGAAGTTGTTTGCGGAGATAAGAGACTGGCATAAGAAAAAATTCAGACTGGGGAACTGGTAAAGTCTCAAAAAATGGAGAGAAATTTTTAGCAAAGTAGGGAAGATGATGAAGAAATTGCTCTTGGAGACTGAGAAAATGATAGCACATACATTATAGTCTCAAAGTTATTGGCAAAATAATTACATATGTTACCTGGGAAAATAAAAAAAAACATACCACATATACTCTAGTTATAAATATCTCTAGGAAAAGTGTTGAAAGTACTGGACTGCTGATCCTTGACACATGGACAATGCAAGGTTAAATATGCTGAATTCAGTCCATTTGAGAAGGAATGATCAAGTGATCTCCATTAACATTAACAATGACATATGATAATTTTAAGACACTAAGTTTGTGCGGGGTTTTGTTTGCTGCTCTTTGATGTTTAGCAATATATGTCACATATCCTAATCCCCCAGAAGTCCTCTCCCAGCTCACTCCTCCTACAGTGAGGAATCTATTCCCTTCATTAGTTCACAAACTTTTATTTAAGGAAATCACAGAAGAAATATATAATTGAGTTAAGGATTACTTGATTATGTGTGTCACTGATTTGAGGAGAGAAAAGAAGAATGAAGACTCAGGAGCATGTTAGAGATTTTGGGAAAAATCTGTCTGATAAAAAAATACCATTTTCTTATGAGAAGTATTATAGACTGAAGGCCTGAACACCTTGTGCTAGAATTTAAATGGAGACAAAGATTTGAAAAAAATACAAGGGCTGGAATTTTTTAAAAATAATTTTATTGAGAAACAAAAATCAATGAGACAGTTTCACAGTGCTAGAATTTGATGTATCGTTGTCTTGAAAGCTGGGGAATTCTGATCAGCTGCTACTAAGAGAAGCCTTTTCTTCCATTTCCCTCTTTATCTTCGTCAAGCTCTGTCATCGTCACTGCTGTCACATTTCACCAGCATCTTGAAAGCTTTCATGAGGAAAATCAACTTGCAAAATAATGGCAGCCCCAAATATCAGGCAAGGTTCCTGCTGCCTAAATGAGACGAAGCCCAATCCCAGGAACACTGGCTGCAGTGCTCAATTCTCTACCTCTTCTGGGGAAACATACCAGTGATTCAAACCTCAAGGAGCAGAATCCTTTTGGTCAGCTTTGCATCTGCAGCATTCATCGTGATTCTAGACTCTTGTGAGCAGTTGTAGTTTCTTATTTCTCTTTTTCTTGGAGATGAATTTTTTTTTTTTTTTTTGAAAAAAGTAGAAGTAACAAGCACTGTCTGGTCCTCATGCTCACTTCTAGAGTATGATGTCTTACTGATGAGTTATTTAATAAGCATGATGTCCCCAGTAGATTTTGAGAAAATGTTTTATGATTTTTTTCTAAGTAGTGGTAAAAACACAAGTTTCTGAGTTAGCTGTACCTGGAGAACTTCCTTGCTTCTTTTGCTTACTACTTACAAGGCCTGTGTTAAACTGCTTAAATCCTGCTCAAACTTTGCTTTGTCCTAATAAACAGGACCTAATGAATCTCATCTTCAAAATTTTCTGATGAGCTTTTCTGTCCATAACATAATGGTGGCAACTTTCAGATACTTAAAAAATGATAAAAGTGCATTTCATAAGAGAGGTTCCTACTAAAACTTGTGAAATTTGGAGGTAGTGAAGATTAAATGCACAAGAAGCCACAGCAAGAGACATGGGCAGATGGCGAGGCCAGCCCTTCTCTTGGGTTTTAAAATGTACAAAAACATAGCTTTGGGGATTTTAGACTCTTGATAATGTGTGCTGAGGGACCTTAGAGCTCTAAATAAGGCATTTCATTGGAATTAGTAAGAAATGGCTTTTATTCTGTCAGGAAGAAGACAAATGTTACTTTGTCCTGTCCAATTTCTGAAACAGAAGCCCATGACAAATTTCTTAGAGTACACCTGCATACTCCATTATGCTATCTTTCTGGTATTGAAACACTATCATTTTTCATGTTAAGTTCATCTCTGCTAACCTTTCAGACACTGAGGTGAGCCATTAACAACAAGTGAGACTTAGAAGGAGAAGAAATTGTGCTCGGGAGGCTCAAGTGAGTGATGCTCTTTGTTCTAGTGATGTTCTGATGACAAATTGGTCATTTCTAATAGTAGTAAGTGTTGCATCAACCTGTGAAATGCTTCACACTTAAAATTTATATAACAAAGGACTGGCCAAATAGTTCAGTGGATTAAAGTGCCTGCCAGCAGGCACAGGGGCCGGGAATTCGATCCCAGGCCTACCTTGCCAGGCCTGCCCCCCCCACCTCGGTGTGCTGAGATGGCAATTGAGACTGGTTGTGGTGGCGTATGCCGGTAATCCTAGCTCTTGGGAGGCTGTAAACAGGTGGATCACTATGAGTTCAATCTAGTACTGAGACCTTGAACACCCTGTAGACCCTTCCTTAAAGTACAGGAAAAAAAAAAATCAAATAACAGGAAAATAAAATTGGGCTAAAACATAAAAATATGCTCAATTTCATTTGTAAATTGTCTAGGACTTTCCTTTGTCTTTCCATAGTAACAGATTGTTTCAGTTGTTGAATTTTGAATTCTCTTTAGTTATAAACATACTTTTTTTTTACATGTACAAATAAAACTAAATCAGGTCAAGGCAATTTCAGGTAGTAGAACAGTTGTTTGAATATGGAAAATGCTCAGTGATTATTGTTTTATTTCTGGTTTGTCTCACTAATGCAACAGGAGTGTTGGAAACCTTGAAAGATGGCTTTTCTATCCTCACATTGATTATTGACTGAAACTTTGAGGTCCTTTCAGTCTAAACCTATAGTTATGTGACTTAAAATCTGTAAATTTTAGAAGATAAAGTTGATTTAAAAGTTTGATAAAGAATCCACTGAACTGAAGAAATATATACTCAAGGAATATATAAACATATATTCAAAAATATATATTCAGTATAAATTCATATTGAAATTTTTCTTTCATTTTTATAAATGTGCTTTTGAAGGGGCAAAGCATAAATGCCATTTACTTATCTTTTAAGCTTTTGTTTTAAAAGATAAACTAGTTTTACAGTTGAGTGCTTCTATACAAGAACTCTAAGTTTTTTGTTTATTTTTCCTTTTATGTACTTGAACCAAAAAATTCTGTAACACTGCTGTAGTTCCTTAGTTCTCTCTTAGAATAGAATAGTACATAGAGTCTGAAAATCCTCTTATTTAAAATCCATTTCTTGCCTTTGTATCCAAGGAAGCTTTTACTTCAAGTGGGTGGAGAGGATTACTTTCAAGTGTGATACAGACATTTCAGAATAAACTCAAATCTAAATTTTATTGTCAAATTATCTTTTGTTCTCTCTGTCTCCAATTTTTTTTCATTTTCCTTCATTTGAACACAGGTGTAGACTTAAGTGACAATCATGTGATGACTGTTTTTTTCCTTCTATCATTAGTATGAAATAAAGACAATTCTTTGTGTAGTGTTACGTGTTTGTTTTGTAGGCAGCATGATTGAAATCATTCTCTTACTCCAGCCTGCTTTAGAATTCTCCTCAAATTAAGTCTTTTGTGCTATGGATAAATACATATATCGCAAGCTTATGCCTACATGCAGAAACTAAGCAAAAGTGAAAAGAGAGAAGGTATAGGGAAAGTGCATTTATTACCAGGTTGAACTTGATGTGCTAAAGTGTACCATGAAGGAGGAAAGGGCTGTTAGCTGTGGAGTTGCTTGTGACTCGCAACAAGCCTATATCTGCTTGCGTCGACTTGGGAGGGGACAAATAACTACTAATTTTGACCAGTTGAAGTCTCTCGAAGACAGGGTATTTTGCTAGCTGGGGAAGAAACTGTCCTTACAGGGAAAGCAAAGAAGCTCCTGAGGGGGCAATCAGATAAAAGTTAATTATTCAGCCAAACTGTCACCATGCTGTGCTTGCCGGCTACCTAAAACCACATCTGTGCTCAGCAGAGCTCTGTGCCTTTGTTGTTTCTGAATAAATCTGGGGGTTTGAGTCAGTTCAGGGCTTCACTGCACTCTGGTGGAGACCCCTGGCCCCCAACAGAGAAGTTCTCTGTCTCTTGAACATTTGTTCCTCTGTCTATCAGAGCTTGACAGCCCAAACCTAACACTTAAGAATTCAGAAAATTGTAATGTGTCCCTGGCCCTGGAGTATTTTCATGTTCTGTTCAATGGCTTCACTAAATGCGCTCCCTTTCCCACTCTCTTGCTCTGCTGCCTCTCAACATTTAACTGCCATGGAGAAAAGTCTGTGGCTGAACTCGAAAAGGACTTTTAACCCTGTTGACCTCAAGTTCAGTGTTACCAATGTCAGGTTCTACATGGTTAATTTGTCATGCTATTAATAATGTCATTAAACAACATAAAATATATTCCAGCAACACCGAACTGCTGTTTATTCTTTTTTTTTTTTTTTTCTTTTTTGCGGAATTGGGGATTGAACTCAGGCCCTTATGCTTGCCAGGGAAGTGCTTATTCTACTGAGCCATCTTCCCGGACCCCTGCTCTTTATTCTTATGGCCCATCAAAAATTAAAATAGAATACCTAATTTTTTAACTAGTGTGGCACTGATGGCTTTCCAATATTGTTTGGAACTGTAAGTGGCCATGTGGATTTTTTTTTTTTTTCAGAACCAGGCATTGAGTTCAAGTTCTTCGACTTGCCAGGCAAGTGCCTATTCTACTGAGATATCTCCCCGACCCCTAGGGAAGTGGATTTAGCTCTAACTTCAGATGCATCTCTTGTCTTAGATAAGATTCCTGCACTTTCTGCTGCATACTTTTTGGCTATATACTGTGTACTTTTCCTAGCAAGACTCTGCCCACTTAAGACATTTCAAGAATCTCATTGCTCTGAAATTCCCAGGACAGCTGGCCGAAAGTGGGCCGTGAACTAGGTTTTCTGTTCAGGTACTTGATTTGCATTTTATTTTCTGTCTCCTCATATTATGAAGAGGTGTTAACCCTGAGCTGGGAAGGCCCTCATTCTTTTTTTTTTTTTTTTTTTTGTTGTTGTAGTAATGAGAATCGAACTCAGGACCTTACGCTTGCCAGGCAGGTGCAGCAGTACCGCTGAGCTATATCGCTGGACCTATGAATCATCTTTGAAGGAATTTCCCAATTTAGCTTCAGAGAGAAAGCAAAAGTTTGTAGAATGTTATTCCAATAAAATTGTGACTTCATGAGACTCGCCAACATAAAGAGGTGCTGGCGATGGCATGAACGAGGAGAGATACAACGCTCAGAGGTTTGCTTTCACAAAAGGAGTGCAATGCTGGAGGTGCACAGAGAGCGAATGGAGGGCTTCCTTTGGCAGAGAAAGTGGAGATAGCCCCCACGAGAAGGCTGTCACTGTGGAAAATGGCGTTCATTCTCATGACACAGAGAATGAATTTCCTAACAAATGATGCATCGTAGCTGGTTTTCATACAGCTGTGAGCCATTTTTGCCATCTTTTTTAGTAAATAATTTGAATGGTTATACTAAATAGGCTGTGACGAGTTTTTGTCAGGTGAAGGACACACATGGGAAGAAAATTTGAAAGTTGCCACAGCAGAGAAGTAGCCAAGGTCAAGAGCACCCAGCAGGCTCATAGTTGGAGAAATAGAGAAAGGACACTGTCCAGCAATCACAGATAGCTGAGATGTGTAATAGTTTTACCTGCTTAGTAGGTATGGTATGATGATTCATACATGTACACAGTATGTAGTGAACAGAGAAATTGCCATTTCCATCTCTCTAATAGTTCAGTCCTGTGTGCTGAGAGATATTTAAGTTATTTTAAAATATGTCATAAATTGTAGATAATAGTTACTTTACTAAAGAACATCACTCTTCTGTTCTATGAGATTGTTCTCCCCCTTCTCTGCAACACCACACCCTGTATTTTATTCATTGTGTACCTTTTACATTAAGCTCTTCTTATGCAATAAGTCCAATAGTTATAATTCTGTTCCCACAATGATTGAGAACATGCAGTGTGTTTTGAAGTTGCTGTGCGTGCATGTTTGAGAAGCCTATATTTGAATAGATTTATAAGCATTTCTTTACATATTTGTAAAGAAAAGTGATCAAAGTACAAAACTGGTCTTTAATCAAATATATTGTCCATACACAAGTATGCTTGCATAATTATTAATGGCTGCAAAACAGGATGAAATGCTCAAGACAAATAAGATAAATTAAGGACAGCAAAACTGTTGGCAGGAATAAATTAAAGATTCATCAAGTTATCAAAATTCTGGAAATAGGATTCATCCCTAAACACAGAATTTAATAATGGAAAGAGGTGCAATTGATCTGGCTGAAACCTGGCATCAAACCTGGCTGTCCCTATCTGTGCATCATCTCAAGATAACGAGCAATAGGCTACAGATGTCTCTTGGGTCCAAAGAAAGAAAATGAGGTTTCACAGTCATTATGCCTACTTCACAGTGGTTGTGTACAAGCCACAGGGTCAGTACTGATGTGTTGGTGGATGCCTCGCCATGTACACTAACATGGGAGCTTTAAAATGTCCTTCTTACATTACATGTTCCTTTGGGTCATTTGGGGTTTTTATACTTTTTCCCATGAGACAGGTTGTTTCATATTTTTTGCTGTGTTTAGTTTTAGTAGAAATACTTTCACAAAATGAGCTCAGCTCTCTTTATAAAGGGAGGAAAGAGCTCACAGATATTTCAGTTCTCCTTTAGCCTCTGATCTGAAAAGTCCTACTTTTTGTCTTATTCCACCAGACTTGCTTGTGGAGGGCGGTGGATCTGTATCTCTGTATTTTTTCAGTTAAAACTCACATAGGTTCTTACATAGCTCCTCTGCTCCTCCCAGGGCTCTGCACCCCACACTTGCAACACTTCGGTGCAGATCTAGACCTCCTGCTTGAGGGGCTTGGGAGGTGCACACTCAGAGCCCGGCTCAGGTGGAGCAGAGAAGAGCTGCACAACCTACGCATATCCTCCCATGTTTATCTTCCGTGGCAACAGCACTGTCATGAAAGAAGGATTTCAAGAAGACTGGATGTTGCTGCTTCAAAAACTTGGAGACCTACTTAAATGGAATACTATGTTTTCAAAGGCATTCAAATGTAAATATGTTTACTAATGTGCTCATCAAAATATAATTTTAATGTTTCTATTTGTTGCTTCCAACAGTACTCTGTACTTATTTAGTGATTTCGACTAATGAAATAGCTTGTTCCCCATAGAGGAAAATAAACAAAGCATTTCTATAAACAGACAACTATAAATGTAAACAGATTCTCTCTCCCACTCTCTGCTATATATACTCATGAACAAGAAGGAGGACAAAGAATTCAGCTTTATTTTTGCTCATCCCAATGAAGTCTAGCAAGGGAAACATTACCTTTTTTTATTTCTAGGATTTATGTAATGCAGCACAAAAGCATTTTCAGACATCCATTCAGTTCATATTTGATCTTGGGGATAACAGGAAGACAGCCTTTTTCCCTCTCACTACTTTTCACAAGTCAAGGACCTATGCCTTTGGAAAAAAAAGAACAAAGAGCTGCCTCTGAAACTCCAGGGCGCGCCCTGGCCCGCTGCTGCTTTCCTTGTGGTGTGCCTCAGAAGATGCTAAGACAATATAACAAGCACCGTGCTGAATGCAAACCTAATAGTAGCACGAGTACTCAAGCTTAGGCAGCAAAAAGAAAGATTGAGCTGGAGCATTTGTGCAGGTTAGTTGAATAAGTAACGCGGCACACATGTCCGAAGTTTCTAGAAGGTCTTACAGTTATCAGCCATTTTAAAGGAACACAAGTGACATTTTGCCATGGTTGCTTTTATTTTGTTATTTTTAGCTGTCTCCTCATGTAAGAAGCACTATATAAACATGACTAAATTTAATGTTTATTTTACTTATTTCTAATAGAATAGGTTTTGGAACAGTTTTAGGCTTCACGTGAGATGGGGAGGAAGGCACAAGACGCCCCCAGCATCCTCTGCTCAGGCGTATGCACAGCCTGCCCTTGCTATTAGTGCAGCCATCATGGGGGTACGTTGGTTAAAGTTTATGAACATACACCAACACAACATTCTCACCCGAAGCCTGTATTGTAGTTTACATTATGGGCTTCACTCTTGATGCTGCACATTTTATCAGCTTGGATGCATCTATAGTGACATAGAGCTACCATTTTTGTATCACACGTAGTAAGTACATTCATTGCTAAAAGTCCCATATGGCTCGTCTATTCATGCTTTCCTGTCTTTGACCTGGCAACCATGGATTTGTTTTCTTAAATGTCTCCATAGTTTCGATATTTCCAGAATGTCATACATCGTCACGTGACATTTTGGTCAGAGATGGGCTGCATATAACATAGTGCTTCTGGAAGAGTACACCATCAAGGTGAGATAGCTGCCACCTTTTTGTAAGTACACTCTGTGTTGTCCCTGCAATGATAAATGTGTCAAATATTACTTTTCTCAAATGTATGCCTATTATTAATGGTTTCTTGATTGTTGCTGAAATGACACATTTTAGTCTTTTGCCCTTGGCTTCTTCCACTTTGCAATATGCATTTAAATTTCTTCTGTTTACTTGATTGGACTCGATGGTTCATTTCTTTTCAGCACTCAGCACTGCCCCTTGTCTGCATGTAGTGTAGTCTATTTACCTGTTCATCATTAGGAGGACCACATCGCTGCTTCCAGCTTTGAGCCATAAACGCAGTTGCTTTAAACATCCCTGCACACGCTTTTGTGGGGATCAACATCGCAGCTCCTGGACAGTAGCTGGAAAGATGCGTAAGTACCAAGAGATAGGACTGATTAATTTCACAAGATTAATTTCTAGCAATTTTATGTTATCCTGACCTATAATATTAGAAACAGCATTTTCTTCAAATGTTTCTATTTGATTTTAGTATTAGGGTAATATTGGCCTCATATCACTGAGGACCTGGTCCCCCTGTTTCTGTCTTCTGAGAAAGATTGTAGAGAACTGGTATCATTTTTCTTTAAATATTTGGTAAAATTCATCAGTGAATCCACCTGGGCTTGGTGTTCCTTGTTATTAATTATTGATACAATTTTTAACTTGCTGAAATACATATTCATTTCTCATATTTTAATTTCTAATTAAGTGGCCCTTTCCCAATGGTTTGCTGAATTCATTTATCAAGTTTCAATGTTCACTACCACAAAATTCAGTCTTTTGATATAT
>NW_004524697.1:9243179-9248443 GCF_000260255.1 Octodon degus
TTTTTTTTTTTTTTTTGGTGGTACCAGGGATCAAACTCAGGACCTTGCACTTGCTAGGCAAACACTTATGCAACTGAACTATCTCCCCAGCCTCCCAAGTCTTCTGATATTTACTCATTATACTTTATCTTTTCTGGCATGGTCTCTTGCTCTCGTGCCTTTAAAATTAAGGATTGATTGGGCCAGCAAGATAGCTCAGCAGTCTGAAGTGCCTGCTTAGGCAAACTTAGGCAGCCACAGGGGACGGCAGTTCGATTCCCGGCACCACATGGCTCTCCAGCCCTGCCCTCAGGGTGGTCTGAGCCAGGCAAAAAAAAAAAATAAAATAGACAAATAAAATTAAGGATTGATGATTAAAAATTTATATCATTACACCTTACCACTAGGCTATAGGTCTCCATATTCATATGCTCATCTGACTAACATTTCAACTTGGATTTTCTGATATATTTTGAGAGCATTTTCGCATTTCATCTTTAAGTTGTAATTCCACTGGTCTTTTTAAAAAAATCATTAAATGGTGCGATTAGTACTAAAAGTGCTGCAAGCAAAAACTGTCAGTAATAAAGAGGAAGGAAGGCTTTCTTTCTCTCATCCTTACTTCTGTGTCATTAAGTGCACATTTATTCTAAGATTATATTTCATGTCCCATAAATCTACATTCATTTCCTCACTACCTCACTTGAAACCACTGTATGTTCCCTTTTTTCTTTTCCTCTATTTTAGAGAAAAGTCTACAGGGTGCTCAGGGTCTCACTACTAGATCAGACTCATAGTGATCCGCCTGTTTACAGGCTCCCAACATCTGGGATTACAGGCGTGTGTCACCACGCCCAGTTTCAATCGCCATTTTAGCACTCCCCAGGGAAGGGGCCTGTATGGTAGGCCCGGGATCAAACACCTGGCCCCTGCTCCTGCTTGCAGTCACTTTAATCTGCTGAGCTTTTTGGCCAGACCACTGTATGTTGCATTTAAGCAACAGAATATACCTTTCGAAGAAGTTCACTTTTGAGCTCTGCAGTACACACTCTACTCAGAAACGTGGATAGAGATAAACCAGGTGGATTCCGTGTGCCACACTGCGCTCTCCAGGGAGAGTTTGCCATTCCAAGTTTTCCACGCCCGTGCCCCTTACCATGCACATCATGCTGGACAGACTAATGCCTAATTTCTCCACGTTTATTACCACTTTTGACCTCACACCACCACAACAGTGAAGACTGTCTCGACCTTCCTGGAATGCTTAGCTTTTGAAAATACTGAGTAATTTGCTTGCTTGTCTCTCGGTCTGGAGCGAGCATGCCCTACATACTTTCCATCTTATGTTTTCTCTCAATTATCCCTTCTGCAGTCACCTAATCTGAAATGAATTTCATACCAGTTAAAATAAGAATCAAGGGTCTTTTCCTTACCACATATCCTGCTTTGTATTTTGTATAGAGTTCAAAAATTATAAGGAAGCAACCTACAAAATGGGATGAAATTTTCACCAGCTGTTCTTCAGACAGAGAACCATTATTTAGAATATACAAAGAACTCCAAAAGAATTAGATATCCTCAAAACAAAAGAACAAAATTTAGCACATGAAATGAGCAGACACTTCTCAGAAGAATGAAAACAAGTGACCAACATATATCTGAAAAAAAGATCTTCACTATCTTTGCCCATTGGAGAAATGCCAATTAAAACAACACTGATACTTCATCTGACTACAGAAAGATGATGATCTTCAGGAAATAAAAGAAGAGCAAAGACTGGCTGGGCTGCCAGGGAAAGGGAACCTGTGTCCTTTGGTGTGGGAATGGAAGCTAGTACAGTCATCATGGAAGCCAGTGTGGACATTCCTCAAGGAACTGTAACTAGAAATTGCATTTTATTCAACTATTCAAGAATGTGCTAAATATACATATTACAGAGAAATACCCATGCCCATTTTCGTAGCAGCACAACTCAGACTAACTAAATCTTGGAAGTGGTCTCTGCTTCCATCAGTAGATGAATGGAGTAGGGAAATGTGGTACTCATACAGTGGAGTACTATGTGCCATAAGGGATACACTTGAATCCTTTCTAGGCAAGAGGATGTGCGAGGAGACAATCACATTAAGTGAAGTAAATCAGACCCACACAGCTAAAAGGCTCATTCCTCTTATACGCAAAACTCAAAATATAAATAAAAATCCAAATAAAACATAGGTCATAGTAAGTGGAAATAGATCTTTTGCAAATTGGTAGAGGACCAAGAAATGGAAAGGGGAGGGAAGAGGGAGAATGAGAAAACTGAATTAAGATGTGTTGTATTCATGTACCATCTCCCCTTGAAGAATGTGGTTGTTATGTATTACAAACATGTGCTGATAAAATATTAAAATAGAGATACTATCATTAGAGGAAATTGGACAGTATTCCTTATACCCATTTGTAACTCATATAAGTCTTAAAACTGCTTGCCAATAAATTATTTTCTAGACAGCTAGTTATTTATAATATATACCTATGCTAAAATTTTGTTTGACTAATTATTATTTTATGCTTCTATTTTTATTATTAACTTATCTTTTCATTTTTTACAAACTTACTGTAAAATAAGTATGTGAAAATAAAATGTCTCCAGAGAAAGGCTAAAGAGATTATATAAGTATAGAAGATGGTTTATAGAAATTATATATTGGTGTTTGAAATAATTTCACAATAGTGATGAGCAGCAAATAGTACAAAAAGTGAGTCATCCAGATTCTATGATAAATTTTCAAAATAAATAGAACAATCTTAAAAAGTAATATGATCAATATTCTCTATGATGACTTGAAGACATCTTCATTTTCTTCATAATTTTCATGTTGCTTAACTTTTCACTAACAAATATGTTCTTGTTCACAGTAAAAAATAAACATATAGCATTCACTGTCACCTTAAAAAGTATTCTAAGAAGGAAAACATAAGGCAGAACTACCCATGTTAAATTTTGCTTCATAAAAATACTGATTTCCCTTAAGCCTAGGTAACAAAATACAAAAATAAAATATTAATTTCATTCAGACATAAAAGCGAGAGTATATGCTAAAGGAGAAGCACCGCTATCTGCTGGAATAGCAAGGTTGATGAAAGAGGTGTCGAAAGGCCAGTTCCTAGATAACCCTTGGGTGGAGGTCTGTAGCTTTGGTGTTCTCACGTTGGTATGCCCTGCCGCATGCACACACGTTCTGTGGACTCATATGGATCTTGTCCTTCATGTTTGTTCTTCAGATTTTGCATGCTGCTTTCACAAAATAAATTGTTCTGTAACCTGTGGCATTTCACTTTTCTTATCCATTTGGTTGTACTTCGGGAAATCTGAAGAGGGACTCATTAGCTCCCAAGTTGTTTGGGGGCAGGTAGAGTTCAAGCAGTTTATCTTATATCCTGTGCTCTTCTCCTCACCTAGAGGTCCAGTGCCTGTCCCACTTCACTCCCTCAAGAAATATTAATTAAATAAATGATGAAGGTATGATGCTAAACACCCTTATTTCATATGCAAGAAATCCAGAGTATAGAGAGTATCTGCAAGTATTAAAGAACAAAGATTGAAAAGAACTCAGAGGCTCCAAACTCATATATTTCGCTACTTCCAAATTTAGTGATCTTCCCCTCAATTCTGCCTGCCTCTCCGATTCTGTGTGCATGTGTATGCATGTGTGCATGTGTATGTGTGTGCACAGGCATATGTATGTGTGCATGTTTGTGCATGCATGTGTATGTATTGTGTGAGGGTGTGTGCCTGTGTATACATTTGTGTATGTACACATGTGTATGTGTGTACATGTGTGTGCTGCTCATTCATATGTATGGTAGGAAGAGGGCATGAAGTAAAGGAGAAATTGACCAGAGAAACTCCAATAGAATAAAGCTCATATATTCCATCCTTTGAAATAATCTGAATGCTAATATCATTTGTTCTTGGGTCGAAAATCCAGTATGGTTTTCACAAACTACTTTCTTACACTGCACTGGCAACTAAGTACTTAGCTACAGCATGCCGTGAATCCAAATGGGCACATCTACACTAAACAGCATGCATTTTAATATTATCCCACCCCTGAAAGTCTCTTTTCAGAGTTATAGCAAACTAGGAATTCACTAAACAGAAAGCCCGCATGAAGTGACATGTTGGAATCATTCTTTCTTGAAGAGTAAGTTTTACATTGATTAGATTGTTCTCTGTCATATAATGGAAGTAATATAGTCGCATCTATTCAATACAGATAAAATTCAGGCTTATTGCTCTTTTAAGAAAAAGAGTCTGTGGTTTTGTGCCAGCAATAACACCTGCAAACAATCACCAAGCAAATCCATTTCATTGTACATATCCTTTAGAAGTGTCAGTATTACTAGATTTTAGTGACTGTCAGAATCATCTAGCTAAAATGATAGTTTTTCCACACAGCCCACCACTGACAGCTAGGTAAGCTCTGTGTAAACCATCAAAGCACAAATAGATGCCAGCCGCTCTGATTGCTGAAATATTTGTGTGCTATACAAATAACTAATGCAATTATACCATGAACACCAGCAATTGCTTTGTAGTATCTACTGATGAAAGATGTGTTATGAGACCGTAAGAATACCAAATTATTTCCAAGTTTTACTTGAAATTTTAAGATAATGGTGAAATATTTGTCATTGAAATACAGGATAATGGAACACAGAGAATGTAACACATAGCTTAGAGGTCAGTATTGAATTTAAATCTCGCTGATGCCTTTCATTCAATTCAACATCCAGATTTCTCAGTTTCCTTCACTGTGTTGTGTTCACAGTCATAAGCAGACCAGGCGCAGCAGGGCATGCCTGTAATCCCAAACTTGAGAGGCTGAGGCAGGAGGATTGCAATGAGATTAGGGCCAGTTTAAAGTACATAGGAAAATCTGGTTCCAAAAAACAATATATAACAATGATGATAATAGCAGTCATAAGCACAGAATGACTTATATTTTACTATGTAACTTATACTCATTTGCGAAGAAAAATTTTGTTGCTTCAGGTTCATGATTATCGATTTTGTTTAACTGAGCCTAACTTTGTTAATTACAGAATGAGGATACTCATAATTTAATATTTCTATGAAAACTACAATTTAAAATACATAGTTCTATTTTAGTAATCCTGCCTCAAATTTTCATCGTGATCTTTCATTAGCTGGCGCAGACAAACCCTGACATCTTCGGAACCAAAACCTGGCAGATGTAAGGAGTGGGGAGGGTGCACTGGGAAGGGCTCTTGAGGCC
>NW_004524697.1:9248543-9253671 GCF_000260255.1 Octodon degus
CTCTTGAGGCCAGATACGTTGCTGATCTGTCTTGAGGAATAAACAGAGCACCAAATGTCATTCCTTCTCAGAGTTTAAGTTTCTTTTCTTTCTTTCTTTCTTTCTTTCTTTCTTTCTTTCTTTCTTTCTTTCTTTCTTTCTTTCTTTCTTTCTTTCTTTCTTTCTTTCTTCTTTTTGGCAGAACCAGGGATTCAACTCAGACCCTTGCACTTCCCAGGGAAGTGCTTATTCTACTGAGCCATCTTCCAGGTTCCTCAGGGTTTAAGTTTCAGTGAAAGATGAATTCCAACTTTCCCCTAAACATATTTGAAATAAGTGATTAAATGAGTCTAGGACTTCACAAAATTTATTCTTGGCTTAATTCTAGGTTAAATTAATTCAGTCCTCCACAATAGAAATATGTGATAAAATGGATGCATATCTTTGAGGTTTAAGTATTATTTGCTTCACTCTCTATTTTTTTAATACACTGTCCAGCATAAAACACAAAACTCTAAGACACAGCAAGAAGCAAAGCAATGTGTCCCATCCTTAAGAAAGGAAGCCTTCATTTGTATCCCCTTTTTATGCTTAGTTTTTGTCAGAAAGGGTATTCCATTGTCATTTAAATATTGTAGTTACTTGAATTCAGCAAAATAATCCAATATAGTCTAGTAGTCCATAATAGTAATGGGTTACCCATAGGACTGGCAATGTCAGAAGTTGTTGACTTGAGCCTTTTACAGCTCAGCATATTTGATATGGCTTTACTTTTTATACTTCATTTTTATGCTTTTCTGCTGGATGGCTAAGACCAAGATAAAGCAAGACTATGTAACAAGAAATGTAACTTTTGTATCTGCCAAGGTCAGTCAAATGAAGAACCATTTTGTATCTGTATATACAAAATAGGATATACAGCTGCTTTCTCTTAATTCCATGAGAAGAAAGATTTGTACTAATAGCATTTGGACAGGCTATCATGTCTGCATCTTGTACTATGAATAAGCACTACAAAGACAACAATATGCAATGTATTAATTATTATAACTGTGCTAGTAATCGGTTTTGAAACTGTCTCATTGCTATTTGTTTCTCAATAAAATTAATTTAAAAAAGAAAGGAATCCAGGTATTTTAAAGATATTTCCTAGTTATTGCAATAAATTGAAAAAGACTTTAAATAATGATACCGATTATGTTAAGTAGTCAGTAATACTATTTTACGTAGTTCACCAAATTAAAAGTAAGGACCTCAAATATTTCATCAAAAAGAAAAATCTTTGATGTGATGAATGTTCTAATTTTCCTGATTTCACTTTTATGCCACATATACATTAAAAAAACTACGAAGCTCAGACTTGCTGTGATCCTTCTGTTTTCAAACTCCCCAAAGCTAGGATTATAGGCTTGTGCCACCACATCTGGTCTAATGTATATATGTTTGAAACACCATCACATTTTTGCAACAATTATATTCAATAAAAATTTAAAAATAAATAAAATGTAAAATGAAGAAAAATTTCAGAATACACATAAATGGTTAAAGTACGCAAATATAAACATTAGAAATAAAATAACCAATTTAACACAAATTCATTGATGGGCTCATTTGATAATTCCAATTAATAACAAACATTTTATAATTATATTAATAGGATACATACTATTGTAATTACAAATAATTAAATAGAAATAAAAAGTGGAACCTGAGAATTTTCCAAATTAATGAAAGATACCACTTTGGAAAGTTTGTAAATCCTTTTAAAGTCTGTAAGTAAGAATAACTTAATAATAAGAAGAAAACATCAAGATGTATTTGTCAAGTGCTAGAAAAGAAAACATACATACTATAAATCTATTGGTTTTGACTTCTATTTGACATTTTTCTGCTTTTCTATGGAATTGCTATATTCTTAGAGTTAAATTCTATGTCTTATATCAGGAGTAAAGTACCTAGAAGTTGTTTCCTAAATCAGAAACAGATGTTGGCAAACTGTAGCCTATGGTCAACACCTGATTTCCATTTCTTTTGCCTCTTGAGATTAAAGTGGATTTTACATTTTTAGATGGTCAAAATTTTCCAAAGAAGGAAATATTTTATGACACATGAAAATTATGGGAAACTCCAGTTGTAGCAAGCATGGACACAAGCTTATTAGAAGGTAGCCCTATTCTTTCATTCATTCAGAGAAGTCGACCAATCGTGAAAGAGCATGTGTGTATGGCGGCACTCTCCTTACTGCAAAACTTTGATCCTCTGAAAATTATGCTAACACAGTTATAACTTGGCAGTCACATTCTGCCACAACAGAACATTTAATTTTACTATTAGTGCATGCCTATAAATCCAATCCAAGTTTTAAAAAATGGATTTTGAGAGTTGCAGTCTTAAACCATAACTGCAGGTAATGCTTTGTATTGAATCTGATAGCAAATCTTTGTGCTTCTTAGGCAATGACTACACCCAGGCTTAAAAATTAAATGTCAACATTGACAGATGAAAAGCTCAACATGATTTCCTATTCATAGAAATGTAACATTCAGCAGAACTAGTAAATACAAAATAGTATGTTTAATCACAAACAAATTTCTTCACAGAAAGAAAAAAAATTAAAATGAATTCACAGCCATTATAAATTTCCAATTGTCTCATTTGTTAGGCAGGCAGAAAAGCTATCTACCAATGGTGAGTTACTTAAATCATATTAGATTGCAGCAGCCGAAGAAATGTGTTTAGAGCAAACAAACTTCTTTAATGTCATTATCTTTTCAGTCAGAACCGTTACATGAAATACTGAGAACATTAGAAGCAGCATCAATAATCAATTTGCCTTATTTTTTTGCAAACAAATGATTTCGAGTGGATTTTGTTTGCTTCTCCATAGAGGTTGCTGACATTCATCAGCTACTGCCTATTTGTTGAATCAATGCCACATTTTAAGTGACTGAAAAATGCGCCTCTGAAAGTCGTGTGTCTGGAACAAGAGGAGGCAAAGATTCTTTTAGCAGTTGGGAGAACACTAATCCAGTACATCTTGATATGCAATGTGCTTTAAAACCTGAAAATAGCAAATATTCACCTGGAGCACGGAAAAGCTTTTTTGGACAAGTTATAAACATGTGCAAGGATAAGATACTTGAAGCCTATCATTGCCTGCTCTCATGGTTAAATAGGAACAGGGGCCAGGGAGATGGCACAGTAGAATAAGTGCTTCCCTGGCAAGCGCAAGAGTCTGAGTTCAATTCCTAGTTCCAGGAAAAAAAAAAAAAAAAAAAAAAAAAAAAGATTAAATAGGACAAAGGGCTGGCCAAATAGCTCAGTAGATAAAAGCATCTGCAAGCAGGCGCAGGGGCCAGGGATTTGATCCTCGGCCTGCAGTTCCAGCCCCGCCCCCAGGGTGCGCTGAGATGGCAATTAAGAAGGGCATGCTGGGGCGCTCCTGTAATCCCAGCTGTTGGGAGGCTGTAAACAGGCAGATCACCTGTTTACCCTGTAATCCCTTCTCTAAAATAAAACAACAACAAAAACAAAAAGATTAAATAGGATGTATTTTCCAAAGACTCATGTGTTGCTGGTGTGACCCTCAGAGCAGCAGTCTCTGCGCTCCTCAGAGCTAAGACCTAGAGAGGCGAGGAGGCCACGGGCGTGCCTCCTCCTTGGCTCTTTCATGCTCTTTTTCCTTCCTCCATCAGCTAAACATCTTTCTTCCACCATGTCTGTCTGCCATAATACTTCTTTCTGCATTGGAGCCAGCTGACCACTGGCTGAAACTTCAACAACTCTCAGCTAAAAACAAACAAACAAACGAACAAAACCCTTTTCAATCTTTAGGGTGATCTTGTCAAAAATTTTGTTATAGAGATGGAAAGCTGATTAACGCACCCACTTTTTACTTACCAGAAAACATTGAGGAACTTACTAGAATCTTTATATCTTTTTCAATCAAATGCTTCAACATTCAACTTTCTCTCTCTCCATGCACTCAGATTCCTTCAGATTTAATATATTTTTGTCTGAAGCTGAAGGTGGTTAACTTGAACTGCACCATCGTAGAGCAATTTGATGGGTAAGAGGTATAAATGGTTCTATAGCAGTGTTTTGAGCTCAGGGCTGATGCTTGAATTTTCTCCAGAAGACATAAAAAAAAAAAAAACAAAAAAACAAAAAACTGCCCTCAATTACAATTATCAAATACTAAATTTTTGAATCAGTGTTTGCTGCACCCTGGATGATATTTTATAGTGGGTTCAACCTCATAGTACAAGGAAGACTATATTTATACAAGTTAAGTAAATTAAAGCCATTTAAATTATGTCATTAAGGAACTTCCACCTAATTTTAAATTATGTTGGTAATCTGTAGCAACAATATGTCAATAAGTATCAGTAACAAAGTCCAATGAAATTCTATCTATGCCTTCCAAGAGATGGTTGTATTTAATTAAAGTATTCTTTTGATGCAATAGCAATATTTATGAAGATCCATTTTCAAAGAGGACATATTTAATATATGACCACAGGTTACTATTAACAGATGTATGTTTGCAATGAATTTTGATAAAAAGTAGTGCTAACATAGAACTCCAGTTAGATGAATGTTTTTCTACCCAAAATTCCATTCTTCCTATGGAGACCTATATGACAAAAGACAAAATTAATTTTCTTTCTTTCTTTCTTTCTTTCTTTCTTTCTTTCTTTCTTTCTTTCTTTCTTCTTTCTTTCTTTCTGAGATAGGGCCTTGCTATATAGTTCAGGCTAGCTTTGAACACACAGTGTAGCATAGGATGGCCTCTATCTCATAGTAATCCTCCTGCCTCAGCCTCCCAAGTGCTGCAATTATGAATATGCACCACCATATCCAGTTACAAAAATTATTTTCAATTAATGTCTTTTAAACTTCATCAATTAAAATTTATAGAGAAATTTTCACTCTACCAGTAAATCATCCATGTAACATCCCAAATTTTGTTGCTTGGCATAAAAAACCCAAACTATGCATTTTATGACCATTTACTAATCAATTTACTGAAAGGGCCAGCCAAATAGCTCAGTGGATTAAAGTGCCTGCAAGTAGGCGCAGGGGCTGGGAGTTCATCCCCAGGCCTGCAATGCTGGCCCCATCCCCGAGGCAAGCTGAGACGACAATT
>NW_004524697.1:9269782-9271513 GCF_000260255.1 Octodon degus
GGGCATTTGCTCTACTCTCACTTTGCCTCCCTGGATTGTAAATTTAACATTTTAGTCAACCTTGTTCTCAGTGCCTGGAATCGCCTTTGAACAGAGTAGCCTACAACACAAGACTGTTGAATAAATGAACAAAGAAATGTGCCTAAAATTGAAAAATCCTTTATACTCTGCTAAGAAATAAAAATGTTCTCTTATTGTATAATTCACACTTTTTCCTTACTGGGTTGACTTAAGCCTTTTAGAGTGGCAACACTTTTAAAACTTTGTTGGATTTTTACACAGATTGTGTAAGTGCAAAAGGCAAGCAAATAAGCTCTTCCCAACCTATTTTCCATCCTGGTTATTCCCACGACCGTTCTGGTTTCCTTGACTCTTTTCCCTTCTCCTCATCCTCATCCCCGATTCACTTGGCTTTGCCCTCCTCTCCTGTTGTTTTCCTTTTCCTAATGAGACAATGCTTACCTTCTCTGAGTTAAAATAGCATCAGATAAATCAATTACAGTTTAAAAAAATCTGTTACAAATCATGAGGTTTAAATATATTGCTGCTAAAGAAATAATATGAATGAGGTTTGAAGTGGAACTAAGTAATGTTCAAACGTAGTGTATCTTCCTTGAAATCGTATAATAATATATCTTAGCAAAAGAATAGTGTGGAAAATGAGGAAAATAACATATTTAGAATTGGTTTTCATTTAAAGGACAGTAAGCTAAAATACCCCAATCTTTAGCAAAGTATCTCTTGAAAAAGAAAAAACTTGGCAGTAATATCTATTTTTCTACTGCTTATGTTAAATATTTAGTAATTAATTTGCTTTGTGAGGATTACCTTGATACTCAGAAGGAGTAACCAGAGGCTTTCTTTTCACAAATGGAGGAGTTTCATCCTGTGATGATTTAGTTGTCATCCCCTTCCTGGAAATAATTTCTGTGAAGCTAGAATGAAAAAGCAAATTTTTTAATGTAGAAAATGAAATGTACCGTAGCTCTAGAGAACAACAGGAAAAGCATCAGTTGTAGAACTTGTAGCTAACCTCCTTCCAGAGCTTTATTTTCTTTATATTTATAAACTAGAACCACATAGCAATACTCATAGTTGCAATTAATGTACTTCTTTCCTTGGGACAAATATTAAATTTATTCCTTCTGATTAAGCTTCCCAATGTGTTTTACTGTAAGCTTGATGATAATTCTTGGAAACTAAGGTTATCACACTTGCTTGTGTATCAGTAACTAAGCCATTAGTAATTAGTAAAACTTCTGTGTATTGAAAAATAATGAAACTGTGTGAATCAAGATATTTTAATGGATAAATCATTTATACCAAATTTCACCATCTATTTTGCATCTAAATACGGATTCAAAAGAAAAGTTATTCATACAAAATGCATTGCTTGCTGCACTATAATAAGAGATGTGATTTTTTATTCAAAATAACAGATGTTTGTTATCCTGTCATATTTCAAGTATACAGCAGCTTAGTGGACTTCTGCTTATTTGGGCCAGCAGCATTTTATGACAAACAAGTTCAGTGTAAGATTAAGGATATGGATACAATTATGCAGCATGAGAGCTAGCAGCTTCACTAGGAATACTCCAGGAAGACATTTTGTCTATTAAATTAAGTGATTCTTTCTTTGCCTAGGGCTAGACCATGAGAAAATATCATTTTAAATCTAGTTATTCTCAAATTAATGATCCTAAATATTTACATGTTTGATTATATATTTAT
>NW_004524697.1:9272563-9273507 GCF_000260255.1 Octodon degus
GTGTTGGTCCCAATGACTGTAGTTTGTCAACTCTGGGAGAATATGTGTAGTGGAAAATGATTATCTAGAAGTACTAGATTTCTGAGGTCTTAGTTAAAAGGAGAGATTTTAATTAAGCTTACTTGTGTGGGCCATTTCCAAGGCTAAGCCCCCTTGTACATACAGTATGTGTATAAGTGACTGCATATGTGTGTATACATCTACAAACATATGTGTGTATGTATGAATGTAGGAGGACTAATGGCGTCAATTCACACTGATGTCTATTTTTACTATATATATTTTGCTGTTGTTGCTTTTCTGTATTCTAGGGAAAGGTCTACAGGGTGTTCAGGGTCTCACTACATAGATCAGACTTATAGTGATCCCCCTGTTCACAGCCTCCCAAGAGCCAGGATTACAGGGGCGCGCAACCACACCCAGTCTCAATTGCCATCTCAGCATGCCCCAGGGCAGGTTCCAAGACTGAACCCTAGGCCCCTGAGCCTGCTTGCAGGTTTTAATCCGCTGAGCTATTTGTCCAGACTGTATTTTTACTATATATTGATTACATTCTTTTCTTGCTTGTTTTTTGTGATGGTGAAGTTTAAGATTAAGAATTAGCTGGAGTGTTATTTCTGGTTGTGACTGTGCCATGTTTCCTGAGAAGGATGCTATCTCAGATACTGAACTAAGGAAAAAATTGCTTCCCAATGTGTGTAGTTCATACATATCATCCAATGGGTTAAGGGCCTACATAAAGACAGGGCAGATGCTAAGACACTTTCCTGGAGCTAAGACACTTTTCCTCCTTCCCTTAGATATCATAAATTCAGCCTTTGGATTCTAGGCTTTTTACAGGGACATGCCAGGTCCTCAGGCACTTATCTTTAGACTAAGAATAGCACCATTGTTTCTCCTGGTTCTGAGGTCTTTGCTCACAGATTGAGTC
This sequence comes from Octodon degus, assembly GCF_000260255.1. Lineage (NCBI taxonomy): Eukaryota > Metazoa > Chordata > Mammalia > Rodentia > Octodontidae > Octodon > Octodon degus. Next base: position 9,273,495 of record NW_004524697.1, read on the forward strand.
ATTCCATCTGCAT
>NW_004524697.1:9275387-9276287 GCF_000260255.1 Octodon degus
AAAGGTAGAAGTCTCATATAAGGAATTTTAAGTTACAAAGTGGGAGAGGAAATATGAAAATGTTAAGAGAACTCCACCTGCAGCCTATGGTTGAGGGACATGACTAAAAAAGACAAACCTAGAAAAGAACTCCCTTCTCGAGTTGGGTAGAGTCATTTATGGAGAATAAGTGATTGCCACTCAGTGGAGTGGTGAAGAATTTCTATGGGCTGCTAGTGCCAGAGGAAATCTATGATCACCAGGCAGCAGGAAGCCATCATTCAGGGAATAGGCAGGTTGCAGCTGGTGTGTGTGTGTGCGCAGCAGTCAGCAGTGTTCTTTGAAAGCACGGAGCATGTGGCGTTCTTGTTGGAAGGGCTGGAGGATATTATTCACCAGGAAAGACATTTGTTTGTTTTTACTAAAAGCAAAAGCACAACAGTTGAAATTAGAAATAAAGTCCTTTCCTTTTTGTGGCATTTCACAAGAACCCTCTAATTTTAAAAAAAGCTTTAACATTGTGCCAACTGGCAAAGAAATCACATTTAAAGGGCCCAGATCCATTTCCATGGAATACGAAATGAAGGGTTATGTTGGAGCTCAGAGGCAGTAAACAGACTTCTCTTGTGTATGCAAAAGTTACTGCCAGACATTTGATTTCAAGAAGAGCCTTCAGGGGCTCTCTGGATTTCCTCTGGCTTGTTCTATTTGTGTCATGACATGGAAGTTCTGAGAGAGAGGAAAAAATCGTGATTTACACCTCTCCTACAGCATTTGTTACCAGAAATGGGTTAAGTTGTGTGCATGTCTTGTAATTTCAACAAAATAAGACATTAAGCTATGAAATGTCTAAAAGGGATCCTTATAAAAATTAAACAAGGAGGGCCAGCCAAATAGCTCAGTGGATTAAAGAGCCTGCTT
>NW_004524697.1:9277072-9278403 GCF_000260255.1 Octodon degus
CTTAAAGCAGAGAGATTTAAATATGTGCTTATTAAATAAGCTAAATCACCCAGAGACCCTGCGTCAGGCTCTGTTTATTATTGTACAGTTTGTTAAAGAATTAGTTACCTTGAAATTAGAGTCTGAAGAAATCATTCAAAAGCCTTTTCATGACTGACTGTCCTAATCCCCACTTTCAACCTTTGCAACTTTTCCACGCAGGAGTATTTCACACTAATACATCCCCTGAATTGCAAATTGAAAAGTGTTTCATTATGTCCAGAGAAATTATCTTCCTTACAAAAACACACAATGTTAACTTTTCAACCCCGTACTCAAAGCATCTCACAATGCTTTCTCTATCCTGACACTTCCTGAAGACAAGTCTGAGGGATAGCTTGCTCTGCATTGAGTATGAGCATCTTTTATGCTCTAATGAAATGCCCAAACTTCACTCTTATATGACCCAAACCAAGACTGTAAGAGAGAATTGCACTGTTCCATTGACATTCATGGGTGGTGATTGCTTTGGATGACTTTATGTGCCGAAGCAAAGCAGAACATGAAGCAGAACAAGATAACTTGAAGATTATTGCTTCCTCAAAGGTCACCATGTGAGAGAGCTAGAGAGACCACAGGCTGCCTGTTTAAGCAGGTCTACTTGGATGCTTCAATGCTATGGAATTTAATTTTTGAATAATCCAATGATGCATTTCTTAAACCATTTAGTGTCTGAAACTTAAGTAATTCAGGGTTGAATAGCCTAAAAGAAAACTTAAACCCATCTGTTGAGTTATTTTTGTTTGTTTGTTTTTGGTTTTTGGTACTAGCAATCAAACTGAGTCCCTGAGCTTGCCACATGGGTGCTGTACCGCTGAACTGTATCTCTGGCCCTGCTGTGTTATTTTTTTTTTTTAAAGTTCAGAAAGGGCAGTAACATCTATGGTAATGTCAGTAACATCATCAATAATAGCTAATACTGCATGACTGTGTTTTAAACACTAATTTAGTTAATTAACTATGCATGGCCTACTAGTAACAAGAAGATGCAGTTCATCTAGAAATGTCTCTGTGATTTATTTTCTGTCAGTGATATCCCCAGTATAATATGGAGTGTTTAGCACTAAAGGTTAAGTAAATCGAACATACTCACTTATTAGCAGTAGTGGGAAATTTAAATACCTTCATTTGCATGGCTACATAAAAAAGGACAATGGAGAGTATGGAACTCTGTACTACTGCTTTGACATCACCCTGAATGAACTGCTAGCTCTTCAGATTTGCTTGCATAATACAAAGAACATGAAATTAAAAGATAATGTGATTCATTTCTGGCTATAATTCACAGTCCT
>NW_004524697.1:9279175-9280400 GCF_000260255.1 Octodon degus
GCTTCACTTCTATAATTTAACTATTACAAAGCCTGCTGGTATGAATGTGGGTATACATGTACTACTGTATTACCATATATTAAACTCTTGTGGGGGCCGTTGAGACAGCTCAGTACATTAAGCGCCTGCTTAGGAAAGCTCCAGGACTGAGGTTCAATCCTGAAAATCACATGCCACACCAGTCCTGCTCCCTGTTGCGCAGAGCCAGCTACTGAGCCCAAGCCTGGTGGTGCACTCCTGTAATCCCAGCTCTGGGGAGGCTGAGATAGGAAGATCACTATGAGTATGAGTAGTGTAGTGAGACCCGGTACCAAATACATAAAAATATAATAAAAATAAAATAAACTTTTTTGGGAAGATACCCAAAAGGGGTATGACTGGGTAAAATGAAATTTCTACTTTAGTTTTTGAGGAATTTCCATACTAGGTATACTGGTTTACATGCCTATCAACAATGTAACAAAGTTTCGTTTCCTTCCTGCCCCCTCTCCAGCATTTTTTTCTTGCCTTCTTGATGATAGCCATTCTTTATGGACTAAGATGACATCTCAGTGTTCTTTTTATTGACATTTCTCTAAAAGACAAAGATGATGAGCATGTTTCTTCAATGTCTATTGGTCATTTGCACCTCCTCTGAGAAGTGCCTTTTCATTTCAGTTCTCACTGATGAAATGGATATTTGATTGGATATTTTTATGGGGATTGCACTAAAATCTCCATATCATTTTTCGCAATTTGACTATTTTGAATGATTTGGTCTCCCTATCCAAACACAAAGATGTCTTTCTTTTTTCTTATGTACCTTGCATTTTTTTCAGAGTACTATAATTTTCTGTAAAGAAAAGAAATATTTCTATTTCTTGGTATGTTAATTCCTAAGTATTTTAATTTTTTGAAACTATTGTAAATGGGATTGCTTTATTGATTTCATTATCAGTTGGCTACTAGTAGTTGTTGTACAGAAACATATTGATATTTGGATGTTATTTTCTATACTGCTACTTTGTTGAATTTGGTTACTCTGAGTGTCCTGATGAAGTTTTGGGGGGTCTTTTTTTATAAAGGATCATATATAAAAATAAGCATTTTTTTCAAAATTTTATTGATAAACAGATAGCAATGAGACAGTTTCAACTCAAATCGGAAGTACAGTTTCAACAAATAATACACTGCATATATTCTTCTTAGTGGTTAATTGCTGTACAAGATGCGGACTTGAGATCCT
>NW_004524697.1:9281765-9287082 GCF_000260255.1 Octodon degus
TGCTTTATTATAGTTTACCAGTCTTCCTACTTGTTAATCTTGTAAAAGAACCAATCCTGACTTATAGATCCTTTGTATTATTTTACTCTCAGTTTTATTAATTTATACTCTGAACTTTATAACTTCTTTGCTTCTATTCTTTTAGGTCACTTTTCTAGGACCTTGAAATGTACTGTTAAGTTACTAATTTGGGCTCATTCTGTTCTCTCAACGTGTACTTTCACAGCTTATAAGCTCCTTTAGAACTGTTTGCATGGCAGCCCATAGGTTTTGCTGTGCTGTCCTACCATTATCATTTCACTTAGAAACTGTTGCATTTCTTCTTTCTTGATTTTTCTATGATCTATTGATCATTCATTATTATACTTTTAATCCCTTTGTGCTTGCATAGTTTCTGTGATTTCTGATTTTAATTCCCTATGATCCAATAGTTTGCTGAGGATTATTTCAACTCTTTTGTATTTATTTCAGCATGTATTGCTTTAGGAAATGTCCAATGGGCTGCTGCTGAAATACGGCTGTGTAATTTGTTGTTCTACAGAAATGCCAAAACATCTTTCAAGTCCACTTTTAAATGGTGTGGCTTAATATTTTTTTTCCAGTTTGCATGTCTATTTCTGATAGTGGCATACTGAAGGCCTCCACTGAGGTTGTACTAGTGTGTATTTGTCTGTTTATGTGCAGTAATTTCTGCTTTGTGAAGTTTAGCACAACAAAATTTAGGGTATGTTCACAGATTGAGAAAACAAACAGATGACTAGGCTCTGTGGTACAAGTAGGCAGTGAATGGAAGTTTGCTGGGCATAATGCCAACATTTTCAGTCCCACCACCCTCAGAGAACCACATCCAGTTGGTCTGGCTTCTTCCCAGAGAGAATAGGACCACTGCATATTTCCCAGCCTGGGTAGACTCCTTCCTAAAGTTCTCAGGGGCCAGTGTCTCCCCAACACCTCTCTGCTCTTGTTTCTTGTGAGCTTTCTCCCACCACATCACTGCAGTAGACAGAGTCCAGAAACTCTAAAGTATAGTTACTTATTTGACTCCAGATTCCTAGAATAGCTCAGTCTTACATAATGAGAAGCTTCTCCAAATGGCTCTGGTTTCCCAAGTATGGAGAATCTTGCAACAAATTGTTTCTTCAACTCTATACTGCTGTATAGAAAGGTTCCATTTCAGAATAAAATCCTACACTGTGTGCTGGAAATAGCTCAGTGGCAGAAGCACCTGCCTGGCAAGAGCAAGGTCCTGAGTTCAATCCTGGGTACTGAAAAAAAAATCCCACACTTATATTCATGCTGTTTGCAACAGCTATGACCTTTCCTTAGGCTCACAGTGATCCTCCATTGTTTACACCTGGGGTTTCCTGTCTTCATCTGCAGAACCAGTTCCCAATCTCAGGAGCCAGGATGAGCATTTCATGTTCACCTTCAGTTCATCTAATTTTTCTATGATTTCTAATTTTCTCATTGGCTCTTGTTGATTCTCTGAGCTCCTCTTCTTTTCTCTTTGATTACTGCTTTCCAGGTATCTGGATTCCAGGTACAAAATTTGCTGGCAGTCTTACAATGCCATCACTGACCCTCTCATACTATTCTTTTATCATACCTTTATTTTGAAACATTTTCAGACATAGAAATATGTGCTTTTGGTGCTGTGAATAGATCTAATGCATCCTTTACACATTATTTTGAATATTCATATTTTAATTAATTATTATAGGTAGGAGATTAAATTGTAAGGCACTGTAAACTACCTTTATTCATATTTACCACTTCTCTGATAATCATCTTTCCAGTAGTATGCATCTCATTTATTTGTCCTATCTCCTTAGCTTCCTTCAATCTGGGACAGCTCACAATCTTTACTCTTTTATGACTTGATATTTCAGAAGTGTTATTGTAGGGGCCAGGGAGATGGCTCAGTAGAATAAGCACTTCCCTGGCAAACACAAGGGCCTGAGTTCAATCCCTGGTTCTGCAAAACAACAATGGCAACAACAAAGTGTTATTTTATAACTTTAGTGTGTCTGACATTGATTTGGCAAGTTATGAATTTTTGCCAAGAATATTACCAGGGCAGTGCTCTATTCTTACTGCACTATGTCACTGACTATGTGATGTTGCTGTTTCCCATTATTGGTGAAGTCAACTATAATCATTTTATTAAGATGATTATTGAGAGATATTTCAACTGCAGTTTTTTTAAATAATAACTTTTTTTCTCTGAAACAAACTGTAAACAGGGAATAGCAGGGCTGAAGGGAGAGAAAGGCAATGGAAAAAAAGTGAAAGCAAGGTATGCCATGAACAAATACAATGAATGTGATCATTACGTGTATTTAAAATGTACCAATAAAAAAGAGAAAAAAACTACAAAAAATTATTCTCGTAATTATTCATTCCTTATCATTCAAGCTGGCATGTAATTTCAGCATGTATTGATGCTTCAAGTTATTCAGCATTTATTTTTATTGTAGTTTTTTTTTTTTTTTTTTTGCGGTACTGGGGATTGAACTCAGAACCCTGTGCTTGCCAGGCAGGAGCTTATTCTACTGAGCTATCTCCCTGGCCCCTACTGTAGTGTTGATAGTGATGGTTTTCCTTGTCCTCCACATCTCCAAGATGAAATTGGAAGCTAAACACAGAACAGCTTTAACAAGAAATTTATGAACATAATATTCAATGAATCTGTTGCCATGAGATTTAGAGATATGCTATAGGACTTAGTTATAATAAATAAAACATATTTGATTGCATTTAATAGTGAATCAATGACAATTGTATGATAATACATAACTATATATCATATATAAGTAATGCATGTTACCTAAAACTGTAATAGAGACCAAAACATTTGTCCAAATTCTTTCTATATAAAGCTCCATTTGTTTATGCATCTTCTTTCTGCACATGTTGTCATTGTTGTGAAATAATATATTATTTGTCAAAACACAAATCCAGTGGAAAACTCACCAATAATTGGGATCCCTTACTCTCAATTTAATAATAATTATGATGTCATGATTCTTCATTCTGAATAGTTCTCTCCTTGTTCCTTCTTACCTCGGAAAGACTTATCCTTAGTAATCTCATACGTTACCTCCTATGACAGGTGGCATACCAGCTGAAGCTAGTTAGAAACCATTTGTAATCACAATTTTATACTGTCTGAGGCACATATTTTAATGACAAAACTAAAAAATAGAGTTGATCTCATTTAAGACTAACGGGCCAGCCAAATAGCTCAGAAGATTAAAGTGACTGCAAGCAGGTGCAGGGGCCAAGGTTTCAATCCCTGTGCCTGCTGTGCCAACCCCACCCCAGGGGCACTCTGAGATGGCAATTGAGATTGAGTGTGGTGGCACGTGCCTGTAATCCCAACTCTTGGGAGGTTGTAAACAGACGGATCACTACGAGTCTGATCTAGTAGTGAGACCCTGAACACCCTGTAGACTCTTCCCTAAGATACAAAATAAATAAATAAATAAATAAATAAATACCGATATTTTTGTGATTTGTAATATTCTTTAGGATCAAACTTTGATTCCATATCAAAGTTTGATCCTAAAGGGCTAGGGAGATAGCTCAGCCGCCTAAGCATCTGCCTGGCAAGGTTGGGGCTTGGTCGCTGGTACTGCACTCTCTGCCAACCCAGGAACCCCTGGTACACAGTGCTGGCCACTGAAATTGGATGTGGTGGCACCTGCCTGTAATCTCAGCTCTGGGGAAGCTGAGACAGGAGGATCACTATGAGTCCAAGCTGCATAGCAAAATCCTGCATGAGAGAAAGAAAGAAAGAGGTTTTTTAAAAATTAAAAACAAATTCTATTACTTAGCATCTTTGTTATACTGAGTAACTCCTTTCAACTTTTCTTTAAATCTCTATATGTCTAGTATGTTTGTTGTCTTAAAAGCATTATTGCTATTCTAAATTTCTATTATTCTTATTTAGTAACTATAAAGTCTGTACAAATGATAACATTTTATGTAAAACCTTATTTCATACTATGACATTTAGTAGTTGAACTATTTAATTAAATACAAACGGCCAGATCTAGTGCTATGCTCACAATGCTCCCTAGAAGTCCTGCTCAATCATACATAGCATCTTGTGTCAGTGTTTCCTGAAGGCCCTCAAGGTGAATGCTTAGAGACAGCAGTTTCCTGCAGGCTAAGGCTCACAAAACACACAACGCAATAAGCAGAACAGATGTAGGTCCTGGAGCAGAGAGAGAGAGAGAGAGAGAGAGAGAGAGAAAGAGAGAGAGAGAGAGAGACAGTGAGAACAGAATGCTACCTCAGGAGGATAGAATGTGAAACGTTAGCAGGAAGAGATTTGCCTTTTGCATAGCTTTGTCTCAGATTAGTTCCATAACTGGTCAGTGAGATGGACATTGCTGTGATTTTTAACTATGGACCTGAAACTTCGACGTAAGATGCACATACATTATTTCCTTTGCACCTGCAGTCCTGCTTTTTCTTTTTTGCCATAGAGAAGTAGCCCCAGATCCATTTATTGGTCCAGTATCAATTCTGTCTTGCGGTTATGCCTCCACTCCTATTCACAGCTCTGTGTGTGGCTGCTGGGCCAGGATGGGCTTGGCCCAGACTTGTGCACATCCACTCTTTAGCATCATGCAGCATAATGCTTATGGCAGGCTGGAGCACAGGAGAGTTGAAAATTAGGGAGTTATTGTACTAAAGTGAAAATCATGGCACATTTGATTTGCAAATATTCTTATTTTTCTACCTTATGAATGTAGATCAGGGATTTGTTAAAACAGTCCTGGAAAAAATCAGTTAAAAGATCACCAAAATTATGCAATGCCTATTTGTAAACCACTATACATCATTACACATAAGTGAAATATTGATCTGGCACATTTTTACTTGAAGAAATTTATAGATCTCTAAATAGATATATGACAAAAATTATCATATAAAATCATTATATGGGCTGGTGATATAGCTCAGTGGCACAAACAACTGATTGGCAAGCACAAGGTCCTGAGTTTGATTTCTGGTACAAACAACAACAAAAAACCCACCAATACATAAAATCATTATTAAATCATAATTTTACTCCATTGTGTACAACATATTTTCTATATTCTCTTTGATATCAGAATACATGCCTCTTCTCAAAATATATAAAATACTTTGGTTCATATTAGCAAAATACATATGTATGTATTTTGTGATATTTCAGTGTGAAACTAAATTATTTTACTTTTTTATATTAATTTTATTGAGAAAGAAGTAGTAATGAGACAGTTTCAAAGCAGCTTAGTAGGACAGTTACAATAATTAATACATT
>NW_004524697.1:9287636-9289601 GCF_000260255.1 Octodon degus
TCTTTTTTCAATAAAATTGACACACAACTATAAAGCAATTATATCTATGTGCAAACAGATTTTCTAAATTTATTTTTGTCATTTTCTCTGCATTATTTTCTCATAAAAATCTATGCATTTGTTTATCACAGATAAAAAACTGCTAAAATGCCAAGATACTAGATGAAGAATTTTGTCACATCTACAAAGTACAGTTAAAAGAGATAAAAGCAACAAATTCAAGAATGACGATAAACACTGAAGTAGGCATATATGAGAGAGTTGAACAAAGACACAGTCCTGTGGAAAAATCTGTCTGTCTGTCTGTCTGTCTGTCTGTCTGTCTCTCATCTATCAATAATCTATTATCTATCTACCTACCTATAAATTAGCTTTCTATTATCTATCTATTATTCATCTATCAAACATCTATCATCTATCTATAATCAACTTTCTATTATCTATCATCTATCAACTTCTGTATCTATCAATCATCTATCTATCTATCTATCTATCTATCTATCTATCTATCTATCAAAAGGTAGTTTCACATGTTGCATTCATATACTTAAATGATTTATTACAATTAGATCTTAAATCAAATGAAGTCAATGGATATTTATTGTTTCTGGTATGACTAATATTTTGAGGAGACCACATAGCGGCAAACTGTAGCATTTATTTTTGAGAATCTTGTAATATTATGAGACCTTAAGCCTATGAACTAGTGACTGGGTTGAAGTGGAGACACCACAGTTACGTGTTAGACTGTGGTAAAGTTTAAAAGTAAAAGAAATTAAAGGACCCAAGATTCACATTGATTTGGAGTTAATGGTAGAGGAAAGGATGTTATCATTTACTAGAAAATGGTCCTAAAATCTGAAATAGTTATGAGATTTCAATGATAATTTTTCCTTGAAATATGTGAACAGTCATGTAATTTTACTTAAATATATTTTGGGGGAAATATTCTCACTTTGGATAACTGTGTGAGAACTGAAGAGTTAAAGAATACAATATTTTAACTTCATTTATTTCTGATTTCAAACCACATCTCACCAAATTGCCCAGGTTGAGATTAAACTCCTCCACTTTAGCAACCCACCAGTGGTCTTAGGCTTCCAAGTACCCAACACTGCAAATAAGTCCCTCTATACCTGAGACTACTGTTTAAATGCTGGCTTGTTGACATGGTAGAGATGCAACTTGTGGGAATCATAGCTGGAAAGTGAGAGAAATGTTCTCATTCTTTTCTATGTTCAGTGAATCAATAACTTCTTTTGCACAGAGTTAAAATTTAAAGTAATGTTTTTGAGAAAGCAAAGCAAACTATAGACATTTCACTATAATAAAAAGAAAGCATGTAATTTAGAGATCATAAAGCTGTTCTCAAACTTATAAGAACTAATTATCTTATGAAGTTCTAAAAAGTGTTCCAGGTTTTGCCCATTTTAGAAAGAAACAAAACAAGAGTCATGGAATTTCAGAAAGATAACTTGTATAAAAATGGCAGATTCAGATATTACCACCATAATCAACAACAACAGATCTTGAAATGACCTCAGAACAATTATAAATGTAGAGAATGGAAGAAAAGTAGCATAACTTGTTAGAATGAATATTTTATACGGCCATTAATTTGTGATTTTCAGAAGATTTACATAGTTACTATCCGATATCCACACCTTCCTTTACATAATCAGCATCTGACCACTCTTTGCTGGAGATTATGTTATGATAAATATGAAATGCTATGGAAAACACAAAGACTTAATTTCTCCAAAGTGTTCATTGTCCAGTTCAGATAGATTTTCCAGGATGAGGGAAATGTATAGTTCTAGAAATAGAATAGACTAAGACTTAGGCTGAATAACTTCCAATCCATTTAAGAGAAAAAGAGAAAACACTACTAAACAATAGTAAAGAAACTTCAAACAATCCAAATTGTACTATATTTTAAAATGCTAAAGGTCATAGTAAGGCAAA
>NW_004524697.1:9290649-9293056 GCF_000260255.1 Octodon degus
TTTATTTATTTTTTTTTTTTGCGGAACCGGGGATTGAACTCAGGTCCTTGTGAGATAGTTACTTTTAATGTGAGTGTAATTTTTATGATACGTGGATCATAAAAAAAGTGCCATAAAACCAGACTAATGGGACAACTTGAGTTAAGTAACCATATTCACAGCTAAGGACCTGTTCAATCCGTACATTGATGAAAGCTAATTAAAATCTTACTTGCTTCCACTTTGGCACTTAAGTTTTCCTTTACTTATTTATTTATTTATTTAGTTAGTTAGTGATACCAGGGATTGAACTCAGGACCTTGAGGTTGTAGGCAGGCCCTAATGCTGCTGAACCATATTCCTGGCCCCAAGTTTTTTAATTTTTTCAAATTGTCACTGTTGGATTATTTAAATACTGGTAACAGTATGAGACCACAGAAAACTCCACTGAAATATGTGGACTCTTTTGCTTTTGAAATAAAATGGTTAATTTCCTTCATTAAAAAATGGAAACAAAAAATTCTACAGATCACAAAAGCTCCAATGTACAATTTTCTGATTTTCATAGACTGTTTTCTTTCCCTGGTGGGATATAAGTGTTGTTTGTATAATACCTGTAAAACATAGAGCCATAGCTAATCTTTCGTTTGCCATTGGTTTGAAGTACGAATGTCTTAGAGGTTCTGAATATCCTAATGTTTCTTTCAGTTCATTGTGAAATTTGTTACTATTATGTGACTTCTTTTCTGCTTCTCTACTAGTTATTGTTTAGTTTTTGCTTCTTGATTAGCATTAAGGTAGCAATGATTTAATGATTTTTTTTGGGGGGGTACCAGGAATTGAACTGAGGACTTTGCACTTGACAGGCAACAATGATTTGATGAGACCTATAAAAATTATAAGAAGACTCTATGTGGAGCCTTATGCTTTAGACTATCCAGTTATTTTACAATGAGAGATGATCCAATTTTATCTAATAAATTTGACACTATTCATTTAATGTTTTCCTCTCATTAAAGGAAACAATTTATTAAAGAAGTAATAACTATTAATATTTCTTTTTTTCCATAATTTTATTGAGAAACAAATAGCAATAAGACAGTTTCAAACCAAATTGGTAGGATAGTTTCAATAAGTAACACACTGCATACATTCTTTCTAGTGGTTAATAACTATACAAGATGAGGACATGATATCCCATTTACAAACACTATTAGAACAAATACCTCTATTCATTAAAAAATGTAACTATATATCTATTCTAACCATTTTGAATACACAGATACAAAATGGACATTTGTCTGTATCCCCTTTTTTTGTTTAGTTCCATTATTTGAATATTATAGGTGTGTTAACTCAGCAAAATATTCTAAAAGAGTCCAGTAGTCCATAATAGCATTGGGTCTTCCGCTTCACTGGCAATGTCAGATTTTCTTGACCTGAGTCCCCAACAGCTCAACATAACAGCATGGTTTTACTTCTTATACTTCATTTTTATACTTTTCTGCTGGATGATTAAAACCAAGGTAAAGCATGACCTATGCAACAAGAGTTGTAGCTTTTGGGTCTGATAAGGTCAGTGAAATCCCCTCAGGATTTATCCTGAGATCCTGTACCTCAGATTGTAGAACCTTTGTCAGTGTCAGCCATGTGGATGAGTCAAGGCCATTGCTTGGCCAATGTGCTCTCTGTGAAAGCCTGAGAGAATGTTTTCTCTCCATGTGACTCTCCTTAGGCACACTATTAATATTTCTAAATGCTCTTCACTATTATATATTTGACACTTTAAATAATGAATATTTCATTAAATAAACAATTTTATAATAATATTAAAAGCTCATGTTTTCTGGTCTATTTTTAGGTTTGTATTTATTTTCATGTGTGTCCATTATCTTTCACCAATTTCACGCACACGAGGAATTTGTAAGTTGTTTATCAATTTTATGCCCTGAAATATACTTTTAAATCTAAGTCTACTGTGTTTCAGTGATGACAAACATCTCCTACCACTTTGAGACTAGCTATTAGAAACTATGAAATCACTACTGATATAGTATGTGAATAATAAATGCTTCCTATTTTTGCTGTTAGAAGCACAGACAGTACTTATTTGCTAGGAAATTGAGAAAAATTCTACCAATAGTTTTCATAAGTGAATCAAACAGACAGTACTAATTGCAAGACATCTGTGTGTATTAGTTGTCTTAGCAGCAATATGGCAGCATAATTGGGAAAGTTAACTTAGAAGACAAAAGTTTTGCTGGGTATGGTGGTCCATCCCTTTACTCCCAATACTTAAGAGGCTGAGGCAGGAGGATGCCTGTGAGCTTGAGTTCAGTGTGAACTACACAGTAAGACCTTGTCTCAGGAAAGAAGAAGAAGAAGAAGAAGAAGAAGAAGAAGAAGAAGAAGAAGAAGAAGAAGAAGA
>NW_004524697.1:9293386-9295845 GCF_000260255.1 Octodon degus
AGGAGGAGGAGAAGAAGAAGAAGAAGAAGAAGAAGAAGAAGAAGAAGAAGAAGAAGAAGAAGAAGAAGAAGAAGAAGAAGAAGAAGAAGAAGAAGACATGTTTATCCCAGCTCACAGGTTCAGTGGATTCAGCCTACTGCTGAGGTCCCTGGAGACCTGAGGAAGGGCACAGCATCAGGGCAGAGGGGCAGGGATAGCAGAGCTTGCCCAATGCACTCAGGAATCAGATAACTGCAGAGATGATCCCCACAGTCCACTTTCTCCAACCGGACCCTGCCTGTTTGTATCACCTCCATTCAAATTAGGATCTAACAGATTAAACTTTTGATCCCATGAAAGTCAATTTTCCAGTCATCTCTTGCTTTAATAATTTCCTAGGCATTGCTCAGTGAAATCAAGGTGAAAAGATTGATGATCATAATGTAAATAATAACAATATCATGTTGTTTTCTTAAAAAATGTTATTCTGTATAAAGTATGAATTTTTCCAAAGAACCTTTTTTTTTTTTTTTTTTTTTTTTTTTTTTTTTTTTTTTTTTTTTTTGGTGGAACCAGGGATTGAACTCAGGCCCTTGTGCTTTCCAGGGAAGCGCTTATTCTACCTAACCATCTCCCCAGCCCCTGAACAAAGAATCTTAATAATGGTTAAGTGAGTTTGTGAAAAAGTCTGCTTTGGTGAACTTTTTTCAATGACAACACACCACTTTCTGTACTTTTTCTGACATGTGTCTATGTTACCTTGCAGTCAGAATCTCACTTCATTGATTTTTTTATTTTGCACGGGTAGGTAGTAGGGATTGAACTCCAGACCTTGCAATTGACAGGCAGGTTCTTATACAACTGAGGTATCTCTCCAGCCCATTTTGTTGATTTTCTAAAAACATTATTAGGAAACCTCTCCTGTATAAATGTCACTATACTCACTAGGCTTAGCAGAAACTACAGTAGGAATCCTTCCACAAGAGCAGGCATATGTAGCATGATTAATACTTGAAGATGTATGAGTAAAGAATAATAAAGATTAAGTGAAAATATGCCTGCAGGTGTAGTGGATGAAATGCAAGTACATGGAATAATGAACAGAATGCCATTAAAAATTTCAGCCTAAGGTCCACTGCATTATTGAAATACATTTGTCTTCAGACTAAAATTAAAATCTATTTGAAATAAGTGTAAATTCTCATAAATAAATATAGGAGTTATACTATGTTTATTCATTTTTTATTTTTGAGAGATACAAAAAGGTAAAAGAAAAAAAAATTAAAAACAATACAGACAATACAGTATTTCACTAAACAGAATAACAGGAATTCAACAATCATTGTATTACATAATATTATCTTCAAGTTAGTTGCTTAGATTATCAGATATAAACTTGTGAAATTGATCAAAAAAAGAAAAAGAAAAAAGTTAAACATTAATTGCTCCTTTCAGTAGAGCAGCAGAAATTAGCATTACAATTATCCAAGCTAGGAGATACAGTGTTCTTTTTTAAAAAATGAAACTGCTTTTAAAATAGGTATGCAGAATTCAAATCGATTCTTTGCATAAATGTAAAATTTAAGGAGGACAGGTAATGAAAAATACAATTCCTTAACTCATTTGGCAGAAAGTAATACAACTGCAATTGTGGATGAACATTTTATATTGCATAAATGGAATTTTAATAGGTTTCCTAACAGAGTGTGTCAACATAATGTGTTCAAATTTCTTGAATACTTTCCATGTGTAAGTTTCAACATTGAAAAACAAGACAGCAAAGAATTATTACCAAATAACAAAATAAATATAAGTTTAATTATATATAGTTTATCTTATATGAGCAATCTAAAATATAAACAAAAAGAAAAACAAAGAATGGATAATAGAAAGTAGAGAGATAATTTTCAAGTGGAAAACAAACAATGGGAGAGAAACAGGGAGAATGCAAAAAAAAATTTAAAGAGGAAATTTAAAAAAAAATAGAAAGTTGGGTTTTTCAAATGGGAAAGAGGAATAAGAGTTGGGGGTAAAAGGAATCAGAAGTGAATGGAGATAAGGCATGTGCAAAAATGTCCCCACGATAAACATAATCTTTAAGTACTACAAACACATGTTAATAAAATAAGTACATGAGTAAATTAACAAATACAAACATAATGTGAAAAGTCAAACATTCTCAGTTCTGGAATAAATATTTATTGGTTAGAACATTAGAAGTCAGAAAAAAGTAGACAATGAGAAAATGGTAACTACTAAAAGGATTGTAATGGTTGATACATTGTTTCAACTTGCGATGCTTAAGAGCTTGCCTAAGTAACTCAGCAGTTCTACATCCCAGGGTGTAGAAGACACGTCCTAGGGCAGCTATTTACACTCTAAGATGTGGTAAGGGTTCATAATGAATCCACTTGACATTGTGTCAACTTGAGAAGTTTAGAAATTTGAATAAGTGATTCAGCAGGGTGCCAGAGACTCAC
>NW_004524697.1:9296150-9299145 GCF_000260255.1 Octodon degus
CAAAGCAATGAGAGAAAAAGAACCAAGACAAAGGTGAAATGAATGATTTTTGTGGGAGGAAACATGACCTTGGAGAGTTGCATGGTGCAGCTAGGATTCCAATATCCATATTTAATGTGCATTAAAAAGTGCAATAAACACTTAAAGAATTTCTTTAAAGTTTGTAAATGTCAGATGATTTGTTAAATGAAAATAAAAAATGCAATCCTCAACTCGGTGGAAAACAAGACAACTTCAAAATCGGATGAATTAAATGAAAAAGACATTGTAATATTTTTGTACAATTATACTGGCAGAAATATAATTTAAATCAGATTTCTCTAACTAAACCCTAATCAGATATGAAAAACACATGACTGGAAAGCTGACTTTTATGCGTTAATGAAGGAGAGAAGAAAAATAAAAGCCAGAGAAAGTTGTATATGATAATATACAAATATGAATATTATGATGAGGCTCTCCTGGGAAGAGATGAGGACATTTATCGATAATTTGAAATTATTTTTCACAGTCCTGTTATGAATTCTAGGGACAAAAGAAAAAGAACATTTCGTTGAAGATAAAGATGATTTTTATTGTTTTAGAAAGCAACTACAAAGTGTAAAACATATAATATCAGTAGTTATTTTGTGAAAAGATAGAAAAAGTGCTCTGCTCACCGTTTTAAAATATTATAAAGAATATTTGCTGAGTAAATAAATTTTACAGCTAGACTGAGCAGTTGAAGAAAAAGAAAAATACTGTTGGAGTAGTATTTTCTAATTTTAAGGCACTGCCAGAAGCATCCATGTAAAGTATGTCTTTGAAGGAGACTAGATCAGGTAGCAGAAATTTGAAACTAAAATGATTCTTCCTTCCCAAAGTGGTCTACACTGAAGTTTATAGGATTTGCTGGTGTTATTGTTTGTGTCTAGTTGTACCTCTGAAGCCTCACTTGAGACATGGGGCACACTTTTAGACTTTGTGATTAATTCAGGATCCACTGGGATAAGGAGTGTGAGTGCTGCTGAGATTATGAGTGTGATCACTCATCCTGGGGCACATAGGCAGAATGCAACAGGAAGACAGCCTTGCTCTCTGTAGCCATTGTAGCCTCTGCTCCTGACCTTTGGCTCTTGCTTTCTTGTTGTTTGCTGCTGCCATGAACCACCTTTCTTTGCCACCTGCCACTCTGCCTTGGATTCAGCTTAGTATGGACTGAAACCTCCACTAACTGTGAGCTAAGTAAGTCTTTCCTTCCTTAATTTTGTTTGTTGGGTATTTTGTCCCATCAACAAGAGAAAAGTAATGGAGACAACAGGTAAAAGTAGAAAGGACAGCTGATTTGACAAATATTAGCTATCAATAATCTGCCATTCTCTACTACTTACCTAGCTATCTAGCTATGATTAAAGTTTAGACACATTGTGTTTAAACTATATTTTCTTTGGATGAATAGGGTAATGTGTATGGAGGCATATTTAATTTTATAAAGAATAAGAAATGCAATGATTTTATAATGTTATATAGAAATCAACACAGTGAATTGACCAGCTTTCTTGTTGCCAGGATAAAAGTGTTGGAATTCATAGCCTAAAGGACAATGACTATTTAGGTTCACAATTTTAGGGGTCTTAGTCCATGGTTATCTGGCTCCAAAGCAAAACAAAACAAAGAAACAAAGCCAAAAACAGAACCAACACCAGCTCTTCCTTTCAATAAACTTTAATAATAATAATGATAATAGCAACAACAACAATGGAACAAAAAAACCAAAAACATGGACAAGGACATGGCAGAGTAAACTACTCAAGTCATGGCACCCAAGAAGCTGAAAGAGACGCTCTTAGGTGGCAGATAGTACAAAAATTTACATCTCCATGATCCATTCAACACAGTCAAAAGTATGCGTTACTGATCTTGTAGGTGTCAGTCAAGCCATTCAACTTAACAATTAAGATTAATCATCAGAGAGAGGTTTGAGAAAACAGTTCTACATTTTAAAGAAACACAGCATAATTAAACTGTCACAAATATGGGACAATATATTTTAATTAAACTATCCAAAAATATAGGATTATATATCTAAGTTCTGTTTGCATGTCTGAACTTGGAGAAACCTATTCCCTTTTCTGTCTTCAAAATTCAATTATGAAGTTGCATGATAGCATCATTTATCATTTTCTTTTAATTCTCAAGGCAAAGCATATCATAAAGCGTATCCACAAAAGTGACCCACAAAAATAATAAGAATTATTAATGGAAAGGTACCATCATAACTTTTCTTTTTTCATTAAGAACCTGATAAAGCTTCATCAGGAGAGGTAAGCAAATATGTCAGCAGTGAGTTTCAAGGGAAATTGTGCTAAGTTGGTTTTGTGCTACTTGACTAAGTGAATTTGTACCTTTAAGGAAAAATGAAATATAACTATGTCTCATTAGTAATATGCTTGCAGGGCAGGGCTGCCTTTTGGTAACATCATACACTCAATATTTTACTGTTATGCAGACTCTGTCAGCTGAAAGTGCCTAGATACTACAGTACCAAGTTGCAATAAGCACACTAGCATGGAAAACTAGGCCTCAGTTTTTATTCATTCTTCAGTAAGAAGAAACTGACATTTCTTGGAGCTATAGTTGAATGTAGGACTGAAGCAGAGAATATGCGATCTATAGAGAATATATGTAGAGCCCTGGAAAAATAAACTGCTCAGAAAACAAAGCAAAATTTTAGCACCTTAATGTGACTTTGGCAGGAAGACACAGAAGCTGGATGGCAAAGATTCCAGTGAGAAAATCAGCCACAATTTGAGAAATGAAGTAAGATGTTAGCTCATAGCTACAGAATGTTACAACTTTGTGAGTGAATGCTAATATTAATAGCTAAATAAGAGCGGCCAAATAGCTCAGCAGATTAAAGCACCTGCAAGCATGAACAGGGGCCAGGGGTTCGATCCCTGGGCCTGCTATGCCAGCCTCACCCCTGGGTCATGCTGAGATGGCAATTGAGACTGGG
>NW_004524697.1:9299366-9306317 GCF_000260255.1 Octodon degus
ACACACACACACACACACACACACACACACACACACACACACACACACACACTACAGGCTTAATGTACATTCCCTCAGTGTGGTACATACAAGAATGAATGGAAAACAAGGGTAACTTTACAGTGGGAAACCCTTACGGATTCAGCCAGGATCCTTCAGCCAGGTAATCAAAGTCAATACTAACAGTCGTATCAGGTTGGTACTGCAGTATTACTCTTGATAAAATATGTGAGATGGATCGTTCTTTCCCTAAATCCATAATCACAATTCATCTTGAAAAAAATGCTGGGAAATGCTCAATTGATGGCTATTTTAAATACCATTGACTTATAGCTTTTTTTTTCAAGGTCATTAAAATCCAAAAATGCCAGAGAAACCAGTCAACAGGAAACTAAGGATTCATGACAACTAAATGTAGTGTGGTAACCTGGATTGGATACTGGGACAAAAAAGGACATTTGGCAGAAACCATTGGAATTTGAAAAAATACGAACTTTAGTTAATTTAGATATAAAAAAAAAACATCTAAGGGATAATCTGCAAATGAATTCTACTAAGGTCCATAGCTCCAGTGGAAATTGAAGTCACTAACTAACAGAAATTAAATCTGCACTTAATGGTATGAGAACAAGATAGAGAAAAGCAATGGAGGGTGAAAGGCAAAGGCTTAATGAATTAAAAGGACAGAATTAAAATCACTACTGAGGGCATTCATTAGGAGTTTTTGATCACTCAACAGTGAGGAAAGTGATGTAATAAAGCTAAAATATGCATTGAGTATCAACTAGATTAGGACTTTAAATTGTGGAAAACATTTCTTTTTAAAGAGCTGATATTTTCAAAAGGATAAAAATATACTCAAGGGGCATATCTGGCAAGTCCAAAGGTTTTCACTGTTTTTAAGTGCTTTTTTACTCCTTAATATTACTCAACACATTCAGATGTATCCTGTAACATTTCAGCTCTTTCCTGAGTTCTTTGGAAGAACATTGGGTTGAATGCTCCTGAGGACATCCAGGCTAGCCAGCTGCTACTCTATACACACGATCTTAAAAGTGAGGAGAACCCAGCAACCCCAGCTTATGAGAATGTACTAAAGCACTGTACACACTTCACCCTTATATTTGTAGTCCATATTGCAGTTTCTAAGTCCATGAGCCAATTATGTACTTCTGTAAATTCAGAACATTCTTTTAAGGTACATAGACCTGAAGAGAGCTTTAATTACTATGTTTGCAGCAAATTATTTTTCAAATCATTTTTACCTTTCCAGTCCATACTTTGAAGTTTTATAAAATTTGCTTATGGAAATTAAAAACATCTATAAGCAATGTTCTTGGACAATGAGAAAAAAATAAGAAGGTATTTATGTTTTTGTTCATTAGTTTACAGGCTCAGTGTAAGTAGCCTTAGCTTTGACTTGTATAGAAAGGAAATTTTCTATCTATTGTGGTTACATGTCTCTACCAAAACTCATATTGCAATTTAATCCCCATGGAGGGAATAAGAAGTGGCATCGAGTAAAACCTTGAAGAAGTAAGTAGATCATAAAGGCTTTGCAGTTCGAATCAGATTAGTCCATTGTGGATTAACAGGTTACAATGGATTAGGGAGTTAGTGAGTAATCTCAAAAGCAGGCCTCTTGTAAAAGCCAGGATGGCTCCGTCTCTTATATTTATCTCTCTCACTAGAGAACATCCCATACTTCCTCACAGAATGGTCGATGGCGAGAAGGTCCTCACCGGGGCAGATCACTGGTCTTGGACTTCCCAACTTCCAGAACCATGAGTTGATTATACTTTTATTCTTTCTAAATCATCTAATCTATAGTATTCAGGGTAGTACCAGAAAATGAACTAAGAGACTAATGCACTTACATCACCAAACCTTGTACTCTTTTAATTTTTTCTTATTATTTACTTTTAAAGGAAATAATTAATTATGTGCATTTATGGCGTATTTTCAAATATATGTACATGTGGAGCAGCTTAAATGAGCTAATTACCGTATTTCCTCACATATTTATCATTTTTATTGTAGGGAAAGTATTGAAGAAGTCTCTTAGCAATTCCAAATTATACAGTACATTGATTTTCACTACAATCAACATATTATACAGTAGAACTTTTGAACTTAATTCTACTTGAAATTTTTTGCCCATTAACTTATGATTTGAATCTAGGTGTCACCCCAGAATAGTTGGAACTTTTTAGAACTGACTGGATTTAGGATGTATGATTCTGTGATAAAGGTGTGTGGTACTTGATTAGTCCACGAATTAGTTCTCTGTAGTCCTGGGAGTGGGCAACTGGAAGCCACACCCTGGCTGCGGGTGGCCTTGTAGCCCTGGACGGGATGAAGGAAAAGGAATGCTTACTGCTCATTACTACTGTCCCTGTTTGCCTTGCGTGGGCTGTTTCTCCTCTCCAGTGTCACCCTGCCTTAGAACCAGCCAACTATGGGCTGAAACCTCTACAAACTGTGAGCTATAATGAACCTTTCCTCCGTTGCCCCTGGGTGTCACATGTTCTGTCTTAGCTATGAGCAAAGGAACCAAGACCCCAGCATTTCCCTAAGCCCTCCCGACACCCTGTCATCAGTATCTAATTTAGGAAATAAAGATATTAGTACCTCAGCAACTGAAGGTATTATTTTTCTGCACAATTCTCAGATGATCTAAAATGGATATGTTTATACCCAATGATATTCAGGGTGTCTTTTAAACATCACTGCCATCGTATTTCCACATTACTAGCAACTGCTAGATAAAAACAAACATCAAGTAGAAGATACACTAAGTATACAAAGTGAGGGACTCTCAAAAGAGATACGCATTTTATATCTACAGTTCTTCCCTCTTCCTGATGTGTGTGAGCTCAGCTCTGCAGGTGACCCCGCTGCTCCCTGGACAACAGCAACACTGCCCACTGCTAAGGGAACAGATAGGCTTCAGGACTTGAACCCAGGGCTTGACTACATCACTTAGCACTTCTGTGTCTCTGGCTGAGTCTAACATGACCTCTCTTTCTGTTATTGATTGAAACACTAAGATAATTACTCTGCAAAGACCATAAATGCAAAAATAATCAATAGAGAACAATAGTCACTTGTGAAAGATATGAACTGAGAGAGAGAGAGAGAGACAGAGACAGAGAGAAAGAGAGACAGAGAGACAGAGAGACAGAGACAGAGACAGAGAGACACAGAGAGAGACAGAGACAGAGACAGAGAGACAGAGAGAGACAGAGAAAAAGAGAGAGAGAGAGACAGAGAGAGACAGAGAAAGACAGAGAGAGGGACAGAGAGAAAGAGAGACAGAGAGAGAGACCGAGAGAGAAAGAGAGAGAGAAACAGAGAGACAGAGACAGAAAGAGAGAGAGACAGAGAGAGCAGAGAGTGAGACAGACAGTGAGACAGAGACAGAGAGACAGAGACAGAGAGAAAGAGAGGCAGAGAGAGAGACAGAGAGACAGAGACCGAGAGAGAAAGAGAGAGAGAAACAGAGAGAGACAGAGACAGAGAGAAAGAGAGAGAGACAGAGAGAGAGCAGAGAGTGAGACAGAGAGTGAGACAGAGAGAGACAGAGACAGAGAGACAGAGACAGAGAGACAGAGAGACAGAGAGAGACAGAGAGACAGAGACAGAAAGAGAGAGGTACAGAGAGAGAGACAGAGAGAAAGAGAGAGAGAGAGAGAGAGAGAGAGAGAGAGAGAGAGAGAGAGAGAATGAGAATATACTGCCTCTTTAAAGATAGATGAACAAAGCAAGGGTGATAGCAAAGGGCCTCCTGTTGATAGGGAGAGTCCCTGATTTTCCCAGTACTATAATAGCAGCAGATATGTATAATGATGAACTTGTCAGATTTTGAAAAAAAAAAAAGAGAATTTCCTTATGTTCTCCAGGGCAGTTTGCATGCTGTTTTCCTCTCCAACTCTCCAAACTGCTTTCCAAGCAATTTATGCACACTTGCTCACCATGCACAAGTAGCAACTTGAACATTTTCATAAATCTATATTGACAGACTAAATGAAATAAAAGTTAGTGGCTCTGGTGTTTTGGGCCTTAGCTGAACTTGGTATAAATCTGTCTTGTTCTATCCCAATATAATGAAGCATTTATACAATTCTAGTGAGAGTTCTGTTAGGTACAAATAGCATGAATAAGGTCCCTGCTATTCCTTAAGAAGTCACAAAATCTTAGTCATTCATATTACAAATGAAATTATAATTATTATTATATATCACTAAAGCTTACGCTCTTGTGTTCCTGGAGTCTAATCACAGTTTTAAGATATTTACCACAGTCATAGATTTTTATGGCAAAGAGAGAATAGAATAAAAATTGTAAGAACCTGAAAGAATAAGTAAAATCTGAAAGGTATAATAGATACGGTAAAATGGAAAGAAACTGAACATAAGGAATAAGCAACAAAATGAAGGAAATAAAAAAAGATCAGAAAAAGGAGGTGGGGAAAATTATGTAAATATATATATATACAAAACAACTGAGATAATTGTATTACTAATTCGATTAGTTTTTGAAAATTTCAGTTCATGTTTAAAATTTTGCTTTGACTAACTCTATATGCTAATATCTGTAATTTGAGCAACTACATTGAAGACAGGAATATGTTATACAAAAGCCATGGTTGAATGACTTGTTCTTCTAAATGTGTACCATTTCTAATGTCTTATCAATTATCATTATACTCTCTTTAAAATACATTTTATAAAAGTACAAAGAACAAGGGAAAAAAACCAAGCGTTAGTGTTCAATTATTTGTCCAATCTTGCATACCTTATCTGTTAATCTGAGCAACAGATTTGACAATAAAAATATGTAATATAGCAGCCATTGTTAATTTGCATTCTTGTTCTAAAAAATCTGTACTATATGTATTGTTGAATGTTACTCTGGTTCTATCTTTGTTCTTGCTATTTATTTTTGCTGTGGTATTTATTTATTTATTTATTTATTTATTTATTTATTGGTTGCCAGCTCAGCCTGTCCTCAGGGGCAGTGCTGGCGCAGCATGTGGCCCTGGGAACTGAACTTTGATCCCCTGCACCTGCCTAAACTTGCCTAAATAAGCCCTTTAGACCACTTAGCTATCTCGTTGGTGCCTTCTTTTATCCTTTAAAATTAAATTAAATTAAATTTAACAACAGAGGGAAAGAGAAGTCAGAGGAAGTGGAAAGAAATAGGAAAAAAATGAGTCAAGATATATCATGTATAGGTACAAATTTTATATGATAAATGTGATCATCATGTATATCTCAAATGCATCAATAAAATTAGTTTAAAATGAAAACTTTAAGTACAGGCCTAACCATGAATTAAGTCAGAAAGATCTTATTATGATTTCCATGCAATAACAATTGGTTTGGCAGTTTAAATATTCAACTTTAACATTAAAAGGGGACCAGGAAGATAGCTCAGTAGAATAAGTGTTTGCCTGGCAAGTGCAAGGGCCTGAGTTCAATTCTCAGTTCTGAAAAAAAAACCACAAAAAACATTAAAAAATATTTGGAGGGCTGGAGATACACTTCAGTAGCACAAGTGCGTGCTTGGCAAGTGCAAGGTTCTGAGTTCAATTTTTAGTACAAAAAAAAAAAAAAAAAAAAAAAGCACATTTGGAGTTTGGGATAATACTAAAGCATTTTAGAGTTACCATGAAAAACTACCACAGATTGTGTATTAAACAACAGGAATGTATTTTTCATAGTTCTGGAAGAGTTTTTCTGAAATCTTATCCTTCTCTGGAAGATAGCTGTTTCTGCTGGTGTCTGCATATAGCCGCCTCTGTGTGCGCATATGTCCTTATCTTTTCCTATAAAGTCATGATTCGTATTGGATCAGGGCCCTACTGTATGATACCACTTTACATTACAGTCTCTTTAAAGACCCCATCTGTACATGGAGTTACATCCTGAATTTAACATATGAATTTCGGGGAGAAAATGGTTCAATCTGTATCTTGGATTTCAGTCTGGATGCATCTGACTTCAGAGTTGTGGATCTTTCTTAACTATCTGCACCAAAGCAACTGGCCAGTGTTCTGTCCCCAGGATATACTTAAGAATAAACTAGGGGTACGTGACTCGGTGTCTCACATGAATGTGTGGCAAATGCTATTAATGTGCATCAAATTACTTCCCTCTCTTCTGACAGTACAAGAATCTACATCTGGGATGATCTTATGACTGAGTTCTGGCTAGTGGAATGCGAGTGAGGTTTAATTTATGTACAGCATCTGCATCATAGTATGGTTTTCCTGTTTTTCCTTCCCCAGGATCTCCACAAATGAGAATATGCTGAATGACTGCACAAGTCAGAACTCTCCCTCTGCTTCAGAGGAAATCTTAGGGAAATGGAAAGAGCAACACTACGAAGCCACTAAGTACCAGGATTTCTCTGTTAACATACAAAGATATAGCTTCACTTTAAAAATAAGTCAAGTTTTACTCTAAACAAAGAAAGTTAGAATTCATAGGAAATTTCAACTAAAACCTTGTAGAAAATTAAGGGCTGCTTGAAAACCTCAAACTTTACTGCATTCAGCAAAGGATACTGTGGACTCGGATTCCTGGAGTTTGCAATACCTGATTTGTTCACTTGCCTTAATAATAGATACCTAAACATGATCACTGAAAACAAATTTGTCTTCATTTACCTTCTTGAGTAGTTCGATACAAACTTGTCTCCAAATGGCTTGAGAATATACAAACAATATCTCAATAATTATATCCCAAAATTTATTGGCATTTTGGAGCATTCAATGCCTTCTCTGTTACTTGTCTGGTTTTCACTGCTTTGTTTTTATCCCAGAATTTTTTTTTCATTTTTTGGGGCATTATTCTTTCATATATATTGTCCTTTGTGTGCACATAATAGTATGACAAGTTGGAGAGCAACATATGCAGTGATTTTGTTTAACTCTTCCATCGAAGT
>NW_004524697.1:9313982-9324890 GCF_000260255.1 Octodon degus
ATATCTGAAATATGTAATAAAAACAATTACCACTGAGAGGAACAAACATGGAGGACTAAACAGTAAGCTTTGGTAAGCTTCGGTCAGCTATGGTAAGCTTTCTAGGCAGTTGCTTATAAAATGTCTGTCTCAGTCTAGCCCAGGAAATCCTAAATTGTGCAGTGTTTCTAAGAATCTAAAGCAAGCACAGTGGCCAGGGTTGGAAAGACCGAATAGCAGAGAGATCTAGTGAGAAAAATCACCAAGTTTGGGAGCGCCTCCTTTACATATTCAGCTGGGTACTTGTCCAGACCTACGTATAAGGAAGCTGCTTGCCAATAGGAAGAGACACCTTGGAAAGTTAGCAATAACATTAACTGACACATAAAGGGCCAAGAATACAGGTTATTCTATCAGCAGCCTAGAAAATCTTATCATTTGGGGAGTGTTGAGCAAAATATCCAGAATTATTGTGCCTTAGTAGTGTGAAGTAATTGGTTTTAGACTTAACATAGTTTTGACAAATATTAAAGATCAATAGAAAAGGAATAGACTATTTCTGAGTAAATAAACTACATCCCAGAACAAGGCCTGAGAATTATAAGAGAATAAAATAATTAACAACCCACAGGCAAAATACATTTTACTCATGCTATAGAATTAAAATATACCATTCACCCAAAAACTTGTGTGTAACTCTTACTAATGAGAAAAATGATTCAAAACCAGCATAGAAATTATAGTCTATTAGAATTATGAGACTTTCATGTGTTCAAAAATTAAGCAAACACACACACACACACACACACACACTTTATAAAAGACGAAGTCAAACTTCTAGGGCTTAAAACTACAATGTGTTAACATGCAAAGCAAACTGGATGGAATTAACTATAGATAAGATATTTTAAAAGAGCACATAACTTTAAGGAAAAGGAGTTAATTGTATATAAAATAAACCAGAAAGAATAAAAATTTAAGAATTGCAGAAATTATCAATATGCCATGAGATCATTTGAGTCTCCCCAGGAAAAAATGGTACAAAACCTTTAAAGAAATCATGTTCACTTGTTTCCCAATTTGGCAAACGTTATAAACTGAGATACTCAAAGATCTCAAAATATTACAAACACGTCTAAGAAAAATGAAGACAATTTCTTCAAGGCATATTATAGTCAAATTATCCTGAAATAGTAATAAAGAGAAACACATGAAGTAATACGAAAAGCAGATGTAGGTGCACAAGATAAAGGTAGAGTGCAAGCAGACTTTTCTTCAGAAAAAAATTAAGCAGACAATTCACAAATATCTTTGGATAAAGAAAACCAAACTTTATACAATGCAAAATTCTGGAACTAGGGATTCAACATGGCTGATTAGAGAAGTCATAGCATAGAAGCTGAGGAAAGAGGCAGTGAGAAGGAGGAATCCAGAAGATCCAACTTAGCTGAACAGAGCGTGATTTATGCCAAAAAGAATCAGAGAAAATCAACACAGAGAGGAGGAGAAGCTCTCATAAAGGGGAAAGAGACATAAGTGGTAGGTTAATGAAATACAATGCGGTGGCCAATTCTTAATTCTGATTTGAAGATTCTAACTCAAAGAACACTACTTGATGACAATTGTAGAATATTCTACAGAGAAGAGAGAATTGTATTTGGACCTGAGGTCAGGGGTAGCTGGAATGCTCAAGAAAAATGGGGAATACGGCTCCATTGTCCTTTTATAGTCAACATTTGGAAGGTGAGCTTGCTCCAGCGCCCACCACCACAGTTGCGGAGTGGAAGCTGATGAGAATGTCATTAGGGAAGGGTGTAGTGTTTGAACCTAGATACCAGAGCAGCCTCTTGGCTTCAAGCCATGCTCCACATTGTCAAGATGAAGAGTAAATGAAGAAGGGAAGGACAGCCATGGGATCAGGCAGCCACTGAGAGCAGATGGAGAGGGAGTCCTTCTGAGGGGTTGCAGCTGGTGAACGTTGACCAGGTCCCTGGGATTGAAGGCCAGTTTCAGCCTGACCTGAATTACACAGAATTGGAGGGTCACATTGGTACCCTGTCCCAAATATATGTGGATGTCTGCATCCCGCGCTGTTCTGGGCTGGACTGCCACCTTACACTTCCAACTTGATCTCTTGGAAAATTAACAGCATGCTCCTGAAGTAAGTGAGTCACAGAAGAAATGTAAACCTTCCTAGAAATGAGTGACAATGACTGTACAACTTACCAAGAGCAAGAGCCTAAACCTATTATGGTTTGTGTCCAGTTATTTTTCCAAAGCCTCATGTAGTCGTGGGGTGGATTTCTAGAGGTTATGATTAATTCATGACCCAGTGATGGGATTACAGGTGTGAGTGCTGACACTATGAAGGCAGTTCTAAAAGGAAAATCTATCAGTTTTTACATTAGGCAAACAGAGCAAGCCCAAATAACCTTATGAGAAATCTAAAGATACTTGAGAAAAAGCAAACTGAAATGAGGGAGAGAAATTGTAAAGATGTTAATAGAAATCGAAACACTTGAGACTAAAAATCTGAACTATTGTTCCTCAAGCATGTGCCCCTTTGCCCTCGAAAAAATGGACTGAGACCTCTATAATTTGTGAGCTAAATAAACATTTCCTCTTTTAACCTTGGGTGTGGGGTATGCAGTCTCCGAAACAAGAAAAGGATTTAAGACACGAGAGCTATGCCTGAAACTAGTTTTACGTTTTGGATTAGGGCTAGGTTTAATGCTAGGTTTTGTCTCAGTTACTTTTGTCTCCTTGCTGGGACAAAATATCTGATACCAAGAATTAAGGAAGGAAAGTTTTATTTAGGTCAAAGTTTATGGAGGTTTCAGTCCATAATCAGCTGGCTTCAAGGCAGAGTGGCACAGGGCAGAGAGCAGCAGTTCATGGCAGTGGCAAACAGCAAAACTGAAGAGCAAAAAGGAGAAGCAGTGGCTTCCACAGCAGCAGTGGGGGGGGAGGGAAGAGCGGGAGAGGGAGGGGAGGAGAGAGAGCGAGAGCGAGAGCGAGAGCGAAAGCGAGAGCGAGAGAGACTCTTCCTTCTTATACAGCAACCAGGTTATCTGCCCCAGGTTAGGTATAGCACTCACCCATAACCCAAGCAGCACTCACACCCATAAACCCAGCATTGGGTCATAAATTAATCACAACCTCTAGAAGTCTACCCCATGACACACAAACCATAACAGGTTTAGTCTTAAGTAAACTAAAGGATTAGGCTAGCATTTGAGTTAGAGTTAGGTCTAGCACTAGGGCTAGGGTTAGATTTTTAGTTAGGGATAGGATTGGGTTTAGGTTTAGGTTTAGGTTTAGGGTTAGTGTTCACTAGCATGAACTCTAAGTTAGAAGTCTGAATTATATGATAAGACTTGTTTTGCCATGTTAAAGGAAACATGAAGATTTGGATTTTTCCTTGGCAGTGAAAGGGAAAATGTTGCATAAAGCACAGTTTGTAACTGCAAGCAAGGAGGGCTCTCAGCGCTAGACAGAGCTGACAGAGCGTGGTCGGGCTCTCTGCAATGACTGTGTAGTTGCAATATTGATGCTTACACTGTATGCATCAGGCCACTGTAGTAAAAACGTGATTTGGCTTATGATGTGCTATTCAACTCTGCTTAAAAGGTAGAAGGTGCAGTGGTCTTAATGTCTTACTAGTGGCTATTCTATGTTAGAAATCTAACTGATATCACAGATTTCTAATATTTTAAAGGAAGATGACAATTAGAGTTAAAGTTAGGGGTATGTTTAGTGTTAGGTTGAGGTTTATGGATAAGGCTTGGATATGGTTGGTTTAGGGTTAGGGTTAGGGTTAGCACTAGTACTATGTTAAGATTAGCCGTTGGTTGAGGGAAAGGTTAAGTTTAAGGTTAGGGGTTGGTCTTAGGTTTGTGCTAGGGTAAAGCTTGTTGTTAGAGCTCAGGCTAGGGCTAGGACTAAGGCTAGGGCAAGGGTTAGAGCTAAGGCTAGAGCTAGAGTTAGGTTTGGGTCTGGAGGTAAGTTTAGGGATAGGAAAATGATAGTGATACATTTAGTTTTAGAGTTAGGGTTCAGGTTAAATTTAGGGCTACAATAGGGTTATTGTTAGGGTTAGACCCAGGGCTAGGGCTAGGAGAGTGATGAAAAGCCTTTTAGTTTGTTCAATAGTATAAACAGCCTACTGTGGTACTTTGCAGTAGGTAATGAAAGCGGTAGCTATACCTAATTTTAGGCTTTAGCTTAGGGCTGAGAGGCAAGATTTACATTTAGTGTTAGGTTTGAAGTTAAAGTTAGTCTTAGGCCTAGGATTGGGTTTAGCATAGCAGTCTTGTATTGGGTTAGTTTTAGTATTTAGCATTATATTCATGGCTAAAGTTAGTGTCAGGGCTGAGGTTATGTCTAGTACTGAGGTTAATAGGGCTAGTTAGTTTAGGGTTAGTTTTATTTGAAGATTAGGACTAGGGATAGTTTTAGGGCTGGGGTTATGTTACGGCTTATATTTAGGGTTAAGGTGTGGGTGAAGATTATTGTTACAATTAACTTTAGGGCTAAATATATGTTTAAAGCTAGGTTTAGGGTGAGGGATAGTCCAGGATTGGGATTAGTGCTAGGGCTAGCTTGAGGGTTATGGCCAGGACCAGGGCCATGGACAAAGCTAGGGCTAGGGCTAGGTTTAGGTTTATAGGCATGTGTAGGGTTAGGTTCAGGGTTAAGGATAGGTTCAGGATTATGGTTAGTTTTAAAGTTAGGATTGAGGCTAGGGTTAGGCCTTTATTTCTAGAGCTAGGATTATGGCTAGAACAGGGCTACAGAGCTAAGACAAGGGCTAGAGAGGACTAGGGTTATGCTTAGCCTTAAGTTTTTTTTTTTTTTTAATGTATTTGGTTGTTGTAGGGTCTCACTGTGCAGCTCAGACTTGCAGTGATTCTCCTGCTTTCAGCCTCCCAAGTTCTGGGATTATAGTTATGCATCCCTATGCCTGGATTCTGTCCAGCTCAGCACGTCCTGGGGGACGGCATGGCATGTGGTGCTGGGGTCGAACCACAGTTTCTGTGCTTGCCTATGCTTGCCTAAGCAGACTCTTTAGTCCACTGAGCTGTCTTGCAAGCCCTAGCCTTAAGTTTAGAGCTAAGGTTAGGCTTAAGTTTAGTGATAGGGTTAAGGCTAGTGATATGGTTGGAGTTAGGATTAGAGCTAGACTTATGTCTATGGCTAAGTTTAAAGCTATGATGTTAGCTAGAGGTTGTTTGGGGTTCATTTTAGGCCTAAATTTAGAGTTATAATCAGGACTATGGCAAGGTTTAGGCTAGGATTAGTGTTAGGATTAAGGATAGAACTCTTCTCAGGTTAGTCTCTATTTATGGTTAGTGTCAAGCTTGTTGTTAGAGCTCGGACCAGGGCTAGGACTAAGTTTGGTACTCGAGCATGGGCTAGATGTAGGGTTTAAAAACTGAAGGTAGCAGACTGAGTTTTTTTATTGCCATTTCTATTCTTTCAGGTATGAATGTGAGAACTTTGTAACTGCAAACAACGAATGCCCTCAGGTTCGGGGTAGATACTAGACACACAAAATGGAGTGTGGCTGTGGTTTCTGGGCTGTCTCCTTATCTGCATTACTGATTTTCAGCATGCATGTATATCAGACTATAGTGAAGAGCAGTATAGCCTAAACCATGTTATTTAACTGATGAAGTTCAGGAGGCAGTAAAGTTCTGACTATCTACCTGTAATAAATTTTAGTTTAGAAATCTAACTCATATCACAGATTTGTTCTGCTGTCTTTATGATATTGTAGACTTGGATTATCCCTGGTATTCTTATACCTGTAGAAATGAATGGAAGAAGAGTATATAAATTATAGTATATAAATGTAAATACTGATTCTTCTCATTTGAATGCTGTATATATGGTTAATTCAGGAGTAGGGTCAACATCGGAGCTACTATTAGTGTTAGGGTTATTATCAGAGCTAGGGCTATATCTAGATTTAGGTTAAAACTAGAGTTGGGCTTACAGTTAGGGTTATGGTTAGGTTTAGGGCTAGTGTTATGATTAAGTTTATGTTTATGTTTATGATTGGGTTAAGGTTAGAGTTGGCTTAGGCTGAGGGTTAGAATTTAGCATTTGATCTAGTGTCAGTGTAAGGGGTAGGCCTAGGGCTAGAGTTACTGTTATGCTTTAGCATAATTTAGGGTTGAATTTACGGCTACATTTGGAGTGCATTATTATAATGTTCCTATCTACATTAAGTATCATATTACCACTTTAAGGTTCGTTGCTGAATTAAACATATGGAATATGAACATTAAAGAAATAAACAACTTCTTAAAAGGCCTGTAGACCTATATAAAGGATAAAGTAGAATTATAAAAATTTCTCAATTAATCCAAAACAGATAAAATAGTAAAAAACAAAGTACAAAATCAAACAAATAATATTGGAAAAGATAGGAAATATATAACCCACACATTCCTATTAAAAAGCAAAAATTTAAGATATAAATATTTATTTATTTATTTTTTCTGTGTTTAAGACAGGGCCTACAGGGTCTCACTACATAGATTGGATGAGTAGTGATTCTCCTGTTTTCAACCTCCCAAGTGCTGGGATTATAGGCATGCCACCAGGCCCAGTCTAGATATAAGTATTTAAATAACAATTAAGAGCATGAAAATAATATCAAATTCACTAGTCATTATGAAAATACAATTTAAGTAAGAAAGATACACTAATATATGCTTCTTTGAATGTCTAGAATTTAAAAAGTCAACTATATGATTTGTTGTAAGAATCAAAATTATACATGTATAAAAGTCAGAAAAATCACAATGTATTAGAGTATATTAGAAACAGTAGAAACCCTCTGGAAAATTTTTGTCTGTTTCTTGAAACATTATTTTTTATATTATACATTCTTGGACATATACATCTATTATACATATTATTGTATTTTATTCAGTGCATAAGTTATACATTCTTTTTAAAATTTTTGTTGAAAAATCTTTTAATTACTTATTTATTTCGTACAGGGTTTCACTAGGCAGCTCAAACTCATAGTGATTCTCCTGTCTCAGTTTCCCTGGTGCTGGGATTACAGGTATGCACCATTATACCCAGTTTTGGTGGCTGGCACAGTGCACCCAGGGTTCTGGGTCCGGCATAGCATGTGGTACCAGGGATTAAACCCGGGTCGTTGTGCTTGCCAGACAGGTGCCTAGACCACCAAGCTATCTTGAGACCTAGCCTTAAATTATCCATTCTTGAACATGTATATTTTGGTGATTACTTTATTAACACATTGTAAATGATCAAAAGAGGGTACCAAAGGACCAAAAGATCATGTCAAAACAATAAAATACTTGACAGACTACATAATGGTAACTTTGGAAAAGAACATTGGTTTAGGAGAATTTGAGTGGGTAATCTTTCTTTTAAATAGTTTTATTGAGAAACAAATAGGAATGTAACTGTTTCAAATCCGATTATTAGGACAGTTTCAATAATTAATGCATTGCATATTGTTGTCTTAATGGTTATTTATTGTACAAGATACAGACATATTATCCTGTTTACAAACACTATTAAAAAATCTTTCTATTCATTGAATTAAGAGAATGTAGCTATATATCTATCCTAACTATTTTGAATATACAGATACAAAATGGTCGTTCATTTTATCCCCCTTTTTTGTTTAGTTTTGTCAGAGAAGGGTATTCCATTGTCACTTAAATATTTTAGGTGCATGAATTCAGCAAAATATTCCAATATACTCCAGTAGTCCATAATAGTAGTGGATATTCTGTAAGACTGGCAATGTCAGTTGTTGACTTGAGTCTTTTACAACTCAGCATATTAATATGGCTTTACGTTTTATACTTTGTGTTTATACTTCTCTGCTGGATGGTTAAGACCAAGATAAAGCAAGACCTATATAGCAAGAAATGTAGCTTTTGTATCTGATAAGGTCAGCCAAATCCCCTCAGGATTTGTCCTAAATCCCTGTACATCAGTTTGTAGATCTTTTGTCAGTGTCAGCCATGTGGATGAGTCATGGCCATTGTTTGACCAATTTGCTCTCTGTGAAAGTCTGAGAGAATGTTTTCTCTCCATGTGACTCTCCTTAAACACACTCTACACCATTGATCACTTTCCTCTGTGGCCCCAAAATCTCCTTGATCAGAAAATTTGTGACACTACTGAGTTACATGATGTTACATTACAAGTTCTCCTATGTCCTGAGTCTTCACTGAACTTGAAAGGGTAGGGCCAAAATGTTGACTGTCATTGCAGCTCTCTTTTTTCTCTAATTTTTGGTGTATAAACTTAAGTTGTTAACCCTCCAGAAGAGAAGTTTATTGTTATTACCCTACAACCTAGGCAGTTGAACTTAACCTCACTCTCTGTCTGAATATCAGACATCTTAGGCATGACATGGAACAGGTATTTTTCATCAAGTATTGATATGTTAAACTTTAAGTCCCTACAGAATATGAAGAAAAAAATTAAAAAAATAAAAATATATTTAAAAATAGGAATAAACAATTACATATTTTTACACAGAAGTTTAGAAATCTAACTATATACAGCATTGTAGCAGGATGGTCCCGCCAGCACCCCTTTTCCTGTCTC
Organism: Octodon degus; assembly: GCF_000260255.1. Classification (NCBI taxonomy): domain Eukaryota; kingdom Metazoa; phylum Chordata; class Mammalia; order Rodentia; family Octodontidae; genus Octodon; species Octodon degus. The sequence goes on from NW_004524697.1 coordinate 9,322,575, forward strand.
CTGCTTTCATCACCTCCTTCCTTTTAAACAAACATCTCCCTGAGAGACAGCAAGACAGCAACCGGTGTGTCACAACAAGCAGCACATATTCAGAAGACCAGAATGACAGGCACTCCATGCATGACCATAGTTTTACACATTGCTATCTTCAGTGCAGTTGCTTAGTTCACAGGAATCAGCATATATAGTTAGTCAGGGTGAGAATCCTACCAATTACCTGCTAGCTTTGAAATCCTGTTGAAGATTCTCAGGATCATTGCCTTACCCTTCTTGTATATATAAATGTATGGCTTTGTCCCTGCCATGTTGCCTAGCTTTTTTTCTTTCTCTTTATTGTCTATTCCTCAAGTCCTTGCGTTCCTTTCAATTGTGTTAGTGATCTTAAAAAATTTACAATTGAATTGGTAGAACAAGAAGGAAAATTGGGAGTTAAAAGGAAGCCTCTGAGTTAAGGAGATTTAAGACAGAAAACAACAACAAAAAAAGCTTAATGTGTCACTGTGAAGTCATATTCTTTGCTTACCACTTGAGAAGGACAATGACTTGAGTATAAACTGTCAGAGTGAGGAAAAACATGCAAATTGAGAGCTAACATACACAAGGAGGGAGGCTACCATGAAGCCCACTTCATTTATGGATTGTGGAAGTGATGATGCACAAGGCTCATGTAGGAAAATGTGGAGAAGTACAAGAGACAGGTGGGCACCAGAATCCCCAGTCAGCTACGAATATTAGGTGGTCTTCTTTCCTCATGCACTAGCTGCTTTTGTAGGTTAGGGAGTGTTCTGTGCTCCATACATGTAAAGCTACTGACTGGAGGTCTTACGATGTGTGCTTTTTTGTTTGTTTTCCTAAGAACAACTAAATTTCCACTTAATTATTAGGACTCAAGGGGCATCTCCCACTGCCAGAAAATGGACAAAGATAGCAAAGGTTACTTTATCCCAGAGAACAGAGAAGATGGGAAGGGCAGCTTTCTGCCTGAGGAGAACAGAGAGGTAACATTTGTAGGAGAAAACTTTAAGCTTGTTAAGTGGCTTTGGTCAGAGGTGCAATTCATAGCAATGCTAGTGGGAAGGAGTTATGTTTCTCTCAGGCAGGTAACTTTCAGAATTAGTGAGTGTTAGTCAGCTAAGAGCAAGCAAAACTAGAGGGATTACTTAGGTTTTTAGTTAATAACAAATGGACATGTGATGTTTGGCTGAGTAGTGTGTTCTGTTCTAGACACTTAGTACAGAATACCAACTTTCATTCAGCTGAAGAGGCCGAATTGATATTGGCTGTGAAGATCTGAACTTCAACAGAGGAACCTGAGCAAATTCAGATAAGAATTTGAAAAATGTCAGTGAATAGAGGTAAGTGAAAGAAATGGGGATGAATGACATCTTAATGGGAGTGAGGTGACAGAAAGTTGAGAAGTCCCTAAGAACTTCAAGACTCATGATGTATTAGAGACAGAAGACACAGAAAAATTATTTAACCATTGCCCATTTTTAAAAAAAAAATTATTTATGTGTGTGTGTGTGTGTGTGTGTGTGTAGCCAGCTCAGGCCACCAGGGGGCGGGCTGGCTGGCATGTGGTGCTGGGGGATTGAACCGTGGTCCCTGGGCTTTGCTAAGCTTGTTCTAAGTAGGAGCTTTAGACCACTGAGCCATCTCACCAGCCCCAACCATTGCCCATTGATGAATACTTTGTTTCTAGTTCTATTAAAATCACATGTAAATGAAATTTTATTTACATACTTTTGCAGGTGTGCAGACATAGCAGTTGTTTAGATTCAAAGAAGTAGATTTGCTGAGTAAATGTAGAAATGTTTCTCCAGTTTTTTTAGCTATTGTAAAATTGCTTTTCATGTGTACCATTTTCAACCTCCACAGGCAGTACGTGAGGAAGCCTGCTTCACCAAAGCAGTATTTCATCAAATTTGCGAATCTGCTTTAATATCCTCAGTGAAGCAGAACACCTAAGGACTGTTGCTTTAATGTATCTTTTTATGTTAGGTTAAATATTTATATATGGCTTTGTGTCATTCATAAATCTTTTCATAGGAAGTGTCTGTTCATGATCTTTGCTCATTTTTCCTTTAGTTTTTTTTTTTTTCTTCTCAAATGTCAAGACTCTTCTGACTTTTTAGAACTTGCAAATATTTTTTTTCTCCAAGGGTTTTGGTTTTGCTTTGCAATTGCTCTTTCTTCATGTGTCTTAGTTTTATTTATTTATTTATTTATTATTTATTTAGTACAGGGTCTCACTACACAGACCAGACTCATAGTGATCCTCCTCAAATGTCAAGACTCTTCTGACTTTTTAGAACT
>NW_004524697.1:9324990-9336906 GCF_000260255.1 Octodon degus
ATTTATTTATTATTTATTTAGTACAGGGTCTCACTACACAGACCAGACTCATAGTGATCCTCCTGTTTTCAGCCTCCCAAGCACTGGGATTACAGGTGTGCACCATCACACCCAATCTCAATTGCTGTTTCAGCGCGCCCTGGGGGGTGCTGGCACAGCAGTTCTGCCTAAACAGGCTCTTTAATTCACTGAGCTAACTGGCTAGCCCTGTTATTTTTTAAATTTATGTATATATTTTTTAATATTGTTGAATTTATCATTCTTAATGGCTTCTAGATTAGGTGCAATGCTTATAAAAGCCACTATGGGGGAGGAATCCTTTACTGCTTATATCTGGCAGCTCATGTTTTTTTGCAGCTATCAAAAAACAAATCACATATTTCTCATTAAATACTTTTTGTAAACTTCTTTATGTTTTTTAATTGTGGGTACTTTATTTTACAGTTGCACACATTAGATATGATGTTGGCGAATCATTTCTAGCAGAAGATCTTTACACCATGAGGAACCACAAGCGAAGCTTTCAAATGGAAAGAAGAGACCTAAGTCTTAAAACCTTGTGCTTTAAACTAGATACTGTAACATGAGTCCTGACAGGACAGGGAGTCATTCCACCTGGGAAGCAGGTGAGAGCATTTCGTCATGGAGAAGAAAGCATCCAGATCTGGTTTTTCCAGTGGCTACACAGCGGCAGGCATCATGAGTTGCCAATCCTTGTGTAACTTTTCTTCTAATCATTAATAACTTCCCTGATTTTCTTCAAGGGGACAGTGTGCAGACAGGGCTAAGGAAATGTTACCTCAAGAAATCACATCTTGGCATTTGAAAAAATAAATTCAGAGAGATTTCTCTGAACATATCCTGACATTGTCGCCTGGAGGAAGCAGGCCATAAAAATATTCTTTGAACATCCTCAAAAGTAGATCACAAGACCTTTAATTTAGTGGGTTGGTCTTTGCATCAAGAAGAAGGAGTGCAGGCAGAGATACTGAAAGCAATGTGAACGAACCTTGTAAAGTGCCTCGATTCATCGCCATGAGCTTATACCTCCTTCTGTCTAATTTATATTTTTGTATAAAAGGTATGAATTTCATCAAATCTGAGTGTAAAACCTTCCAATTTTTCAGTTTCTTTCTTTTCCTTCATTTCTGAAGCATCCTGTGACATGTAAGACTTATATCACATAAATTTGTCTCTGTCTTATTCATTTGCTTTTATTAGAGGAGTCTAGGAGTGTCAACCAGCAACTCTGCAATAGATAAGGGCAAAGTTAGGCAATTTTCTCTCCTCAGTTGCCTAAATATTACTCAGTGGCCTATAATCTATGGGCTGGAGTTTTTTGGTTAGTTTCTGTACCAATAATTTTTTAATGTCCTAAAAGAACTCTGAAGTATTCAAAAAAATTAAAGTAATCTGTTGCTCTCACTGAGACATGAACAACCCTCAGTGGCTTTGGGTCACATGGCTATTTATCTACTGTGATTTGTGGAGAGGCTTATCTATGTAGTTTTTACTTGGTGGCTGAATGTCCAGTCACTACTTTGAATTCTACAGGTGCCATGAAATTAACAGAGCTAGCAAATCCTGATCTGGTCATGTAAACTCCCTAAAAATGGGTCAATCGTTTTTTTTTTTTATATTGCTTTGGTAAAAGTAAATTCCATGGTCACATCTAATTGAATTGCCTGTAAAGAATAAGCTTGTAGTGGGTAATCCAATCAGAGATTGCTATTTGCTGTGGTTTTACATACCTGTAGTAAACAGTGTGCACCTCTTTTCTCACTCCAAAAGTGGAGAGGTCCACTCCAAATATCTGGAAGACATCACTGACTTTACTCTTGATGATCCCTGAATTCCAGGGCTATCAATTCAGTGCCATGAACCTGTCAAAGCTTTATTTGGTTTCTCAGTGTCTGCTGGTGCTGGTGGATTAAAGAGACCCTTCAACTCCATCTTCCCAATTTATTACTTCTCATATGTCTTGTCTCTGTAGTTGTCTGTTTTTTAGTTCTCTAATGCTTCAAGTACCATTTTTCTTTTTTTTTTTCTTTTTTCTTTTTCTTTTCTTTTCTTTTTCTTTTTTTTTGTGGAACCAGGTATTGAACTCAGGCCCTTGTGCTTTGAAGTACCATTTTTTAAAAACTATTTTTTTTCTTTAGTTGTAAACATGCTCTGAAGTATATAATCCACCAGTTCTGGAATTGGACAGTAGGAGAACTTGTTAAAAAGAAAACTGCACTCAGCAGGCATTTACCTTCTGATTTTGCTCCTCTTAGCATTTCTATTTTGCAATACAGATCTGACTTCAGAATTGGAATAGCTACTCTGTGAGGTTGACGGTAAAGCCCAAGTGTGCATAGTAGACATTTAAAAGAAATTTGTGTCCGTTTAAAAACAAAACAAAACATTAAACTAACAGAGAAAGAAGTCCCTTTCCAGAACATGAATGCAGTCTCAACAAATACACAGAGGAACTTTGCTTTCATGTTGATACCAGTGATTATAAACAGATAATGAACATTAGATTCATAATATTTTTTTTGGACATTTACTGACAAGGCCAGTAATTTTCCATTACCATTTCATGTAATGCAGTGTAAGAAAAACAGACAAATGTCAAAATTTGCACTTCCTTGGGGAAAATATTGACCTACTTAAGGACAACCAAAAGAGCTGTGTTCCAGCACAAAATGTATAATACTGTGCAAAGGAATTATGTAATTTCTGATAAATAAAGACAAATAAGAATACTAACAAATTGATCAACATAATCCAAATAAGTTCAAGATTTTTGGAACGTAGCTAAGAGGGTAATTTACATACTATCTTCCAATGCAATTGTTTGGACTATAACAATGAAATTTTAGCTTTTTTTTTTCAGGTCTCACCATGCAGCTCAGACTCATAGTGATCCTCCTGATTTCTGCCTCCCTAGTGCTGGGATTACAGGTGTGCATCACCACGCCTGTACTCCATCGGCTCAATGTGCCCAGGTGGTGGGGCTGGCACAGCATATGGTGCTGGGGATCGAACCCTGACCCTTGCACTTACCTAAGCAAGTGCTTAGTCCGCTGAGCTATATAGCCGGCCCTAAACAATGGAATTTTATAGAAAGTGTGGAAATTAATTTGGGGTACAAAGCTAACTGATTACAGCAAAAATCAAACATGTTTGGTCAGTGTGCTTTAGCGCTCTGATCTGGCAGTTCTATTGTAGCACATAACTCCAGTTGTAATGTTCATGCTCTTTTGAAAACCCTGATAAACACTGTTTTTTTCTAAAAAAATTAATAAAGCCTATAAAATATGAGGAATACAAGGCTGTCACCAGATATTGATCCACTGTGACATTAAATTAAACTTCATCCCTCCTCATTTTAAGCCTGGAAGAGAGAATAATAAATAATGTCAACTGTCTTCCAGGCATAGATTTAGCTTTACATCAAAATAAATTCAATGATAAGCAATTTCTATTCCACATCATGGACACTTTTATAGAATTTCAAACTTAGCTCCTAAATACCATTTATCTTTTATTATTTTGCCAACCACACCCTCAACATATTAGGAAGAGGATCATTCAAGCATTTAGTATTTTCGACTTTGCTCTTTTTCAATTAAATTTTGTGAATAATGTTATTTATAAGCCCTGAGAACATGCAGAGCATTGCATGCAGTGAGTGCTTCCTCTTCAGTTAACACACATAGAAGATTAACAAGGACGGTCTGAATCTGTAATTGACTACTGTGAGGATGTCACTAGGGTAAGATGGAGAACCAGGAAAGCAAAACAAAGCAAAATAGGACAAAACAATACAGAACAATCCAGAATTGATGTCTTCTACCTGCCCAGCATGTTTCCCTTCTTCCTCTGAAAAAATGCATACAGTACGGTCTACCTATTCTTTAGGGTATCATAAAGTAGAATATAAAAAAGATAGTTCAGTTCTTAATTATCTCAGACTGTGCTTCTAATACTTGAGACTAGCCAATTGAAAAACAACAGAAATTAATATTCCTTATAATTCTGGAAGCTGGGAAGTTCAGGATGATGGTGTGTCTAGGCTCTGGGCCTGGAAAGAGCCTATTCCATTGGCCATGTCTTTTCCCAGGGACATGCTCATGTGGCAGAAAAACAGAAGGAGAGAAGGGGCTAGTTCCCCAGGTTTGGTAAGGTCATTACTTTCAATAGTGTGGCCTCAACTCTATTACCTAATGAACTTTCTACTGTCCTACTTACTGAGGTAGGAAAGAAAAAGTAGAAAAAAGACATGGAAAGTCACAATTTTGAAAATGAAACCTGCAGCTTCAGGACACAACATGTTTAAAATGTTTGTCTTTTTTCCCCTCTCTCAAAACACAAGAAGCTTGGCCAATTCCCTTTCACCCGAAAATGGATTCTGCCATTCCCTTTTTTGTGCAAGTAGGTCTTTTCTTCTGTGAATAGACCATCTGCTTTCATCTTTCTTTATGTTTGTTGGTTTATGGTGTTTTTGTGTAGCCCAGATGAGGTTTGAATTCATAGCAATCCTGCTGCATCAGCCTCCTGTGTGCTGGGATTTTAAGTATAGAACACAACACCTGGATTTCACTTTTCCCAATAAATGGGTTGTTGTAGTTAGGACTTCCAAGGGACTAGATTTAATGCAGGACACATACTGTATATGATTATTCTATAATATTCACCAAAAGTCAAATACAGAAGAGTGCAAGAGATCTGTGTACTTGCTAGTGACCCCAAGAGTTCAGCCCCGGCCATGAATCCCACAGCGATGTCTCATGCAATCTGTATCAAGAATCTGCATCAGGAAGGCCCTGCAGGCAAAAGTGGAAACTAGAAAGTCTCTGCCTGGTGAAGAATCTGTGCCAGAAGCCTGAGGAATCTGCGCTGGAATCAGGAATCAATGCTGAAGGCAAAACCCAAAGCTGTCCAGAAGAGAACAGTAGCTGTCCCTGGGGAAGCGAGGACCCTAGCTCCTCTGACATGAACAGCCTAGTGCATATCAGGAAAACCAGGCACAGCAAGTTCCTCTAAGAAAATCAGCAGCTTGCAATCTTCCTGATCTTTTGTTTTGTTCAGCTTTAATCTTTAATTTTTTATTTGGAACAGGGTTTTGCTATGCAATTCAGACCATAGTAACACTCCTGTCTCAGCCTCTCCAGCAATGGGATAACGGGCATGTACCACCATGCTTGCTTTCAGTGACAGGCAAAATGGCACAGCATGTAGTACTGGAGATCAAACTTGGGTCTTGGTGCTTCTAGTCGGGCACTTAGATCACCGAGCTATCTCCCCAGTCCTTTCCTGATCTTTTTGTCTTTTGTGCCATTGCTAGCAATCAGCCGGTGGATTTTCCATGCCTAGAACCATAATGACCCAGTTCAGCTGGGCGTCCCCATTGAAATTGATCATTAGTTAATCTGGAGCACATGACAAAGGAGAATTCCAACAAATCACCCAGACATGGAAAAGAAGAAAGGCTTTAATTTGTTGGCATCTCTTTAGGGGACTCACGTACTGTTTCTACAAGAAATTTCTCATTTGCTGGACAACACCAGCAAAATGATTACAAAAGGAGAAGCAGTAGGGAAGGTGGGAAACTCTGGCTGCACTGTCCAGGGCTGTTAGCTGTGCTGACATTGCATTACAGCTGTGCCTGTACTTAGCTGTGGTCATAACCACCAACATTCTCAATCCATATTTGTCCAGTTTCACCGGGGAGGTCGCTTCTTGTTCCAAATCCAACATGGCCATGACATTTTTGTGGGTGGGCAATCTTTTTCCTAAGACTCAGAGGGAATTTCCTATGGATTCACAAATTCTGTAGATTTCCACTGCCCAAAATACATGCATATTCACATTTCCAATCTTCTGTCTACTGTAGATCTCTCTGTCTCTGTTTCTCTCTCTGTCTCTGTCTCTCTCTCCCTCCTCTTTCTCTCCCTCTCTTTCTCTCCCTCTCCCTCCACTTTGTCTCCCTCTCTCCCCCCACCCCTTTCGAGTGTGTACTTTTGCTGCCTAACAAATCCCTTTTTGCCTCTCACTGATATATCCTGAAAAATTCTTTTTCTGTGATGGGAGTTAGTGAACTTCCAATTTAATACTATGGAAATGGTGGGATTAGGTATCTCATCATCCCTTTGGAAACCTCCTAAGACTCGCTCCAGTGATAGCTATCATCACATTGAGGGTTAAATTCTAACATAAATTTTGAAGGAATATATGAAATTCAAACAGTAGGAAAAATCAACTTTCGTAAGTCAATAATCAGATTTAAATTCACAGATTAACATGAGAGTGCTAAATTTGAATATAGAGAATATAGAATTAAAAGCAGATTTTTCAGGATTCTATTCATTGCAAGCTGGCTTTTTATAATATTCTTTATTGGCCTATATTTGACAAATTGACCTTCCTATTTCAAAAGATGTTAATTTGGGTCTTTGTTTTCCTCCACATTTTTTTTAACCTAAACATAAATTTCTCTTTACTTGTCACTCAAAATACTAGCCATGTGCAAAAACCTGTCCAACCCATTAAATTTTCCTGTTTCTTTTCCTTCTGCTATATTAGACACACAGCTCTGCCTGCTTATGCACTATCTCAGCTTATATTCACATGTGAAACTCATATTAAGCAGTTCTGATTCTAAATTCTTGATTAATCACTACAAACCTTCACCTGAGCATGCATTGCCCAACTAAGTAAATATTCTCACCTATTCATGAAGAGATCAGCTAATGCATGCTGATCCTATCGCCTCTCTTAGAGCCAACCCATGATAAATACATTACAGTACTTGGCTTGCTCTTGAAGAGGATTATGAATCTGATGACTTTCTTACTTTATCATTATTCAATATCATCTTTCCAAATTCTCTTTACTGCAGTCTCTCACCTGGTGTCACTGATCCTATTCTTGTTTTCTTTCAGTCCGTTCATACAACTGAAACTAAATTCATCTCCTAAAATAAAAGCTTGATAACACCGCTTTCCTAAAACAGTGCTTCCAAGACTGTCTATTCTTTCTTTAAACTTCAGCTTCACTGTATGTTTTTCTTTCCCTGCATTATAATTATTTGTCTCCATTTTCCAACTATTTCAAGTTCTTCTGAGACTGGTTTAGGATTACGCTTTCTTACTTTCTTGAATTCAAGCACTTTCACGTAAGTTTCATTGTACTATGAACTGTGGTTCTGGTTAATTTCAGGCCACTCTTAAATTGACATGGAAGTACTATTGTCATACCATCAGAGATCTAAGATAGAAGGTAGAAATATAGTTACACAGGATGGAAGTAAATAGGCATCATTTTGAACCACTGAGATGCAAGGAGTATTTGCTTCTCTGCATTTAGTTTGGAGTGGCCCAATCTTCCATTCAGAGAACACATCATACTTCTATTTCTGCAGAACTGTACATATTTTTCTATTGCCAGAAATGCTTTGAGGGTTCAGTGGAATAAGCACTTGCCTGGCAAGCTCAAGGTCCTGAGTTAAATTCCTTATACAAAAAAAAAAAAGGCAGCAATGTTTTGACCACCAGCTTTGAGCTATACAACTTCACCTTGTTAAGTCTCCCTTATCCTTCATTATGTTTTTTTAACTTGGAACTTCTCTAGTGTACTAGATTGTACACTCTCATAATTCCTAGATTTGAAGTAATTGTCATAAGTATGCAGTGGTTTTGAAAATATTTAAATTAAGTGTTTATTTTTAAAATATACCATTAGCTCCCTGAAGGTAAAACCAGTCTTCCTTATTCACAAGAACAAGTAGATGCATCGATCCTTTTTGTATTGAAATAGCTATCAGCTATTTCTGAACAAACTGAGTAAACTCAGGTTCATTGTCTCACTGACTTATAGTGATCCTTCTGTTTTCAGCCTCCCCAGTGCTGCGATTACAGGCTTGCACCACCGCACCTGGTCTCCATGGCTGGCTCAGCAAGTCAGGGGGCAGGGCATGTGGGCCCTGCAATGGAACCCTGGTACTTGTGCTTGCCTAAGCAGGCACTTAGTCCCCTAAGTCATCTTGCCAACCCTTATTTTGCATTTTGAGGTCCTTGAAAAAGCTAATTTAGAAGAGAGGAGCTACAACTCTCTTAGTTGGAAGAAACTGCATACTATCTGACCTGAAGAAGTCCATTCTTGGTCCAAAGAACTAACCCATTGCTTCTTTTTACTTTCATACCTATCAGTGAGGGTGTTCACCCAACTCTACCAATGTTCTTTCCATAGCTAGCTGCCTGTTTATATGTGTCTCGGTTACTTTTCTCTTGTTTCTGGGACAAAATAACTGACACCTAGAATTAAAGAAGGAAAGGTTTATTTAGCATACAGTTGATGGAGGTTTCAGTCTGTACTTGACTGGATCCAGGGTAGAGTGGCCCATGGAAGAGGGCAGCAGTTCATTGTGGTGGAGAAAAGCAAAACGTAAGAGCAAAAGGGAGGAGCAATGGCAGAGAGCAAGCCTCTCTCCCTCCCTTATATCGTATTCAGGTTATGTGTCCAAGGCAGGTGTACCAGCCACACCCAAAATCCCAGTAGCACTCACACCTGATCCCAGCATTGGATCATGAATTAATCACAAACTCTAGAAGCCACACCATGACTACATGAGGCTTTGAGGGGACAGCTAGACAAAAGCCAGAACACTGTGATAATTAACTACTGTCCTTTGCATATTATCTGGAGTAAAAGGCAGTTTGGACTTAATTCAACTCCATCTTTAATTTCAGATGAGCTGTTCAATAGTATACAGAATGGAACAAGCTATAAAACTTATTTTCCCTTTAATTTGCTTATCTTTAAGTCCATATCTTTTTTTTTCAGAACCAGGGATTGAACTCAAGCCCTTGTACTTGCCAGGGAAGCGCTTATTCTACTGAGCCATCTCCCCAGCCCCTTTAAGTCCGTATCTTGTGTAATTTGTACTGCTTTAACAGCATGACTTAGACATGGACAATTATTAAAAACACAAACTTATCTCTGGAATTCCAACATCAAGGAAACATGATTTAGTCTAGTGAATGTCTTTGCTGTGTCCTCATATGGCAGATGGTACAAACGCAAGCTAAGGTAATACTGTGTGAAGCCAGTTAAAAAACTAAGTTACATGAAGAAGTAACCCCTTGGCTTCATGTCTTCTTATGAGACTAACCCCTTTTCATTATATTAGCAATATCTAAATTTGGTATGTCTATTATAGCAGCTAAATTGGACAGAAATTAATAGGCAGTAAGACAGGCTAGACCCTTGAGGGAGTCAGTGCTGAAGTTGGGAACATATAGAAACTGTAGGTACAAGTGAAGAAATCAAGACCTGAAGAGGAAAGTCACAATGGCCAGATTCATCTACTTTCCTAAGGGATGAATGAGAGCTTGAGATAATATTGTAACTAGCACTACCCTTTTGGGATGTCCCATAGAAACAGACCATCACCTCACTATGGGTGGAACTTCCACTTACAGACAGTTAAGTTAGGTAGAAATACTTTCAGCAATCAGACAGGGCTATGCCCTGGAAGATGCCAGTGTAGAAGACAAGAACACATTGCAACTGTAACTAGAGGCACATTTGGTGGAAGCCAAGCCTCAAGACAAGGATGGAATGACTATACCTACTTACCTCCCTGAAGGATAAGTAATAATGACTGATATTAAATAGAAGTTTCCAGGCTTGACTTGAGCATGACTTTTCTAGCACCCAACCTGTTTTTCAGCAGCCACATTATTCTCAGCAAAACTTCAGTGCCAATGAAAGTTCTATCATTGGCAAAAACTGGATAGGATGTCATAAAAGGACAGGTCAGAGCATGAAATCTTTCCAGTGCCAGGACAACTGATAGTACCCATACAGTTGCACCAGGACTTGCTGAGAATGTTAGCCACAGATGTTTGCTCAGAGCTCCTCACAAGAGGTCATCTGCCTGACATGACCACAGGATACCTTTTTGGGTCTCCTCACTTAGCACACCCTTTGCAAGCCCTGTAAAAATCCCTCCTTTTTTTTTTGCTCCCCATAGACAATCATGTTGCCCTCTGTCTGCTTGCACACACATCCACTAAATCCTGTGTCTTGTTTCCTGTCAGGTGACCTCTGGTGGTCTCTGACTCACATAGTTATTACAGCCCTCAGTCGGCTGGGTGAGAAACCAGACCTCTGACCCATTCCATCCAAGGAAGGTCCTTGTTCTTCCCATGTGCTCTTTCTACATGACTGCTCCCGGATATTCATCAGTATTACCTAAATGACATGCTTATCATCTTTTTGGTTGACCATAGTTTTGATCTACCTTGTGCCCATCTCATGATTTTGCTGCATAATATTTCCATTGAGAAAGGAAAACTCACTTTCTGGGTCTTCCTGTCCTTGTCAGACAGGGGCTGCCTTCAACAAAATTTCCTACTCTTCACCTCCATTGTTCCTCAGAATTCATAATATTTTCAGTGTATCATTTGGAGTTCATATTTGTATGTCACTCTCCCATCTGCTACTGACTAAGGCTATTGAGACAAAAGGTGGAGACTAAGACTGTAGATTATTAATCAAGGTTAATAATGTCATGTATATGCTCTTCATAAATGCCCTGCTCACTATTGGATCAGTATTAGCTAAGAGGGTATTCTTATAAACTTATTGGATGATTATAGATTGACATGTTGAACCCATCTCATGATTTTTTCCTTTAAAACATTCTTAAGAAATGACCTCAGGGAAAACACATATGGGTTCCCTCTTATCTCTCAGGAGCTATTTCTATTCCCCAAGGAAACTTTCCTACTGTTAACCTCCTTCATCCTTTGGAGTTCATTGTTTGATTTCACTGACCACAAACTTGGCACATCTGATAGCTAACAGGTTGGGAGTTGTATCTCTCCTACATCATGGCCACATAGAAACTATAGTGGTGGGATCATGTTTATCTCTGAAATTTTTTGATACTATCAAAGAAATTAAAGTATGAAAGTGACTTATGATATCTGCCATGAAATGAATGCACAAATCTTTTCTTTTCATATAGAGATAATAAAATGACAAAGTCTGTGATATCTGAGATAAGAAGAGTTTTAATGACTCAAATGCAAAAAGAGAATTCTATTTTTCATGTCATATGATATTTTAAAATCTTCATCAAATTTGTCATTAGTTTTCTTTTTCTTTTTTTAAATGTATTTGGTATAGAGTCTTCCGATGCAGCTTGGACTCATAGTGATCCTCCTGTTTTCAGCCTCCCCAGCCCTGGAATTACAGATGTGTGCCACCACACTCAGATTTGCTCATTGGATCAGCATGCCACAGGGGCAGGGCAGGACTGGCATGTGGGACCAAGTGTTGAAACCCTAGCCCCTAGGATTGGCAAAGCAAGCACTAAGTCAGCTGAGCTATCTCTCTGGTCCATTATTATTATTTAATTATCTTATTCTTGCTTTGGGAGCTCTGGAGTCTCCTTCTGGAGATGAACTCTAGTTTTTTTTTTTTTGTTCTAATAGAAAATTTGATCAAAAAAGGCACAAATGGCAGCAAAGTTTGATTAAAGATAGGAAAAGAAATAGGCACTTCAGTAAAAGTAGGAAAATACATACACGCTGCAGGACCAGTGTGAATTACTGAGACAGGAGATTAGAGCATGGCAAGACTACCTGGGGAAGTAGGTGTGACCTGTCAATTAAAAAAACCCAGAACAATGGGAAGAGCAGTTTCCAAAGCTCTGTATTTTGGAAGGCCCTGTACTTCTTGGAAGCTATGAAATTCTCTAGGAAAATTTTAGCAGATTTTTAATATGACCTAGACCTCCCATTAGCCTGAAGAGTGAATAATACAAAACTAACATTTATCATTGTGTTTTGCTCCTGTGTTCTCTTTTGTGTGGTGGTTGACCATCATACTGGAGACTATTCTTTGTTGCTTTGCTTG
>NW_004524697.1:9338011-9339682 GCF_000260255.1 Octodon degus
GAAAGAACAGTGTCTGAAGTAAAGAAACAACAGCAGAAAGGTATAGAGGAAATCAGATCAGAAATAATTTCTGAAATGAAAAAAGAAATGATAACTATAATGAAAGAATTACTAAGTGCTTCTAAAGAAGACACTGATAAAAATAGAAGAGAATATAAAAATGATGGAATTCTTGAATGAGCAATATAGGAAAGAAATAGAATGCATGTAGCAGATTCAAAGTGCTATACAAGAAATTAAAATCTCAATCATAAGCTGGCAAAACTGTTCAAATGAAAGAGAAAACATACTTTCGGACCTTGAAGACATCATTACAGCTAGTGAAAAGGTGAGAAAAGATCTCTTAGAAACAACAAGAATGCAGGAAAAAATAATTCAACATCTGCAAGATGATGCAAAGGAGAACAACATAAGACTAATAGGCATCAATGAGAAAGGAGTCCATACAAATGATATAAAAAGAATGTGGGCAGAAGTAACAGCAGAAAACTTCCCAAATATGGGGAAACAAACTGACATTCAGATAACTGAAGCATATAGAACTCCAAATAACATCAACCCAATTGAAACCACACCCAGACATAATAATCAAGATCCCAGAAACTTAGCACAGGAACAGTGTACTGAAAGCTGCTAGAGAAAAGAAACAGATCACATTTTAAGAAAAATCCATCAGAATAATGGCAGATTTCTCTTCACAAACCATCAAGTCAAGAAGAGCATGAAATAAAGTACTTCAAGTCTTGCAAAAAACCAAATTCCAACCCAGACTGATATACCCTGCAAAACTGTATTTCAAGTTTGATGGAGAAGTGAATTACTTCCATGACAAAGAACAACTAAAGAATTTCATGACAACAAAGCAAATGATACATAAACTACGAAAAGATATTCTAGAGAAGGATAAAAAAGGCCACAACTCCATGAATGAGAATGGAAAGAACCCACCAAATAGGGCAAACAATTAAACACAGGAGAAGAGTTACACAACAGCAGTCTTTCAATTATTCTCTTGTATACAGCAGCAAAATATTTCCATCAGCATACTCTACAAATGGGCTTTGCCTGAACCCTATAGGTCATGATTCTGTCTGGGTCTACAGGGTGGATATCAAGGAAATAGAAGTAGCTCAGTCCCACAAGTGACACTTGGATACCCGCAAACATCATGGACACTGTCCATGTCCACGACATACTAGAACTGTGTGTGATATCCTATCCCCAAACTGTTAGAAGTGCTGGTCATAAATTTGCCTTTTCAGTGTATTTGATATATTTTATTCTTAGTAATTCTTTACTATCATGCAAACTTTTTCTTAGTTGATATTTTTGTATAAAATAACTTAATGAAATACTGTGAGCATACTCTGAATTGATCACAGATTCATAGATATAATATACTACATTTTGGCCCTCTTAGTTGGACTCATAATTTTAATTTTTGAGTATAATTTTGAAGTATTTAATTTAATTTTGAATTAGCATTTTATTAATTTTCTGAATATTGTTTAATTTTAATTTTTGTTTTATGATTTATACTGCTTGTTTGACTTACAATCTATTTATAAGACATGGTATGATACTTTCTCTTAGTATTAGAAACTTTAAAAAGTGTATTTCCATTTTCCATTGACTTTATATTAGTTGTTCCTTGTCTTTTACACACACACA
>NW_004524697.1:9340307-9342751 GCF_000260255.1 Octodon degus
GTCTTATCTCTTAAATTAGTTCCATTTTGACAGAAAAGGGCTTTATCTGTAAGTTTTCTTGTTTGACAGTGAGAAAACTGAAGTATTACAGTTGATTGAACCAAAAATAGTTCAGTTTCTTTGTCGTACAAAGAAAGAAGCATAGACCACATAGTATGTAGTAAGTAGCTATATGTTTTACAGATCATATAATAGTATCAGGAACAGAGAAGGGTGAAGGAAAGAGAGTGTGAAGGCAAAAAGTCACCAGAGGGAGAAGAGGAATAAGGGACTCAAGTGTGAAAGGAAAAAACAGATAGGGACCCAGTGAGTCAGGCTTCTGGTATTTACAGGGACTGACATCGCTGACCCAAGGGGCTTCCTACTTTCTTCCCACCACTCCACCCTCTCTTTGAAATCAGTGATTCTCAAGACCTCCTAAATTTAAGCCTGGATAATCCATAGGGCAGTGTATGGTTTATGGGTGAATGAGGGAAGGGAAGTGGCTCACAGAACTTCCCTGGTTTAGGGCTATAAAAGCATGGATAATCGTTGCTATGGTGTGGCCTTCATAACTGAATGAAGGGAAAAGAAAAACTCACTCAGATCCTTTGCTTCTAACTGTACTGAAAAGTTATAATCTCTGACGTCAGTTAGGTCCCCCAAAATTTAAAAAAAAAGTGGGCAGAGGGAAAGAAATTGGCGGAAGCCATCATATTTGCTCAGTTACCCTCTGAAATGAATCTTCAGTCTGATGAGTCGATCCTCATCTCTTCTTGGATGAAGTAAATGAGGAGAAAAAACAAGGACAAAGGGAACATATTAAATAGGCAGGCAGGTAGTTGAACAGTAGTATGTGGGTTGAAGGGATAAATAGCATTCATTTCCAGTTAAACAAGTAAGTCAATGTATGATGCACCTAAAAATACACTTAGTAATTTGTTAGGGCTCAGACTCCAGGGAACCTCATAGAGCCCAGTGGCATTTTAGGGTTACATGTGATACATATTCATGCTAATATGTGACCACCTTGCTATCTTGTCTAAAACAAGGTACCCAGCACTGCTGGCCTCTGTTGCTCATAGACCAGTGAAAACAGGAAGGAAATGTTCTTTATAGATCATCTTGCTTTGGGCTGGGACCTGTTCTAAATTAAAAACTAATCCTTCTTTCAGAACTTTCTTATCTGATTTATGCCTTAGAGGAAACACTAGCCAGATAAAAGGGTCAATTTCAAAGTAATATCTAAATAAAATGTAGATAGGCATCATAATCACCACAGTTCTCTGAACCTCAGGAGAAATTTTTGTGTTCATAAAAGGTACACCCAAAGTAGCATATGGCTCAGATGTCTTCATGGCATTGCCTACCTTCTTGCCTGGAGGTGTAACTCTCTGTCTACTGCACTATAGACTATACCCAGACTTCACACGGCTACCGATGCATCTGTACTGAATTCTTTTAGCAGAGGCACAAAGAAAAGGACCCTGAGAAGTGAGGGGCCAGCTCCTTACTGCATCAATACTAAATTTCCAGTCACTGAAGCAATATTACTTTTTCATAACATTGTAAGTAACAAAATATAGTGGAGCAATGTAATCTAATGTTGTAGGGTGTGGAAATATAAAATATAGGAAATGTAGCTTTTCATAACTTTTGTCTCATATTTCTCATATGAAGTATTTTTCCTCTCCCATTTTAACAATATTGTATTCCATTTTGCTTTCAAAATATTTGGTTTCATGTTGTAACCTTCTCATTTTCAGATTTCTGAGTATAAGGCAATCTCCTTCATATCTCAATGTGAATCTATTAGTAATTGCTTTCTGTATAAATTGATTTCTTTAAATTCTTCAATAATTGTTTTCATAAAAAGTGCTGTTATGTATTGATAGCCATCATCTCAAAAATTTTCATAGTTATTGCATTACACAGGTTTTTACCATTCAGAGATCTTGAATCTTATTATTTATTTACTTATTTATTTATTTGAAATCTTGAGTCTTGTAAGGTTTATGGTCAATGTCTTCACTGTGAATGAGTCGAGTTATAGAATGTACTACATGGATTCTAGATATTTGATGTGTCTTAGAAGACTGCTAGATATGTGATGTCACTGTCGCTGAACTGGTAAGAAACTAATAATTAGTGAATATTAACCCAATTGTTAATTGATGTCAGCAGGTATGTTTGGGTGTTATGAAGCAAAAGTTTCTTCCACGCATCATTACTTTAATGAATACATGAATAAAAATTCCAATTAATTGGAAAGACATTTAGAAAGTTAGCTTGTAAAAAAACCAAGAATTTAGTTAGATAAGAAATTTTATTACTTATCTCTGAATAGAAATATCTACAATGGCAGGATAGTATTCTAGGAATTTTAGGCTGTGGGTTTCTTTCCTTCTTTCTTTCTTTCTTTCTTTCTTTCTTTCTTTCTTTCTTTCTTTCTTTCTTTCTTTCTT
>NW_004524697.1:9343496-9351728 GCF_000260255.1 Octodon degus
GTTTTATACTTTTCTGCTGGATGGTTAAGACCAAGGTAAAGCAGGACCTATGCAACAAGAATTGTAGCTTTTGGGTCTGATAAGGTCAGTGAAATCCTCTCAGGATTTATCGTAAGATCCTGTATCTCAGATTGTAGAACCTTTGTCAGTGTCAGCCCTGTGGATGAGTCACGGCCATTGCTTGGCCAATGTGCTGTCTGTGAAAGCCTGAAAAAATGTTTTCCCTCCATGTGACTCTCCTTAGGCACCCTCTACATCACTGATCACTTTCTTCTTTGGCGCCATAATCTCCTTGATCAGAAAATTTGGGACACTACCGAGTTACATGATGTTACAGTACAAGTTCTCATATGTCATGAGTTTTAATTAACCTTGGAAGGCTAGGGCCAAAATGTTGGCTTTCCATGTGACCCTCCTTTTTCTCTAATTTTGGTCTGCAAACTTAGGTTGTTAACCATCCAGAAGACAAGCTTATTGTTATTACCCTACAACCTAGGTTGTTAAGCTTAACCTCACTATCTGTCTGAATATCAAACATCTTAGGCATAACATGGAACAGGCATTTTTCATCAAGTATTGATATGATAAAATTTAAGTCCCTACAGAAAATGATGAAAAAACACTAAAAAATTAGGATATATTTTAAAAATAGGCATAAGAATTATATGCTTCTTATGTTTAAGCAAGCACAAGGGTCTGAGTACAATCACCGGTTCTGAAAACACACACACACACATACACACACACACACACACACACAACTATTAGAACAAATTCCTCTATTCAAACCATTTTGAGTACACAGGTTCAATGGACATTCATCTATATCCCCATTTTTTTTGTTTAGTTCCATTATTTGAATACTATAAGTATGTTAACTAAGCAAAATATTCTAAAAGAGTCCAGTAGTCCACAAGAGTATTGGGACTTCTGCTTCACAGGCAATGTTAGAAGTAATATTCCATTGTGTAAAAATACCACATCATTTTCAACTATTTCTCAAGTGATGGCATCTTGGTTGTTTCCAAGATTTAACTATCACAAATTGTGTTGCTATAAACATAGGCACACATATATCCCTGTGATATGAGGTTTTCAGATCCTCTGGGAAAATTCCCAGTAGAGGAATAGCTGGTTTAAATGGGATTTTCAGTACTAGTTTTGTAAGGCGTCTCCACACTGATTTTCATAATGGTAGCACCAGTCTACATTCCCACCAGCAGTGGACAAGCGTTCTTTTTTCCCCACGGCCTCTCCAACATTTGTTGTTTGTTGATTTTTTTATGATGGCCATTTTTTCTGGGGTGAGAAGACATCTCAATGTTGTTTTAATTTGCATTTCATGGATGGCTAGTGATGTGAAACATTTTTTCATATATTAATGCACTTTTTATTTCATCCTCTGAGAAGTGTGTGTTCATCTCAGATGTTCATTTCTGTGCTGGGTCTTTAAATTTTGGGGTCCTAGTGTTTTTTAGTTCTTTATAAATTCTGGAGAGCAGTCCTTTTTCTGAGTGCTTATTTGTCATGATTTTTTCCAAATTTGTGGGTTGTCTTTTCACTTTGTTGGTAATTTTTTTTGATGTGAAAAAAACTTCTCAGTAAGAGAACGTCCCAGTTGTTAATTCTTTCAACTGTTTCCCATGTGATTTGATTTTTGTTCATGAAATCTTTGACTACCCCTATGTCTTCAAGAGTTCTTCCTAATCTCTCATCCAGGAGATTTAGTGTCTCTGTTTTAAAGTTTAGATGTTTAATTCATTTTGACTTTAGCTTAGTGTATGGTGATAGACCTGGGTCAAGTTTTAGTTTTTGGCATGTAGAGAGCCAGTTTTTCCAGCACCATTTGTTAAAGAGGCTATCTTTCTTCCAGTGAGTATGTTTAGCCCCTTTGTCAAAGATAAGGTGGCTGAGTGTGTTCATAGGGGCTTCAGGGTCTTCTAATCTATTCCATTAATCCTCAGGTTTATTTAGTTGCCAGTACCATACTGACTTTATCACAGTCGCCTTGTAGTATAATTTCAAGTCAGGAATTGTAATGCCTCCTGCCTTGTCTTTATTGCCCAGGATTGCTTTTGCTATTCTAGGTCTCTTCTGGTTCCAAATAAATTTTAGGAATGATTTCTCTAGGTCTGTGAGGTTTGTTGGTGGTAGTCTGATAGGTATTGCATTAAATCGGTACAGCATTATTGGGAGTATGACCATCTTCATAATGTTGTTTTTTTCCTATCCAGGAGCATGGAATATCTTTCCATTTTCTGAAACCCTCTACGATCTCTTTTTTAAGAGTACTGTAATTTTCCTTAAAAAGATCTTTGACTTCTTTAGTTGTATTAATTCCATGGTATTTCATTTTCCTCAGTGCTATTGTAAAAGGTATTATTTCTATAATTTCCCTCTCTGTGTGTTTGTTATCTGTGTATTGGAATGCTATTGAATTTGGGTATTGACTTTATAACCTGCTGTGCTACTGAATTTCTATATTAATTCTAGTAACTTTTTGGTGGAATTTTTTTGGTCTTCCAAGTAGAGCATCTTGTCATCTGCAAATAATGATAATTTAACTTCTTTACCTATTCTTATTCCTTTTATTCCTTTCTCTTGTCTAATGGCTGTAGCTAATGATTCCAGAACTATATTGAATAGAAGTGGTGATAGAGGGCATCCTTGTTTTGTACCAGATCTAAGAGTAAAAGATTTCAGTTTTTCCCCATTTAGGATTATGTTAGCCATTGGGTTTTCACAAATCCCTTTTACCAGATTGAAGTAGATGCCATCTATTCCAATTTTCTGAAGGATTTTGATAATGAATGAGTGTTGGACTTTGTCAAAGACTTTTCTGCATCGATGGAGATGATCATGTGGTTTTCAGTTTTCGCTCTATTGATATAGTGTATTACATTTATAGATTTTCGAATAGTGAACCATTCTTGCATCTCAGGGATGAATCCTACCTGGTCATGGTGTATGATCTTCTTGATGATTTGCTGTATTCTATTTGCTAGTATTTTATTGAGTATTTTGGCATCTATGTTCATGAGGGAGATCCTCCTGTAGTTCTCTTTCTTAGTTGTGTCTTTCCCTGGTTTTGGTATTAGTATAATACTTGCCTCCAGGAATGATTTTGGGAAGATTACTTCCTTTTCAATTTCATGGAAGAATTTGAGGAGTGTAATGACTAAATTTTCTGTAAATTTCTTGTAGAATTATGCTGTGAATACATCTGAACCTGGGCTTTTATTTGCCGGTAAGTTTTTAATTACATCTTGAATTTCATTGGCTGTTAGTGAGCTATTCAGAGTGGTTATATTTTGTCTATTCAGTTGTGGTAATTTTTAACTTTCTAGGAATCTGTGCTTTTCTTCTGTGTCTTCTATTCTGTGAGAGTAAAGATTTTCAAAGTAGCTATTGATAATCTTCTGAATTTCCACTGGGTCTGTGGTAATTACACACTTTTCTTTCCTTAGTGCTAGTATTTGAATTTTTTCTTTTCTCTTTTTGATGAGGTTAGCTAGTGGTTTATCAACTTTATTTATTCTTTCAAAGAACCAGCATTTTACTTTTTTAAAAAAAATTCTTTTCTTCATCTCAATTTAATTAATTTCTGCTCTAGTCTTCATGATTTCTTCCCATTTTGGGCGCTGTATTTGGTTTGCTCTTCCTTTTCTAGTTGTGGAAAATGCAGCATTAGGGTATTTATTTGTTCCCATTCTGTTTTCCCAATATGTGAGTTCACAGCTATGAATTTCTGTCTGAGAACTGCTTTTATTGTATCCCATAAATTCCAATAATTGTGCTTGAATTTTCATTGAATTGTACATATTTTTGAATTTATTGTTTAACTTCATCTGTGACCCATTGGTTGCTGAGTAGGGTGCTTTTTCCATGTATTTAGGGTTTCTTTTTCTGATTTCTTTTGTCATTTATTTCCAGTTTCACTGCACTGTGGTCAGATAATGAGCAAGGGATATTTTCTGTTTTCTTTCATGTACTTAAGCATGACCTATGGACCAATATGTGGTCTATTTTTAAAAATGACCCATGTGCAGCTGAGAAAAATGTGTATTCAGCTGTGTTTGGGTGGAACACTCTGTATATGTCCACCAAGTCCATTTGTTTCATGCTCTGGTTTAGTTCTGTTATTTCTTAGCTATGTTTTTGTCTCGTTCACCTATCTTTTGGGGATAAGGGAGTGTTATGGTCTCCTGTTAAGATTGTGGTATTGGATATTAGATTTTTCATGCCCATTAAGATTTACTTCAAAAAAAAGATTTACTTCATATAGTTGGATGTTCCTGTGTTTGGTGCATACATATTTATGTGTGTTACCTCTTCCTCTTAAATTTTTCCCCTAAACAGTATATAGTGGCCTTCTTTGTTTCGCTTGATCACTCTTGGCTTGAAGTTGAGACTGTCTGAGAATAGGATTGCTACCTGCTTTTTTTGAGGCACTGGGGCATATAATATTGGGTTCCATTCTTTGACTTTCAGCCTATGAATGTCTTTATGAGTTAAATGTGTTTCTTGTATACAGCATATTGTTGGATTTTGATTCCTAATTCACTATGCCAGTCTATTTCTCTTAATTGGTGAATTTTGTCCATTTACATTGATGCTTTTAATTGAGATGTATTGACTTATGATTTACATTTTATTTACCTGTTTTCATTACTCCTTTTTCTCCTGTGTTTAATTGCTTGCCTTATTCAGTTGGTTGCTTCTGATCTCATTTGTGGAGTTGAGATCATTTTGGTCCTTCTCTAGAATATGTTTCATTAGCCTGTGAGGGTCAGCTTCGTCATCATGAAATTATTTTGTTTTTCTTTGTCATGGAAGTATTTCACTTCTCCCTCCAATTTGAAAAAGAGTTTTGCAGGGTATAGTAGTCTGGGCCAGAATTTTTTTCATAGAGGACTTGAAGTACTCTGCTCCATGCTGTTCTTGCCTTCATGGTTTGAGAAAAGAAGTTATCCATAATTCTGATGGGTCTTCCTTTGAATGTGATCTTCTTCTTTTCTCTAGTGTCTTTCAGTACATTATTCTTGTGCTGAATTTCTAGGATACGTCTTGGTGTGTTTTTAATTGGGTTGAGGTTACTTGGTGTTCTGTGTGGTTCAGTTACCTGAATGTCAGATTGTTTCCTCATATTGGGGCAGTTTTCTGCTATTACTTCTGCCCATATTTTTTAGTGTCATTTGTTTTGACTCCTTCTTTCTCATTGATGCCTTTAAGCCTTACATGGTTCATCTTTGCATCATCTTGCAGGTGCCGGTTTATATTTTCCAGCATCCTAGTTGTTTTTAAGAGATCCTTTCTTACATTTTCACTAGCTGCATCAGCCTCTTCAAGATCTGAAACTCTGTCTTCACCTTCACTTTAATGGTTTTGCAAGCTTCTGATTGAGATTTTAAATTCCTCTATATCTCTTTGACTCTGCTTCATGAGATCTATTTGATTCCTGTATTGCTCTTTCAAGGAATTGGTCATTTCTCTAATCTACTCTATTTTTTTTTATCAATGTCTTCTTTAGAAGCAGTCATTAATTGTTTCACTGCAGTGTTTTTTTCAGATTGGGTTTCCTTCCTATATTTCTGTAGTTGATTCTTTACTTCAGATACTATGAGCTCTGAGAATTCTTTTCTTATTTCAGGAAATTCCATTCTGCATTCCTCTATAACTTTCTGTTGTTGCTTATTTACTATTGATGTTAGTAATTCGTACATATGAGCTGAGCTAGTAGAAAAGAATTCCACTCTGAGTTCCTCTATGCCTTTCTGTTGTTACTTATTTACTATTGATGCTATTAATAAATACATTTGACCTGAGCTAGTGTCCTCTTTACTTGTTTTGGTTGGGCATTCGGTTTCCTCCATATGTTTCTGCATTTGATTCTATACTGCTGATGTTATTAATTCAGGGATATCTTTTTTCATTTTCAACCTGAGTTCCTCTATACCTTTCTGCAGCTGTTTCTTTATTTCAGAAGCCATTGATCCATTTCTTTCAGCTGTGTGATTCCCATTTTCTTCTGTGTTATTGTCCTCTGCACTTGTTATGGGTGGGCTTGGGTTCTGAGATTGCGTTTTGCTCTTTCTCATTGTCATTTTGTGTAGCACAGTCTTCTGACATTTATTTTAGATCTTTGTTGCAGTTATAACCTTAGCACCTACTGAAGTTCATGTGCAGATGTACAAAGTTTGGATTTATCCAGCTGTGCCTGGCTTGGGTTTGGCTGCTGTGCTCAGCTTTTTCCCACTGCTGCCCTTGGGGGTGAACCTGTTGTGCCCCTCTGGCAAGATGTTCTGCTCCTGGACTAGCTGGGTGGTTTTGTCCCCTACACTCTCTGCAGGGATTGCAGCTGCATGGTTTCACCTCAGGCCTGTGTCAGGCCTGACATGAGTCTGGAGGGGACTAGGTGGAGTAGGGGGGAGAGGAAGCTCTGTCACACACTCAGTGGGCCTGGGTTAGGACTGGATCTGGGTGTTCCTGGAATGCAGTAGAATTTCCTACTCTGTGGGTGGGGTGGGGGTGTGCATGGAGTGGTGGGTGGCATTCCTAAGGGGCGTAAGGGGTTCTCACCCACACTGCACCTGGGCTGGGACCGGCAGGTGCAGGGTATCCGGAAGCTCTCCCACGCACTCAACCGGACCTGGGCCAGGACTGGATCTGGGTGACCCTAGAATGTGGTAGAATTTCTCACGCAGCTGGTGAGGTGGGAGGGTGCTGTGGAGTGGTTGGGGTGGTCCCGGGGGTGGAAGATGGTCTCACCCACACTGGGCCTGGGCTGGGACCGGCAGATCCCACTGGTGCAGGGTAGCTGGAAGAGCTCTCTCACCTCTTTCTTTCTTTCTTTCTTTCTTTCTTTCTTTCTTTCTTTCTTTCTTTCTCTTTTTTTTTTTTTTTTTGGCAGAACTGGGTGTTGAACTCAGGCCCTTGTGCTTGCCAGAGAAGCACTTATTCTACTGAGCCATCTTCCCTGCTCCCTAGGAATTTTCAAATCTAGTGCATCAAAAGATAGTTTTATTTTTGGCTACACATTTAAAATTATTTAAGCAAACACTGCTCTATTAGAGTTAAAGCAAAGCATACAGGTAATGAATTCAACAACAGATGCTGACATTTAAACAACACAGTACTTTCATCAGTTTAGCATTTCTTTTATTCATTTATTATGTTAAGCTACCTCTACTTCTTTCTTTCAGCTGCAATAAATTAACATTTATACCTATTGTGAAGAGAGATACCTCAGAGTGCTGTATCAGCATTTATGGTTTTCTAAAATGTGCTATCTCAGTGTTTTCCTTTGTTTCTTGATCAGTTTGTGGCCTGACATTAACTTCACAATGGAAAATATTCCATCTAATGCTTGCCTTCAGAGTACCTAAAAGCTATGGACTACTGGACTATATTGGATTACTTTGCTGAATTCACTCACCTACAATATTTAAATGGCAATGGAGGGGCCAGGGAGATGGCTCAGGAGAATAAATACTTGACTGGCAAGTGCGAGGGTCTGAGTTCAATCCCTGGTTAGGCAAAAAAAAAAAAAAAAAAAAAGGCAATGTAATACTCATCTCTGACAAAACCAAACAAAAAAGAAGGATATAAAAGAAGGACTATATTGTATCTGTGTACACAAAATAGTTAGGATAGATATATAGTTACCTTCTCTTAATTCAATGAGAAGAAAAATTTGCACTAATAGTGTTTGGACAAGATATCATATATGCATCTTGTACTTTGAATAACTACTATGAAGACAACAATATGCAATGTAATAATTATTGAAACTGTCCTATTAATTGGTTTTAAAAGTGTTTCATTTCTATTTGCTTCTCAATAAAATTAATAAAAGGAAAATGTTTGAAAAGAAGCAATAAAAATAACTAAAAGGTAATGGGATTAAGTTGTTTTTAGATTCTTTCAATAACACTAATATTTAAGATCAATATGTAAAGCTAGGTAAGATTAAGATAAACATTAATATATAAATTATAATTATACAATAAGGGATTTGGGGTTTGGCTAGCTCCACAATCTTAATCAATCCCCTTATGGAAAATTTGACCTGATTGTAAAGAATTAATGGAATTGTAGGATTTATAAGAAGTAAGACTTTTGAGAACAATGCTAAGAAGAATGGCAGCCAGAAAAGGGTCTTGGTCATCTAGGTTTATTTTTTCCTCAACTTAAGTGCCAGTGGCACAGATCATTGAGAGGATTAGTTGCTGA
>NW_004524697.1:9351893-9358289 GCF_000260255.1 Octodon degus
AGAGACAGAGAGACACAGACAGAGACAGAGACACAGAAACAGAGACCAGAGACACAGAGGAACAGAGACAGAGATAGGGATAAAGAAAGACACACTATTTTCAGGCTTCTAGTTTGAGAACACATAGTACAAAATTTTCAGTGTTTTAGCACAAAGAAATGCCCAGAGAGAACTGAAATGATGGGATTGGACATATAGATTCTGCCTCTTGGGGTGATGAATGGAAAAATCAATCAATGAGTCAAGTATAAATGTTGGAAGTTAAAGACAATTTTAAATATGGTGAAAATCTAAAATATAGTTAGGTAAACCCACACAACTAAATTCCACATAGTGGTAAAAGATGATGTTATGTTATTGTTATAACATAGATTTATGAGATAAATGTTGTTAAATACAAGTAAACTACTATTTTCCATAAACTACCCTTCTGTGATATGAATAAATCATGTAAGTCTGTTTGTGTATAGACTATTGAAATATACATGAGAAAGAAAGAAATATGATGGCCTTTTAGATGATAACTGGATATATTCACTATAAATTCTTCTAGGGTTTGAACTACTTCATTAATATTTCACATCAACACATTAGAAAACACTAGCAATAGCAAAGAATCTGATAATCAGGAAACAACATTGAGACAATGAGCCAGCTATTTTCATAGAAGGAAAAAATTGCATTGACCATTGAATACGTCAGGATGGTAAATTAGAATCAGAATGTGACCTCTTCAGAGCAGACTAAAGATTTGAATTCATTACTTAAGTAAGTGAAAATAAATCATTGCATATTTCTGTACACAGAAGGTCCAACAAAATCAGGGCATGCAGGACATTACTTTGAGAACACTGGCAAAGATAGGGATGAGTTGACATGCAGTGATGAACCTACCACAAGGCTATAGGGCATTGCTGTTGAAGAGAACTAAACGTTTTAATAAATGGCACCAAGATATTCTAAGTTAACTCAGGTGTCACCAAACAGAGGAAGTAACCAAAGGAACCACGGTGGGGTTTGATTTGGTTCCTTCATCACTGGGAGCAATCTTCAGAAGTACTGGTGGCCTAGTAGGATGCCCCAATAAAGAAAAACAGTGATTCATTGCCTAGAAAAGGAAAAATTAAAATCTATAAACAATAAAAGTAAAATACATACGTGTGGAGAAACCTGTGTATCAAATTATTGACTAGGTTTTTTTCCTCCTAGAGACCAGAAACAGAGTTTCAGTTTATTGCTTAAAATAGCAGTAACTTGAATTGTGCCGATTTAAACATTTCAACAGAAGTATGGGTGGTAAGACCCTATGGGACATGACTGGGAAATGATAACATGTTTCACACCAGTTTTAAAAACTTATTAAGAAGTAAAAGGAGTCTTGCTTCTGGGAAGAGAAGGTGTGTGTGTGTGTGTGTGTGTGTGTGTGTGTGTGTGTGTTTTCCTCATTGCTCCTTGCCCCTGGCAAGATTTACACAGAACAGATGATAGACTTGCAGGCATCTTGGGATGCAAGAAATGACATGGTAGTGAATTCCCTGTATTTTTGTTTTACCTCATATATACAAGACTTGTAGCTTAATAACAAATACCAATGGATTCACACAGTAATACTTCCATCCCCACTGAAAAGCCTATTTTCCTTAGCCAGATATCTAGAAAATGGGCAGCATAGCAAGACAGAAATCTTTTAGACAATAAA
Source organism: Octodon degus (assembly GCF_000260255.1). Lineage (NCBI taxonomy): Eukaryota > Metazoa > Chordata > Mammalia > Rodentia > Octodontidae > Octodon > Octodon degus. The sequence goes on from NW_004524697.1 coordinate 9,353,593, forward strand.
GAGCAGAATCTATCTAAATGCTAAAGAAAAAACTTGGCTTCATTTTCATTCACTACAGCAAGATGAAGTGAGTCCTTTATTCTGGTTAAGCTATGACTGTGCTTCAACTTTTCCACCTCCAAGTTCAACAGGGAAGCCAGGGAAGTCATCTGCTGTAGGTAGTAAGCACGCCTTTCCCAACCACTAACCAGAATGAAAATGAAGAACATATTGGAGCTTGGAGCTCCAACCCCACCTGACAGCAGCATATGATCCCATCCACTGACATGGTGGCTAAAGAAGCTTACTGAGGAATCAGGACTGTGTCATTCCCCCACTTCCGGAATCTCAAGAACAACGCTTCAGTGGAAGAGTTGGTAGAAGCCTTGTGGGGAGCAGTTAAGAAGCATTTGTATCCAGTCCAGAAGGTTCTAGCAGGGAACAGTGGGGAATCAAAATTTCCATTACTGCTGAGAAGTAATGGGCCCCCACACCTCATGTGTCACCTGAATGCAAGTGTGGAGCCTGGACATTGCCACAGCTGGAAATAGCATATCGGCATGTCCTCCACCACCTGCTACTTCTCTACATGGAATAGTGTTACAGGAAATCTGTTAAAATACATTTCATTATGATCCAGAATCTTATGACTTAGGTTTAAAATGTTAAGGTTGTAGATGGAATTGACTTGAAATCTGCAAAAAAGACATGTCAAAATCTATGTCAAGAGACAATCAGTAGAAACCAGGACCCATATGAAGGAGATGGTGAAATTATCTGACAATAATTTTAAAGTGGCCATCGTAAAAATGTCTCAATTAGCAGCTACTAGCTCACTTGAAACAAGTGAATGAAGTCACAGCAGAGAGACAAAAGAAAGCATGGTAAGGGATCAAGAATTAGGGGGAGCTAAAATTAATTAAGGGCCGGTCAAATAGCTCAGCAGATTAAAGCGCCTGTTTAGGCAGACATGGGGAGATTTGGATCCCTGGGCCTGCCATGCTGGTCCCGCCCCCAGGATACGCTGAGACTGGGCATGGTGGCGCACACCTGTAAACCTAGCATTGGGGAGGCTGTAAACAGGAGGATCATTATGAGTCCAATCTACGCGATGAGACCCCGTACACCCTGTATACTCTGTTCTAAATACAAAAAGAAACAAAATAAAAAATAAAAGTAAATAAGATGTGTTTTGTATCAATTCCCCATTAGAATTATGTACTGTATATATTGACTAATAAAAGCAAAAATTAAGAAAAAGTAACAAAAGTAGCAAAGAAGGACAAAATAAAACTTTGATTATTAAAGGAAAAAAAATAAAAATTCAACAGCCAAGATAAACCCCAGAATGCAAAAGATTGAAAAGAAATTATGTTGTTACTTAAATAATATCTGAGTATTTATTATGTACACTAAGTTTTCAATGAAAGGTCAAATAACCTAAAAGATAGTATATTAAAATGTATAGCTTCCCAAGATCTGGGATTACAGGCATGCACCACCAGGCCCAGTCTCAATTGCAGTCTCAGGGTGCCCCTGGTGCGGGGCTGGCTTGACAGGTCCAGGGATGGAACCCCTGACCCCTGTGCCTGCTTGCAGGTGCTTTCATCTACTGAGCTATTTGGCCGGCCCTAGAGAGGTGATTGTTAATTGTGATCTTGACTGGATTAGGAGAAACCTAGTAGTTTAGTAAAGCACTTTTCTCAGTGGGTCACAAGGTTATGAGCCCGGGGACTGTAGCTGCTTTCTGGCCCTCCCTACCTGGCTCTCCTGCTTGTACTCTGTCTCCTGGAAGTGGGATGGGAGTAGCCGTGCTCCACTACACACTTCCATGCTGATCTTTCTCTTTGGAGAGAACGTGAGCCTTTGACCACATGACAACCTGAGTCAAATAAATACTTTCATATTTTTAGGAAAGGGCATTTGGGTATTTACTCACAGCAACATGCAAAGTGACCAATTCCTAGGCTGCAACATTTCAGGGAATAGGACCATGACTAACTTGAGAAAACTGCATGATGATGTGTATCTGTAGCCAGCCTTTAAGAATAAGAAGTACTACTGAAAATATCACGTAAAGGGATCCTTGAAAAGAGAGGCCATCTCTGCATAAAATCTGAAAGAGCCAGGAATTATCCAATAGGAGCACTAGTGTGATCATCCAATTGTTTTTAATATTACCTGGTGCACTGACCAGTAGTCTTAGTATTCCAGTTTTAGGAGAAAAATTTTGTACACTTGCTAAAACTATCACAAGCTGCCTGAAATATTCACTAGACTATTGGAATAAGAATCTAGCATGATGTTGAGTGCATAGTTAGAACATATTAGAATATGTAAACTAAATGGATTAATACCCCCATTATTAATAAACTGATGTGAAAATGAGAACTATGGAATAATTTAAAATACAGTTGTTGTAAGACATGATGACTTTGAAATTTAAGCCAAACCTTTTCAATACCAGAATTCCATAGTTACTGGTGTTTCATGGACTAAATGCATGTGTAGTTCACATCTGTATTTTTCACAAACAAAATAGAATCTGGTATTTTCTCTGACAGATTAGAAAACAACGTGATCTTTGATTTTCATAGTTTAATTGACAGAAATATCACATAAATCTGTGAGAATCATACATTCTGTTTGTACAGTAACTTTTAAAAGTATAACATGAGCAAAGTTTTTTCTTTCATGAAGATTTTATTTTTCCTTTCTGTTAAGTCTTGTTATTTATTAATGAAATAAAACATGATCATATTTTTAGTGTTGTAATTCACAATTTCTGTCACATTTGCTGTGTTGCTAAACGTCTGTGAAAATGAAAGCATTCAGCATTTTCTTCAAGAGGTTTGAGTGCCTTTTATTTGCAACTCTTATTGAATTTTTTTCCTTTTATATTTTTTATTTTTATTTTTTTTATTTTTCCATAATTTTATTGAGAAACAAAGAGCAATGAAACAGTTTAAAATCAAATTGGTAGTACAGTTTCAATAATTAACACAATGCATACATTCTTCCAAGAATGAGGACATGATATCTTATTTACAAACACCATTAAAACAAATCCTTCTATTCATTAAGAAAATGTAACTATATATTTATCCTAACCACTTTAAATACACAGATACAAAATGGACATTCACTTGTATCCCCGTTTTTTTGTTAAGTTCCGTTATTTTAATATTATACGTGTGTAAACTCAGCAAAATATTCTAAAACAGTCCGGGAACCCATAATAGTATTGGGTCTTCTGCTTCACTGGCAATGCCAGAAATTGTTGAACAGAGTCCCCTACAGCTCAACATAACACCATGGCTTTACTTCTTATACTTCGTTTTTATACTTTTCTGCTGGATGGTTAAGACCAAGATAAAGCAGAAACTATGCAACAAGAGTTGTAGCTTCTGGGTCTGATAAGGTCAGTGAAATCCTGTCAGGATTTATCCTGAGATACTGTACCTCAGATTGTAGAACCTTTGTCAGTATCAGCCATGTGGATGAGTCACAGCCATTGTTTGGCCATTGTGCTGTCTGTGAAAGCCTGAGAGAAAGTTTTCTCTCCATGTGACTCACGTTAGGCACCCTCTACATCATCAATCACTTTCTTCTTTGGCCCCATAATCTCCTTGATCAAAAACTTTGGGACACTACTGAGTTATATGACATTACAGTACAAGTTCTCATATGTCCTGAGTCTTAAATGACCTTGGAAAGCTAGGACCAAAATGTTGGCTTTCCTTGCGGCCCTACTTTTTCTCTAATTTGGGACTGCAAACTTAGGTTGTTAACCATCCAGAAGACAAGCTTATTGTTATTACCATACAACCTAGGCTGTTAAGCTTAACCTCACTATCTGTTTGGATATCAAACATCTTAGGCATAACATGGAACAGGTATTTTTCATCAAGTATTGATATGTTGAACTTTAAGTCCCTATAGAATATGAGGAAAAAACATTTAAAAATTAGAATATATTTTAAAAAATCGGCATAAAGAATTATATATTTTCTTATATTTACACATAAGTTGAAAAATCTAACCACATACAACTTTGAAGCAGGACGGTCCCACAATATTCCTTCTCCTGTCTCTTGCCTTCATTCACCACCTCCTTCTTTTTGAACAATCATCAATCCGAGAGACAGCACAACAGCAACTGGCATGGAATGACAAGCAGCCCATATTCAGCAGACCAGAATGACAGGCACTCCAAGGATGAAACTACTATTACAGATTACCATCTTCAGTGCAGTTGCTTATTTCACAGGTATCAGTGTATATAGTTAGTCAGGGTGAGAATCTTTCCAATTAACTGCTAGATTCAAAAATCTTAGAAAGAGTCTCAGGATCATTGCCTTGCCCATCTTCTACGTATAACTGTATGGCTTCACTTATTCATGTTTCCTCACTCTTCTCCTTTCCCTTTCATGATTAGTTAGTCCTCGAGATCCTGCTTTCCTTATACTTGTATTATACCTTTCTATTTGTATTTCTTCTTTGGAGTTCTTATACCAGGGAAACTACATAATATTTACACATGTGTGTCTGGTTTATTTCACTTATGAGTATACCTTCAAGTGGCATCCACTTCAATATATATGCTTCGAGTTTTTCATTCTTAATAACTGAATAATACTCAATTGTGTAAAAATATCACATCATTTTCAACCAATCCTCAGGTGATGGGCATCTTGGTTGTTTCCAAGATTTGGCTA
>NW_004524697.1:9358513-9358964 GCF_000260255.1 Octodon degus
CTCTCCAACATTTGTTGTTGGGTGATTTCTTTATGATAGCTATTCTTTCTGGGGTGAGATGATATTTCAATGTAGGTTTAATTTGCATTTCACAGGTGGCTTGTGATGTGGAGCATTTTTTCTTATATTTATTCACTCCTTTAATTTCATCCTCTGAGAAGCATGTGTTTATCTTGGATTCCCATTTCTGGACTGGGCATTTAAATTTTGGGCCCTAGTGTTTTATAGTTCTTTATAAATTCTAGAGAGCAGACCTGGTCTGAGTACTTATTTGTCATGATTTTTTCCAAATTTGTGGGTTATCTTTTCACTTTGTTGGTAATTTCTTTTGACGTGAAAAAACTCAGTAAGAGAAGGTCCCAGTTGTTAATTCTTTCAAGTGTTTCCCGTGTGATTTGATTTCTGTTCATTAAGTCTTTGCCTACCCCTGTCTTCAAGAGTTCCTCCTACT
>NW_004524698.1:0-1926 GCF_000260255.1 Octodon degus
TTTCTCTTAGGAGACTGAATGCGTTGCCACTCTTTTAACAGAGTGGAACTGTGAAGTGCTTTAGTTACAAAAGTGACCTTTAAGCCAGAGTTCTCTGTTGCGCTGTATACAGGAACAGGCATTGGAGGGCCCTGCTTCCCAAAGAAGCTGGAGTTTAGCTTTCTCTTCTGCTTTAAGGACTCACACTTAGACACACAAATCATGCAGTAGAAACAAGCAGCTCTTTTCAGGGCACTGGAGTCTACAAACCTGCTTGTGACTCTTTGCCCTTAAGAATGAATGGGAGAGAGAAAATCCTTCTGAATTTTCTCTGCTCCTCTAGATGGAAAGTCACACACTTCATGGATGCTTTCTCTTATTAGACGGAATTCTTTGGCCCTCCTTTCAAAGCTCAGAACTATGAAGTGCCTTATTGCAAAAGTGACATTTTCGCCAGAGTTCTGTGTTGCGCTGTATACAGGAACAGGCATTGGAGTGCCATGCTTTCGAAAGAAGCTGGAGCTTAACTTTCTCTTCTGTATTAAGAACTCACACTCAGAAACACAAATCATACAGTAGAAAAAAGCATCTCTCCTAAGGGCACTGCAGTCTACAAACGTGTTTGTGGCTCTTTGCCCTTAGGATTGAATGAGAGAGAGAACAGCTTTCTTCAGTTTCTCTCCACCTCCAGCTATAAAGTGACCAACTTCACGGATCTTTCCTCTCAGGAGACTGAATGATTTTCCACTCTTTTCACATCGCGGACATGTGAAGTACTTTACTTACAAAAGTGAAGTTTTAGCCAAATTTCTCTGTTGCGTTGCTTACAAGAACAGGCATTTTAGTGCCTGGCTTCGCAAAGAAGCTGGAACTTAGCTGGCTGTTCCGCATTCAGAACTCACACTTAGAGACACAAATCATGCGATAGAAACAAGAAGCTCGTCTCAGGGCACTGGAGTCTACAAACGTGTTTGTGGCTCTTGGCAATTAGGATTAAATGGGAGAGAGAACAACCTTGTGCAGTTCCGCTGTACCTCCACCTGGAAAGTCACCAACTTCACGGATGCTATCTCTTAGGAGACTGAATGATTTGCCACTGTTTTCTCAGCGCGAAACTCTGATGTACTATAGTTAAAAAACTGACATTTTAGACAGAGATCTGTGTTGCACTGTATACAGGAACAGGCATTGGATTGCCCTGCTACCCAAAGAAGCTGGAGCTTAGCTGGCTCTTCTGCATTAAGAACTCACACTTATAAAAACAAATCATTCAGTAGAAAAAAGCAGCCCTCCTCTGGGCACTGGAGTGTACAAACGTGTTTGTGGCTCTTTGCCCATAGGAAAGAATGGGAGAGAGAACAACTTTCTGCAGTTTCTCTGCACCTCCAGGTGGAAAGTAACCAACTCCACGGATGTTTTCTCTTAGGAAACTGAATGATTTTCCACTCTTTTAACAGCGCGGAACTCTGAAGTACTTTACTTACAAAAGAATCATTTTAGGCAGAGTTCTTCATTGTACATTGTAGAGGAACAGGCATTGGACTGCCCTGCTTCGCAACAAAGTTGGAGCTTAACTGGCTCTTCTGCATTAAGAACTCATACTTAGAATTACAAATCATGCAGTAGTAACAAGAAGCTCTCCTCAGGGCACTAGAGTGTACAAACTTGTTTATGGCACTTTGCCCATAATGTTGAATGGGAGAGAGAACAACCTTATGCAGTTTCTCTGCACCTCCAGCTGGAAAGTCACCAACTTCACGAAAGTTTTCTCTTAAGAGACTGAATGATTTGCCACTCTTTTCACAGCGCAGATCTTTGAAGTACTTGAGTTACAAAAGTGACGTTTTGCCAGAGTTCTGTTTTGCGCTGTACACAGGAACAGGTATTGGAGAGCCCTGCTTCCCAAAGAAGCTGGAGTTTAGCTGGCTCTTCTGCATTAAGAACTCA
>NW_004524698.1:2623-3892 GCF_000260255.1 Octodon degus
TAGTGGAAACAAGCAGCTTTTTTCAAGGCACTGAAGTCTACAAATGTCTTTGTGGCTCTTTCCCATAGGATTGAAAGGGAGAGAGAAAAACCTTCTGCAGTTTCTCTGCACCTGCAGCTCGAAAGTCACCAAATTCACGGATGCTTTCTCTTAAGAGACTGAATGATTTGCCACTCTTTTCACAGCGAGCAACTTTGAAGTATTTTAGTTACAAAACTGCCGTTTTGCCAGAGTTATGTGTTGTGCTGTATACATGAACAGTCATTGGAGAGCACTGCTTCCCAAAAAAGCTGGAGTTTACCTGGCTCTTCTGCATTAAGAACTCACACTTAGAAACACAAATCATGCAGTAGAAACAAAAAGCTCTCCTCAGGTTACTGCAGTATACAAACGTCTTTGTGGCTCTTTACCCATAGGATTGAATGGGAGAGACAAAAACCTTCTACAGTTTCTCTGCACCTCCAGCTGGAAAGACAGCAACTTCACGGATGCTTTCTCTTAGGAGACTGAATGATTTGGCGCTCCTTTCAAAGCTCAGAACTGTGAAGTGCTTTACATACAAATGTGCCGTTTTCGCCAGAGTTTTGTGTTGCGCTGTATACAAGAAGAGGCATTGGAGGGCCCTGCTTCGCAGAGAAGCTGGAGTTTAGCTGGCTCTTTTGCATTAAGAACTCACAGTTAGAAACACAAATCATGCAGTAGAAACACGCAGCTCTCCTCAGGGCACTAGAGTGTACAAACTTGTTTGGCCCTTTGCCCTTAGGAATGAATGGGAGAGAGAACAACTTTCTGCAGTTTCTCTGCACCTCCAGCTGGAAAGTCACCAACTTCACGCATGCTTTCTCTTAGGGGACTGAATGATTGGCCACTCTTTTCAAAGCTCGGAACTGTGAAGTGCTTTAGTTACAAAAGTGAGGTTTTAGCCAGAGTTCTGTGTTGCGCTGTATACAAGAACAGGCATTAGAGGGCCCTGCTTCCCACAGAAGATGGATTTCAGCTGGCTCTTATGCATTAAGGACTCAAACGTAGACAAACATTTCATGCAGTAGAAACAAGCAGATGTTTTCAGGGCACTGAATTCTACAAACGTCTTTGTGGCTCTTTCCCATAGGATTGAATGGGAGAGAGAAAAACCTTCTGCAGTTTCTCTGCACCTCCAGGTGGAAGGTCACCAACTTCATGGATGCTTTCTCTTAGGAGACTGAATGATTTGGCGATCCATTCAAATCTCAGAACTGTGAAGTGCTTTACTTACCAAAGTGACGTTTT
>NW_004524698.1:5034-5687 GCF_000260255.1 Octodon degus
GCATTAAGAACTCACACTTAGAAACACAAATCATGCAGTAGAAACAAGCAGCTCTCATCAGGGGAGTGGGGTCTAGAAACGTGTTTGTGGCTCTTTGCCCATAAGGTTGAATGGGAGAGAGAACAACCTACTGCAGGTTCGCTGCACCTCCAGCTGGAAAGTCACCAACTTCACGGATGTTTTCTCTTAGGAGACTGAATGATTTGCCACTCTTTTCACAGCGCAGAACTGTGAAGTACTTTAGTTACAAAAGTGAAGTTTTAGCCAGAGATCTGTGTTGCGCTGAATACAGGAACAGGTATTGGAGTGCCCTGCCTCCCAAAGAAGCTGTAGCTTACCTGGCTCTTCTGTATTAAGAACTCATACGTAGAAACACAAATCTTGCAGTAGAAACAAGAAGCTCTCCTCTGGGCACTAGAGTCTATAAACCTGTTTTGGCTATTTGCCCATAGGAACTAATGGGAGACAGAACAATTTTCTGCACTTTCTCTGCACCTCCAGCTGGATAGTCACAAACTTCACTAAAGTTTTCTGTTAGGAGACTGAATGACTTGCCACTCTTTACTTTGCATGGAACTATTAAGTTCTTGCTTACCAAAGTTACATTTTAGACAGAGTTCTGTGTTGCGCTGTATACAGGAACAGGCATTGGA
>NW_004524698.1:38542-39523 GCF_000260255.1 Octodon degus
CAAAGAAGCTGGAGCTCAACTGGCTCTTCTGCATTAAGAACTCACACTTAGAATCACAAATCATGCAGTAGAAACAAGAAGCTCTCCTCAGGGAACTGGAGTGTACAAACTTGTTTGTGGCTCTTTGCCCATAAGATTGAATAGGCAGAGAACAACCTTCTGCAGTTTTTCTGCACCTCCAGTTGGAATGTCATCAATTTCACGTATATTTTCTCCTATGAGACTGAATGATTTGCCACTCTTTTCACAGCACGATACTGTGAAGTACTTTAGTTACAAAAGTGATATTTTACCCAGAGTTCTGTGTTGTGCTGCATAGAGGAACAGGCATTGCAGTGCCCTGCTTCCCAAAGAATCGGGAGCTTAGCTGGCTCGTATGCATTAAGAACTCACACTTAGAAAAACAAATCATGCAGTAGAAACAAGAATATCTCCTCAGAGCACTGGAGTCTACAAACGTGTTTGTGGCTCTTTGTCCATAGAATTGAATGGCAGAGAAAACAACCTTCTGCAGTTTCTCTGCACCTCCAGCTGGAAAGTCACCACCTTCAAGGATGCTTTCTCTTAGGAGACTGAATGATTTTCCACTCTTTTCACAGCGCCGAACTGTGAAGTACTTTAGTTACAAAAGTGACGTTTTAGCCAGAGTTCTGAGTTGCACTGTATACAGGAACAGGCATTGGAGTGCCCTGCTTCCCAAAGAACCTGGAGCTTAGCTGGCTCTTCTGCATTAAGAACTCAAAATTAGAAGAACAAATCATGCAGTAGACACAAGCAGCTCTCCTTAGGGTCCTGGAGTCTACAAACCTGTTTGTGGCTCTTTGCACAAATGAAAGAATGGGAGAGAGAAAAACTTTCTGCAGTTTCTCTGCAACTCCAGCTGGAAAATCATCAACTTCACGGATGTTTTCTCTTAAGAGACCGAATGATTTGCCATGCTTTTCAAAGAGCGGAACATTTAAATACATTACATACAAAAGT
>NW_004524698.1:40795-42718 GCF_000260255.1 Octodon degus
GTAGACACACAAATCATGCAGTTGAAACAAGAAGCTCTCCTCAGGGCACTGGAGTCTACAAACGTGTTTGTGGCTCTTTGCCCATGCGATTGGATGGGAGAGAAAAAGCTTCTGCAGTCTCTGCTCCTCCAGCTGAAAAGTCACCAGCTACACGGATGTTTTCTCTTAGTAGACTGAATGATTTGCCACTCTTTTCACAGCATGGAACTGTGAAGTATTTTAGTTACAAAAGTCACGTTTTAGCCAGATTTCAGTGTTGCTCTGTATACAGGAGCACACATTGGGGTGCCCTGTTTCTCAAGAAGGTGGAACTTGACTATTTCTTCTGCATTGAGAACTCACACTTAGAAACACATATTATGCAGTGGAAAGAAGAAGCTCTCCTCAGGGCACTGCAGCCTACAAACGTGTTTTTTGCATTTTGCCCATACGTTTCAATGGGAGAGAGAACAACCTTCTTCAATTTCTCTGCACCTCTAGCTGGAAAGTCACCAACTTCACGGATGCTTTCTCTTAGGAGACTGAATGATTTGCCACTCTTTTCACAGCACGGAACACTGAAGTACTTTAGTTACAAGAGTTAAGTTTTAGCCAGAGTTCTGGGTTGCGCTGTATACAGGAAGAGGCATTGGAGTGCCCTGCTTCCCAAAGAAGCTGGAGCTTAGCTGGATATTCTGCATTGAGAATTCACACTTAGAAACACAAATCATGTAGTAGAAACAAGCAGCTCTCCTCAGTGCACTGGATTCTACAAGGTGTTTGTGGCTCTTTGCCTATCGGAATGAATGTGAGAGAGAACAAATTTCTGCAGTTTCTCTGCACCTCGAGATGGAAAGTCACCAATTTCTCGGATGTTTTCTCTTAGGACACTGAATGATTTGCCACTCTTTTCACAGCACGGAATTGTGAAGTACTTTAGTTACAAGAGTGAAGATTTAGCCAGAATTCTGTGTTGCTCTGTATACAGGAACATGCATTGGAGTGCCCTGCTTCCCAAAGAAGCTGGAGCTTAGCTGGATATTCTGCATTAATAACTCACACTTAGAAACACAAATCATGCAGTAGAAACAAGAAGCTCTCCTCAGGGCACTGGACTCTACAAACGTGTTGGTGACTCTTTGACCATCGGAAGGAATGGGAGAGAGAACAAATTTCTGCAGTTTAGCTGCACCTCCAGCTAAAAAGCCACCAACATCACGGATGTTTTCTCTTAGGAGACTAAATGATTTGCCACTATTTTCACACCGCGGAACTGTGAAGTTCTTTATTTACAAAAGTGAAGTTTTAGCCTGAGTTCTGTGTACCTCTGTATATAGGAACAGGCATTGGAGTGCACTGCTTCCCAAAGAAGCTGGAGCTTATATTCTCTTGTGCATTATGAACTCTCAAAAGGAAACAAAAATCATGCAGAAGAAACAAGCAGCCCTCCTCAATGCACTGGACTCTACAAGGTGTTTGTGGCTCTTTGCCCATCAGAATGAATTGCAGAAAGAACAACTTTCTGCAGTTTCTCTGCACCGCCAGCTGAAAGTCACCAACTTCACGGATGTTCTCACTTAGGATACTGAATGATTTGCCACTCTTTTCATAGCACGGAACTGTGAAGTACTTTAGTTACAAAAGTGATGTTTTAGCCAGAGTTCTGTGCTGCCCTGTATACAGGAACTTGCATTGGAGTGCCCTGCTTCCCAAAGAAGCTGGAGCTTTGCTGAATCTTCTGCATTAAGAATTCACACATAGAAACACAAATCATGCAGTAGAAACAAGCAGCTCTCCTCAGTGCACTGGAGTCTGCAATGTGTGTGGCTCTTTGCCCTTCGGAATGAATGGGAGAGAGAAAAACTTTCTGGAGTTCCTCTGCACATCCACCTGGAAAGTCACCAACTTCACGGATGATTTCTCTTAGGAGACTGAATGATTTGC
>NW_004524698.1:47039-48104 GCF_000260255.1 Octodon degus
AGTTAGAGTTCTGTGTTGCTCTGTATACAGGAACTGACGTTGGAGTGCCCTGTTTCCCAAAGAAGCTGAAGCTTACCTGGCTCTTCTGCATTAGAAACTCACACTTAAAAACACAAATCATGCAGTAAAAACAAGCAGTTCTCCTCAGGGCACTGGAGTCTCCAAAAGTGTTTGTGGCTCCTTGCGCATAGGAATGAATGAGAGAGAGAACAACCTTCTGCAGTTGCTCTGCACCTCGAGCTGGAAAGTCATCAACTTCAAGGATGATTTCTCTTAGGAGACTGAATGAGTTGCCACTCATTTCACGGCGCGGAACTGTGAATTACTTTATTTACAAAAGTGCCGTTTTTGCCAGAATCCTTTGTTGCGCTGTATACAGGAAGAGGAATTAGAGGGCCCTGCTTCCAAACAAGCTGGAGCTTAGTTGGCTCTTCTTCATTAGGAACTCACACTTAGAAACACAAATCATGCAGTAGAAACTAGCAGCTCTCCTCAGGGCACTGGAGTCTCCAAACGTGTTTGTGGCTCTTTGCGCATAGGAATGAATGGGAGAGAGAACAATCTTCTGCAGTTTCTCTGCACCTCCAACTGGAATGTCACCAACTTCACGGATGCTTTCTCTTAGGAGACTGAATGATTTGCCACTCTTTTCACAGCGCGGAACTGCCAAGTACTTTAGTTGCAAAAGTGACATTTTATCCAGAGTTCTGTGTTGCGCTGTATAGAGGAACAGGCATAAGAGTGCCCTGCTTCCCAAAGAAGCTAGAGCTTAGTTGGCACTTCTGCATTAAGAACTCACACTTAGAAACACACATCTTGAAACCCAGTCCTAGCCCAGGTCCGGTGAGTGTTTGGAGAGCTTCCTGCTACCCTGCGCCGGTGGGACCAGTCCCAGCCCAGGAGCAGCATGAGCCCGACCATCTCCCGCCCCCTTGAGCCGCACCCCAACCCTCACGCTGAGCAGGAATTTCTGCCAACTTACGCATACCCCCAGAACCAGTCTTAGCCCAGGTCCAGTGAGTGTGTGGAGAGCTTCCTGCTGCCCTGCGCTTGCGGGACCAGTCC
>NW_004524698.1:55051-63392 GCF_000260255.1 Octodon degus
AAAGGTTCTACAATCTGAGGTACAGGATCTCAGGACAAATCCTGAGGGCATTTCACTGAACTTCTCAGACCGAAAAGGTACAACTCTTGCTGCATAGGTCCTGCTATACATTGGTCTGAACCATCCAGCAGAAAAATATGAGGACGAAATTATAAGAAATAAAGCCATGCTGTTAAGTAAGCTGTGGGGGACTCAGGTCAATAATTTCTGACATTGCCAGTTAAACAGAAGACCCAATGCTATTATCGGCAACTGGACTCATTTAGAAAATTTTGCTGAGTTTACACACCTATAATATTCAATAACGGAACTTAGAAAAAATGGGGTACACAGATGAATATCCATTTTGTATCTGTGTATTCAAACTGGTTGGGATAGATATATAGTTACATTCTCTTAATCAGTAGAATGATTTGTTCTAATGGTGTTTGTAAATAGCATCACAAGTCCGTACCTTGTGATGTACAGCAATCAACCACTAAGAAGAATATAGGCAGTGTATTATTTGTTGAAAAATAAAAAAAATGAAACACAAATCTTGCAGTAGAAACAAGTAGCTCTCCTCAGGGCAATGGAGTCTCCAAACGTGTTTGTGCCTCTTTACAAATAGGAATGAATGGGAGAGAGAACAACCTTCTGCAGTTTCTCTGTACCTCAAGCTGGAAAGGCAGCAACTTCACGGATGCTTTCTCTTAGGAGACTGAATGTTTTGCCACTCTATTCACAGCACGGAACTGTGAAGTACATTAGTTACAAAAGTGACGTTTCAGCCAGAGTTCTCTGTTGCGCTGTATACAGGAACAGGCACTGGAGTGCAATGCTTCCCAAAGAAGCTGGAACATAGCTGGCACTTCTGCATTAAGATCTCACACTTAGAAAGAAAAATCATGCAGTAGAAACAAGCAGCTCTCCTCAGGGCACTGGAATCTACAAACGTGTATGTGCCTACTTGCCCTTAGTAATGAATGGGAGAGAGAACAAACTTCTGAACCTTCTCTGCACCTCCAGCTGGAAAGTCACCAACTTCATAGATGCTTTCTCTTAGGAGACTAAATGATTTGCACTTTTTAACAGCACGGAACTGTGAAGTACTTTAGTTACAAAAGTTACGATTTTGCCAGTGTTCTGTGTTGCAGTGTATACAGCAAGAGGAATTGGAAGGCCCTACTTCCAAAGAAGCTGGAGCTTAGCTGGCCCTTCTGCATTAGGAACTCACGCTTAGAAACACAAATCATGCAGTAAAAACAAGCAGCTTTCCTCAGGGCCCTGGAGTCTACAAACGTGTTAGTGGCTCTTTGCTCATAGGAATGAATGGGAGAGAGAACAACTTTCTGCACTTTCTCTGCACCTCCAGCTCGAAAGTAACCAACTTCAGGGATGTTTTCTCTTAAGAGCCTGAAAGATTTGCCACTCTTTTCACAGCGTGGAACTGTGAAGTTCTTTAGTTACAAAAGGGAAGTTTTAGCCAGAGTTCTGTCTTGCACTGTATACAGGAACAGGCATTTGAATGCCCTGCTTCCCAAAGAATCTGGTGCTTAGCTGGCTCTTCTGCACTAAGAACTCACACTAAGATGCACAAATCATGAAGTAGAAACAAGAAGCTCTCCTCAGGGCACTGGAGTTTACAAACGTGTTTATGGCTCTTTGCACATAGGAAAGAATGGGAGAGAGAACAAACTTCTGAAGTTTCTCTGCACCTCCAGCTGGAAAGACACCAACTTCACGGATTTTTTCTCTTAGGAGACTGAATGATTTCCCACTCTTTTTACAGCGCGGGACTGTGAAGTACTTTAGTTACAAAAGTGAAGTTTTAACCAGAGTTCTGTTTTGCGATGTATACAGGAACAAGCATTGGAATGCCCTTCTTCCCAAAGAAGCTGGAGCTTAGCTGGCCCTTCTGCAGTAAGAACTCACACTTAGAAACACAAATCATGGAGTACAAACAAGTGGCTCTCCTTAGGGCACTGGAGTCTACATACGTGTTTGTTGCTCTTTGCCCATAGCAATGAATGAGAGAAAGAACAACTTTCTGCAGTTTCTCTGCACATCCATCTGGAAAGTCACCAACTTCATGGATGCTTTCTCTTAGGAGACTGAATGATTTTCCAATCTTTTCACAGCGCAGAACAGTGAAGTACTTTAGATAAAAAAGTGATGATTTAGCAAGAGTTCTGTGTTGCGCAGTATACAGGAACAGGCATTGGAGTGCCCTGCTTCCCAAAGAAGCTGGAGCTTAGCTAGCTCTTCCGCATTAAGAACTCACACTTAAAAACACAAATCATGAAGTTGAAACAAGCAGCTCTCCTCAGGGCACTGGACTGTACACAAGTTTTGTGGCATTTTGCCCTTAGTAATGAATGGTAGAGAGAACAACCTTGTGCAGTTTCTCTGAACCTCCAGCTGGAAAGTCACCATTTTCACGTATGCTTTCTGTAAGGAGACTGAATGATTTGCCACTCTTTTCACAGTGCGGAACTGTGAAGTAGTTTACTTTCAAGAGTGACAATCTAGCCAGAGTTCTGTGTTGTGCTGTATACTGGAACAGGCATAGGAGTGCCCTGCTTCCCAAAGAAGCAGGAGCTTAGCTGGCTCTAATGCATTAAGAACTGACACTTAGAAACACAAATCATGCAGTAGAAACTAGCAGGTCTCCTCAGGGCACTTGACTCCACAAAAGTGTTTGAGGACCTTTGCCCTTAGGAATGAATGGGAGAGAGAAAAACCTTCTGCAGTTTCTCTGAACTCCCAGCTGGCAAGTCACTAACTTGACGGATGCTTTCACTTAGGAGACTGAATGATTTGCCACTCTTTTCACAATGTGGAACTCTGAAGTACTATTTTTTCAAAAGGGTCGTTTTAGCCAGAGTTCTATTTTGCGCTATATACAGGAAAAGGCATTTTAGTGCCCTGATTCCCAAAGAATTTGGAGCTTACCTGGCTCTTCTGCATTAAGAACTCACACTTAGAAACTGATATCATGCAGTACAAACAAGCAGCTCTCCTCAGGGCACTGGAGTCTCCAAACGTGTTTGTGGCGCCCTGACGTTAGGTATCAATGGGAGAGAGAACAGCATTCTGCAGTTTCTCTACACAACCAGGAGGAAAGTCACCAACTTCACAAATCTTTCCCAAAGGAGACCGAATGTTTTGTCACTGTTTTCACAGCACGGAACTGTGAAGTACATTTGTTAAAATACTGACGTTTTAGACAGAGTTCTGTTTTGTACTTTATAGAGGAACAGGCATTGGAATGCCCTGCTTCCCAAAAAAGCTGGAGCTTAGCTGTCTCTACTGCATGCAGAATTCACACTTAGAAACACAAATCATTCAGTACAAAGAAGCAGCACTCCTGAGGGCACTGGATTCTCCAAACGTGTTTGTGGCTATTTGCCCTTAGGAATGAATGACAGAGAGAACAACCTTCTGCTGTTGCTCTGCACTTCCATCTGGAAAATCACCAACGTCAAGGATGCTTGCTCGTAGGAGAATGAATGATTTGCCACGCATTTCACAGCGCGAACTGTGAAGTACTTTTGTAACAAATGTGAAGATTTAGGGAGAGATCTGTGTTGCGCTGTATAGAGGAACAGGCATTGGAGTGCCCTGCTTCCCTAGGAAGCAGGAGCTTAGCTGGCTCTTCTGCATTAAGAACTCACACTTAGAAACACAAATCATGGAGTAGAAACAAGCAGTTCTCCTCAGAGCACTGGAGTCTACAAACATGTTTGTGGCTCTTTGCCCATAGGAATGATTGGGAGGAGAACAACCTTCTGCAGTGTATCTTCACCTAGAGGTGGAAAGTCACCAACTTCACCGATGCTTTCTCTTAGGAGACTGAATGATTTGCCACTTTATTCGCAGCGCAGAACTGTGAAGTACTTTAGTTACAAAAGTGACGTTTTAGCCACAGTTCTGTTTGGCGCATTATACAGAAACAGGCATTGGAGTGCCCAGCTTCCCAAAGAAGGTGGAGCTTAGCTGGCTCTTCTGCATAAAGAGCTCACCTTGAGAAACACAAATCATGCAGCAGAAATAAGCAGCTCTCCTCAGGGCACTGGAGTCTACAAACGTGTTTGTGGCTCTTTGCCCATATCAATGAATGGGAGAGAGAACAACTTTCTGCAGTTTCTAGGCACCTCCACTTCGAAAGTCACCAACTTCACGGATGCTTGTTCTTAGGAGACTGAATGATTTGTCAATCTTTTCACAGCGCACAACTGTGAAGTACTTTAGTTAAAAAACTGACGTTTTAGCCAGAATTCTGTGTTGCGCAGTATACAGGAACAGGCATTGGAGTGCCCAGCTTCCCAAAGAAGCTGAAGCTTAGCTAGCACTTCTGCATTAAGAACTCACACTTACAAACAAAAATCATGCAGTAGAAGCAAGCAGCTCTCCTCAAGGCACTGGACTCTACACAAGATTGGTGGCATTTTCACCATAGTAATCAATGGGTGAGAGAACAACCTTCTGCAGTTTCTCTGCACCTCCAGCTGGAGAGTCACCAACTTCATGGATGCTTTCTCTTAGGAGATTGAATGATCTGCCACTCTTTTCACAACGCAGAACTGTGTAGTACTTTTGCTACAAAGTGACCTGATAGCCAGAGTTCTGTCTTGTGCTGTTTAGAAGAACAGGCATTTGGAGTGCCCTGCTTCACAAAGAAGCTGGAGCTTAAGTGGCTCTTCTGCATTAAGAACTCACACTTAGAAACACAAATCATGCAGTAGAAACAAGCAGCTCTCCACAGGAAACTGGATTCTCCAAACATGTTTGTGGCTCTTCGACCATAGGAATAAATGGGAGAGAGAACAACCTACTGCAGTTTCTCTGAACCTCCAGCTGGAAAGTCACCAACTTCATGGATGCTTTCACTTAGGAGACTGAATGATTTTCCAATCTTTTCACAGCGCAGAACTGTGAAGTATTTTATTTAAAAAAGTGACGTTTTAGCCAGAGTTCTCTGTTGCACAGTATACAGGAACAGGCATTGGAGTGTCCTGCTTCCCAAAGAAGCTGGTGCTTAGCTGGCTCTTCTGCATAGAGAACTGACACTTAGAAACACAAATCATGTGGTACAAACAAGCAGCTCTCCTCAGGGCACTGGAGTCTACAAACGTGTTTGTGGCTCTTTGCCCTTACGAATGAATGGGAGAGAGAACAAACTTCTGCAGTTTCTCTGCACCTTCAGCTGCAAAGTCTCCAACTTCATGGATGCTTTCACTTAGGAGACTGAATGATTTTCCAATCTTTTCACAGCGCAGAACTGCGAAGTACTTTATTTAAAAAAGTGACGTTTTAACCAGAGTTCTCTGTTGCGCAGTATACAGGAACAGGCATTGGAGTGTCCTGCTTCCCAAAGAAGCTAGAGCTTAGCTGGCACTTCTGCATTCTGAAGTCATACTTAGAATCACAAATCATGCAGTAGAAACAAGCACCTCTCCTCAAGGCCCTGGACTCTACAAACGTTTCGTGGCATTTGGCCCGTAGTAAAGAATGGGAGAGAAAACAACTTTCTGCAGTTTCTCTGCACCTCCAGCTGGAAAATCACCAACTTCATGGATGCTTTCTCTTAGGAGAGTGAATGATTTGCCACTCTTTTCACAGTGCGGAACTCTGAAGTTCTTTATTTACAAATGTGACTTTTTAGCCACAGTTGTATTTTGCAGTGTATACAGGAACAGGCATTTTAGTGCCCTGATTACCAAAGAAGTTGGAGCTTATCTGGCTCTTCTGCATTAAAAACTCACACTTAGTAACTGAAATTATGCAGTAGAAACAAGCACCTCTCCTCAGGCCACTGGAGTCTCCAAACCTCTTTGTGGCTCTCTGCCATTAGGAATGAATGGGAGAGAGAACAAATTTCTGCAGTTTCTCCTCACCTCCAGGTTCAAAATCACCAACTTAACGGATGCTTTCTCTTAGGAGAC
Source organism: Octodon degus (assembly GCF_000260255.1). Classification (NCBI taxonomy): domain Eukaryota; kingdom Metazoa; phylum Chordata; class Mammalia; order Rodentia; family Octodontidae; genus Octodon; species Octodon degus. The sequence goes on from NW_004524698.1 coordinate 60,979, forward strand.
TGAATGATTTGTCACTGTTTTCACAGCGCGGAACTCTGAAGTACATTAGTTCCAATACTAACATTTTAGCCAGAGTACTGTGTTGCACTTTACAAAGGAACAGGTATTGGAATGCCCTGCTTCCCAAAGAAGATGGACCTTTGCTGGATCTTCTGTATTAAGAAATCACCCTTAGAAACACAAATCATACAGTACAAACAAGAAGCTATCCTCACGACAGTAGAGTCTACAAACGTGTTTGTGTCTCTTTGCACATAGGAAAGAATGGGACAGAGAACAACCTTCTGCAGTTGCTCTGCACCTCCAGCTAGAAAGTCCCCAACTTCATGGATGCTTTCTCTTAGGAGACAGAATGATTTGCCACTCTTTTCAAAGCGTGGAACTGTGAAGTACATTAGTTACAAAAGTGACGTTTTAGCCAGAGTTCTGTTTTGCGCTGTATACAGGAACAAGCATTGGAGTGCACTGCTTCAAAAAGGAGCTGGAGCTTATCTGACTGTACTGCATTCTGAAGTCACACTTAGAATCACAAATCATGCAGTAGAAACGAGAAGCTCTCCTCAAGGCACTGGAGTTTACAAACGCGTTTCTGCCTCTTTGCCCCTAGGAATGTATGGGAGAGAGAGCAACATTCTGCAGTTTCTCTGCATCTCCATCTGGACAGTCACCAACTTCACGAATGCTTTCTCTTAGGAGATTAAGTGATTTGCCACTATTTTCACAGCACGGAACTGTGAAGTACTTTAGTTACAAAAGTGATATTTTAGCAAGAGTTCTGTGTTGCGCAGTATACAGGAACAGGCATTGGAGTGCCCTGCTTCCCAAAGAAGCTGGAGCTTAGCTGGCTCTTCTGCATTAAGAACTCACACTTAGAAACACAAATCATGCAGCAGAAATGAGCAACTTTCCTCAGAGAACTGGATTCTCCAAACGTGTTTCTTTCTCTTTACCCATAGAAATGAAAAGGAGAGAGAACAACCTTCAGCAGTTTCTCTGCACATCCAGCTGGAAAGTCACCAACTTCACGGACGCTTTCTCAGAGCAGACTGAATCATTTGCCACTCTTTTCACAGTGCTGAACTGTGAAGTATTTTATTTACAAAAGGAAAGTTTTAGCCAGAGTTCTGTTTTACGTTGTATACAGGGACAGGCATAGGATTGCCGTGTTTCCCATAGAAGCTGGAGCCTAGCTGGCTCTTCTGCATTAAGAACTCACACTTAGAAACACAAATCATGCAGTAGAAACCAGCAGCTCATCTCAAGGCCCTGGGGTCTACAAACGTCTTTGTGGCTCTTTGCCCTTGGGAATGAATGTGAGAGATAACAACCTACTGCAGTTTCTCTGCACGTCCAGGTGGAAAGTCACCAACTTCACGGATGCTTTCTCTTAGGAGACTGAATGATTTGCCACTCTTTTCACAGCGCGGAACTGTGAAGTACTTTTGTTACAAATGTGATGTTTTAGCCAGAGGTCTGGGTTGCGCTGTATACTTGAACACGCATTGCAGTGCCCTGCTTCCCAAAGAAGCTGGAGCTTAGGGGGCTGATCTGCATTAAGAACTCGCACTGAGAAACACAAATCAAGCAGTACAAACAAGAAACTCTCCTCAGGGCACATGAGTCTCCAAACGAGTTTCTGGCTCTTTGCCCATAGGAATGAATGGGAAAGACAAAAACCTTCTGCAGTTTCTCTGCACCTCCAGCTGGAAAGTCACCAACTTCACGGATACTTTCTCTTGGCACACTGAAGAACGTGCCACTCTTTGCACAGCACGGATCTGTGAAGTACTTTAGTTACAAAAGTGACGTTTTAGCCAGAGTCATGTGTTGCGCTGTATGGAGGAACAGGCATTGGAGTGTCTTGCTCTCCAATGAAGCTGGAGCTTAGCTGGCTATTCTGCATTAAGAATTCACACTTAGAAAAACAAATCATGCAGTAGATACAAGCATCTCTCCTCAGGGCACTGGAGTCTCCAAACGTGTCTGTGGCCGTTTGAACATAGGAATGAATTGGAGAGAAAACAACTTTCTGCAGTTTCTCTGAACCTCCAGATGGAAAGTCAAGAACATCACGGATGCTTTCTCTTAGGAGAGTGAATGACTTGGCACTCTTCTCACATCTCGGAACTGTGAACTAATTTAGTTACATAAGTGATGTTTTAGCCTCAGTTCTGTGTTGCGCTGTATACAGGAACAGGCATTGGAGTGCCATGCTTCCCAAAGAAACTTTAGCTTAGCTGGCTCTTCTGCATTAAGAACTCCCACTTAGAAACACAAATCATGCAGGAGAAACGAGCAACCTTAATAAGGGCACTGGAGTCTAAAAACGTGTTTCTTGCTCTTTGCCCATAGGAATGAAAGAGGGAGAGAGAAAAACCTTCTGCAGTGTCGCTGCCCCGCCAGCTGGAAAGTCA
>NW_004524698.1:65155-65882 GCF_000260255.1 Octodon degus
AGTTCTGTGTTGCACTGTATACAGGAACAGGCATTGGAGTGCCCTGCATCCATAGAAGCTCGAGCTCAGCGAACTCATATGCATTAAGAACTCTCACTTCGAACACAATTCATGCAGTAGAAAAAAGCAGCTCTCCTCAGGGCACCGGAGTCTGCAAACCTGTTTTTGGCTCTTTGCCCTTAGGAAAGAAATGGAGAGTGAACAACCTTCTGCAGTTTCTCTGCACCTCCAGCTGGAAAGTCACCAACTTCACGGATGCTTTCTCTTAGGAGACTGAATGATTTGCCATTCTCTTCACTGCGTGGAACAGTGAAGTACTTCATTTAAAACAGTGAAGATTTTGCCTGAGTTCTCTGTTGCGCTGTATACAGGAACAGGCATTGGAGTGCCCTGCTTCCCAAAGAAGCTGGAGCTTCGCTGCCTCTTCTGCATTAAGAACTCACACTTAGAATCACAAATCATGCAGTACGATCAAGCAGCTCTTCCCAGAGGACTGGAACCTCCAAAAGTGTTTTTGGATCTTTGCCCTTAGGAATGAATTGGAGAGAGAACAACCTTCTGCAGTTTGCCTGCCGCTCCAGCTGGAAAGTCACCTATTACACGGATGCTTTCTCTTAGGAGACAATGATTTGCCACACAGTTCCCAGCGCTGAACAGTGAAGTACTTTAGATAAAAAAGTGAAGTTTTAGGCAGAGTTCTGTGTTGCGCTGTATTCATCAACAGGCA
>NW_004524698.1:66614-70955 GCF_000260255.1 Octodon degus
CGGAACTCTGAAGTATTTTAGTTACCAAAGTGACGTTTTAGCCAGAGTTCTGTGTTCCGCTCGATACAGGAACAGGCATTGGAGTGCCTTGCTTCCCAAAGAAGCTGGAGCTCAGCTGGCTTCTCTGCATTAAGAAATCACACTTAGAAACACAAATCATGCAGTAGAAACAAGAAGCTCTCCTCAGGGCACTGGAGTCTATAAACGTGTTTTTGGCATTTTGCCAATACTATTGAATGGGAGAGACAACAACGTTCTGCAGTTTCTCTGCACCTCCAGCTGGAAAGTCACCAACTTCACGGATGTATTCTCTTAGGAGACTGAATGATTTGACCCTGTTTTCAGAGCGCAGAATTGTGAAGTACTTTGTAGACAAAAGTCACGTTTTAGCCAGACAGCATTCTGTGTTGCGCTGTATACAGTGACAGGCATTGGAGTGCCCTGCACCATAAAGAAGTTGGAACTTAGCTGGCTCTTCTGCATTAAGAACTCACACTTAGAAACACAAATCATGCAGTAGAAACAAAAAGATCTCCTCAGGGCACTGGAGTCTACAAACGTGTTTGTGGCTCTTTGCCCAGAGGAATGAATGAGATAGAGAACAACTTTCTGCAGTTTCTCTACACCTCAAGCTAGAAAGCAACCAACTTCACTGATGTTTTCTCTTAGGAGACAGAATGATACGAAAGACTTTTCACAGCGAGGAACTGTGAAGTACGTTAGTTACAAGAGTGACGTTATAGCCAGAGTTCTGTGTTGCGATGTATACAGGAAAAGGCATTGGAGTGCCCTGCTTGCCAAATAACTGGAGCTTAGCTGGCTCTTCTGCATTAAGAACTCACACTTAGAAACACAAATGATGAAGTAGAAACAATAAGCTCTCCTCAGGGCACTGGAGTGTACAAACGTGTTTGTGGCTCTTTGGATATATGATTGAATGGGGGAGAGAACAACCTTCTGCAGTTTCTCTGCACCTCCAGCTGGAAAGTCACCAACTTCACTGATGTTTTCTCTTAGGAGACTAAATGATTGGCCACTCTTTTCACTGCACAGAACTGTGAAGTACTTTACTTAGAAAAGTGAAGTTTTAGCCAGAGTTCTGTGTTTTGATGTATACAGGAACAGGTATTGGAATGCCCTGCTTCCCAAAGAAGCTGGAGCTTAGCTGCCTCTTCTGCATTAAGAATTCACACTTAGAAACACAAATCATGCAGTAGGAACAAGAAGCTCTCCTGAGGGCTCTGGAGTCTACAAACGTGTTTGTGGCTCTTTGCCCATATCATTGAATGGGAGAGAGAACAACCTTCTGCAATTTCTATGCACGTCCAGCTGGAAAGTCACCAACTTCACAGATGTTTTCTCTTAGGAGAGGGGATGATTTGCCACTGTTTTCACAATGCGGAACTGTGAAGTACTTTAGTTACAAAAGTGAAGTGTTAGCCAGTGATCTGTGTTGCGCTGTATACAGGAACAGGCATTGGAGTGCCCTGCATCCCTAAGAAGCTAGAGCTTAGCTGTCTCTTCTGCATTAAGAACTCACATTAGAAACACAAATCATGCAGTAGAAACAAGCAATTCTCCTCAGGGCATTGGAGTCTGCAAACGTGATATTTTTCTTTGCACATAGAATTGAATGAGACAGAGAACAACCTTCTGCAGTTTCTCTGCACCTCCAGTCTGGAAATTCTCCCACTTCACGGATGCTTTCTCTTAAGAGACTGAATGATTTGCCACTCTTTTCACAGCACAGAACTGTGAAGAACTTTACTTACAAAAGTGACGTTTTAGCCACAGTTCTGTGTTGCGCTGTACACAGGAATAGGCATTGGAGTGCCATGCTTCCCAAAGAAGCTGGAACTAAGCTGGCTCTTCTGCATTAAGAACTCACACTTAGAAACACAAATTATGCAGTAGAAACAAACAGCTCTACTCAGGGCATTGGAGCCTAAAAACCTGTTTGTGTCTCTTTGCCCATAGGAATGAATGCAAGAGAGGACAACCTTTTGCAGTTTCTCTGCACCTTCAGCTGGAAAGTCACCAGCTTCACGGATGCTTTCTCTTAGGAGACTGCATGATTTGCTATTCTTTTCACAGCGCGAAACTGTGAAGTACTTTAGTTACGAAAGTGACGTTTTAGATAGAGTTCTGTGTTGCGCTGTGTAGAGGTACAGGCACTGGAGTGCCCTGCTTCCCAAAGAAGCTGGAGTTACCTGGCTCTTCTCCATTAAGATCTCACACTTAGAAACACAAAGTAAGCAGTAGAATCAAGACGCTCTCCTCAGGGCACTGCAGTCTACAAACGTGTTTGTTGCTCTTTGCCCATAGGATTGAATGGAGATAGAACAACCTTCTGCAGTTTTTCTGCACCTCCAGCTGGAAAGTCACCAAATTCATGGATGCTTTGTCTTAGGAGACTGAAAGATTTGCCACTATTTTCACTGCATGGAACTGTGAAGTACTTTAGTAACAAAAGTGACGTTTTAGCCAGAGTTCGGTGTTGCCCTGCATACAGGAACAGGCATTGGTTTTCTCTGCTTCCCAAAGAAGCTGGAGTTTAGCTGGCTCTTCTGCCTTAAGAACTCACACTTAGAAACACAAGTCATGCAGTAGAAACAAGAAGCTCTCCTCATGGCACTGGAGTCTTCAATCGTGTTTGTGGCTCTTTGCCCGTAGGATTGAAAGGTAGAGAGAACAAACTTGTACAGTTCCTCTGCACCTCCACCTGGAATGTCACCAACTTCACTGATATTTTCTCTTAGGAGACTGAATGATTTCCCACTCTTTTCACAGAGCGGAACTGTGAAGTACTTTAATTACAAAAGTGATGTTTTAGCCACAGTTCTGTGTTGCAGTGTATACAGGAACAGGCATTGGAGTGCCCTGCTTCCCAAAGAATCTGGAGCTCAGCTGGCTCTTCTGCATTAAGAACTCACATTTAGAAACACAAATCATGCAGTAGAAACAAGCAGCTCTCCGTAGCGCAATGGAGTCTACAAACGTGTTTGTGGCTCTTTCCTCATAGGTTTGAATGGGAGAGAGAATAACCTTCTGCAGTTTCTCTGCACCTCCAGCTAGAAAGTCACCACCTTCAAGGATGCTTTCTCTTAGGGGACTGAATGATTTGACACTCTCATCACAGCACGGAAATGTGATGTACTTAATTACAAAAGTGATGTCTTAGCCAGTGTACCATGTTGCGCAATACACAGGAACAGGCATTGGAGTGCCCTGCTTCCCAAAGAACCTGGAGTTTACCTGGCTCTTCTGCATTAAGAACTCACATTAATAAACACAATCATTCAGTAGAAACAAGAAGCTCTCCTCATCGCCCTAGAGTCTACAAACATGTTTGTGTCTCTTTGCCCATAGCATTGAATGGGAGAGAGAACTAACTTCGGCACTTTCTCTGCACCTCCAGCTGGAAAGTCACCAACTTCACGGATGTTTTCTCTTAGGAGACTGAATGATTTGCCACTCTTTTCACAGCCAGGAATTGTGAAGTACCTTACTCACAAAAGTGACGTTTTAGCCATACTTTTGTGTTGCGGTGTATACAGGAACAGGCATTGGAGTGCCCTGCTTCCAAAGTAGCTGGAACTTAGCTGGGTCTTCTGCATTAAGAACTCACACTTAGAAACACAAATCATGCAGTAGAAAAAGCAGTTCTCCTCAGGGCACTGGAGTCTACAAACGGGTTTGTGGTTCTTTACCCATAGGAAAGAATGGGAGATACAACAACTTTCTGAAGTTTCTATGCACCTCCAGCTGGAAAGTCACCAACTTCATGGATGTTTTCTCTTAGGAGACTGAAAGATTTGACACTGTTTCCCCAGCGCGGAACAGTGAAGTACTTTAGTTACAAAAGTGACGTTTTAGCCGGAGTTCTGTGTTGCGCTGTATACAGGAACCGGCATTGGAGGGCCCTGCTTCCCAAAGAAGCTAGAGCTTCGCTGGCTCTTCTGCATTAAGAACTCACTTAGAAACACAAATCATGCAGTTGAAAAAGAAGCTATCCTCAGAGTACTGGAGTCTACAAACGTGTTTGAGGCTCTTTGACCGTAGGATTTTTATGGCACAGAGAATAACCATCCGCAGTTTCTGTGCACTTCCATCTGGAAAGTTACCAACTTCACGGATGCATTCTCTTAGGAGATGGAATGATTTGCCACTCTTTTCACAGCGCGGAACTGTGAAGTACTTTAGTTACAAAAGTGCAGTTTTAGCCAGAGTTCTGTGTTGCGCTGTATACAGGAACAGGCATAGGAGTGCCCTGCTTCCCAAAGAAGCTGGAGCTTAGCTGGCTCTTCTGCATTAAGAACTCACACTTAGAAACAAAAGTCA
>NW_004524698.1:95916-96418 GCF_000260255.1 Octodon degus
CTCTTTGCCCATAGGATTGAATGGGAGAATGAACAACCTTCTGCAGTTTTTCTGCACCTCTAGCTGGAAAGTAACCAACTTCACGATGTTTTCTCTTTGGAGACTGAATGATTTGCCATTCTTTTCACAGTGCGGAAGTTCGAAGTACTTTAGTTACAAAAGTGAAGTTTTAGCCAGAGTTCTCTGTTGCGCTCTATATAGGTACTGGCATTTGAGTGCCCTGCTTGCCAAAGAAGCTGGAGCTTACCTGGCTCTTCTGCATTAAGAAATCACACTCCGAAACACAAATCATGCAGTAGAAACTAACAGCTCTCCTCAGGGCACTAGAGTCTACATACGTGTTTGTGGCTCTTTGCCCATAGGAATGAAAGGGAGAGAACAACTTTCTGCAGTTTCTCTGCACGTCCAGCTGGAAAGTCACCAACTACATGGATGTTTTCTCTTAGGAGAATGAATGATTTGCCACCCTTTTCACAGCGCGGAACTGTGAAGTACTTTAGTT
>NW_004524698.1:97659-98991 GCF_000260255.1 Octodon degus
AGAAACACAAATCATGCAGTAGAAACAAGCAGCTCTCCTCAGTACATTAGAGTCTACAAAAGTGTTTGTGGCTCTTTGCCCATAGGAATGAAAGAGACAGAGAAAAACTTTCTGCAGTTTCTCTGCACTTCCAGCTTAAAAGTCACCAACTACACGGATGTTTTCTCTTAGGAGACTGAATGATTTGCCACTCTTTTCACAGCGCGGAACTGCGAAGTACTTTAGTTTGAAAAGTGAAGTTTTAGCCAGAGTTGTGTATTGCGCTGAATACAGGAACAGGCATTGGAGTGCCCTGCTTCCCAAAGAAGCTGGAGCTTAGCTGGCTCTTCTGCATTAAGAACTCACACTTAGGAACGCAAATCATGCAATAGAAACAAGCAGCTCTCCTCAGGGCACTGGAGTCTACAAACGTGTTTGTGGCTCTTTGCCATTAGGAATGATTGGGAGAGAGAATATCCTTCTGCAGTTTCTCTGCACCTCCAGCTGGAAAGACACCAACTTCACGGATGTTTTCTCTTAGAAGACTGAATGATTTGTCACTCTTTTCACAGCGCAGAACTGTGAAGTACTTTAGTTACAAAAGTGAAGTTTTAGCCACAGTTCTGTGTTGCGCTGTATACAGGAACAGGCGTAGGAGTGCCCTGCTTCCCAAAGAAGCTGGAGCTTAGCTGGCTCTTCTGCAGTAAGAACTCGAACTTAGAAACACAAATCATGCAGTAGAAACAAGAAGCTCTCCTAAGGGCACTGGAATCTACAAACGTATTTCTGGTTCTTTGCAAATAGGATTGAATGGGATAGAGAAAAGTCTTCTGCAGTTTCTCTACACCTCAAGCTTGAAAGTCACTGACTTCAAGGATGTTTTCTCTTAGGAGACTGAATGATTTGCCTCTCTTTTCACAGCGCGGAAGTGTGAAGTACTTTAGATACAAAAGTGAAGTTTTAGCCAGAGTTCTGTGTTGCGCTGTATATAGGTACCGGCATTTGAGTGCCCTGCTTCCTAAAGAAGCTGCAGCTTAACTGGCTCTTCTGCATTAAGAACTCACACTTAGAAACACAAATCATGCAGTAGAAACAAGCAGCTCTCCTCATGACACTAGAGTCTACATACGTGTTTGTGGCACTTTGCCCATAGCAATGAAAGGGAGAGAAAAACTTTCTGCCGTTTTTCTGCACGTCCAGCTGGAAAGTCAACAACTACAAGGATGTTTTCTCTTAGGAGACTGAATGATTTGCCACTCTTTTCACAGCGCGGAACTGTGAAGTACTTTAGTTTCAAAAGTGAAGTTTTAGCCAGAGTTCTGTATTGCGCTGTATACCTGAACAGGCATTGGA
>NW_004524698.1:107425-113785 GCF_000260255.1 Octodon degus
GAGAGAACATACTTTGGCTTTTTCACTGCTCCTCCAGCTGGAAAGTCATAAACATCAAGGATGTTTTCTCTTAGGAGACTGAATGATTTGCCACTCTTTTCACCACACATCACTGTGAAGTACTTTAGTTACAATAGTGACATTTTAGCCAGAGTTCTGTGTTTCGCTTTATACAGGAGCAGGCATTGGATTGCCCTGCTTTCGAAAGAAGCTGGAGCTTAGATGGCTCTTCTGCATTAAGAACTCACACTTAGAAACACAAATCATGCAGTCAACAAAAGAAGCTCTCCTCAGGTCAATTGAGTCTAGAAAAGTGTTTGTGGCTCCTTGCCCATAGGAATGAATGGGAGAGAGAAAATTTTTTGGCTGATTCTTTGCACCTCCAAGAGGAAAGTGCCAAACTTCACGGATGCTTTATCTTAGGAGACTGAATGATTTGCCTCTCATTTCTCCGCTTGGAACTGTGAAGTATTTTAGTTACAAACGAGAAGTTTTAGCCACAGTTATGTGTTGTGCTGTATACAGGAACAGGCATTGGAGTGCACTGCTTCCTAAAGAAGATTAAGCTCAGATGGCTTTTCTACATTTAGAACTCACACTTAGAAACACAATTCATGAAGTATCAAGAAGCAGCTCTCCTCTGGACACTGGAGTCTAGAAACGTGTTTGTGGCTCTTTGCCCTTTGCAATGAATGGGGCAGAGAACAACCCATGGCAGATTCTCTGCACCTCCATGTGGAAATTCACAAATTTCATGGATGCTTTCTCTTAAGAGATTAATAATTTGCCAATCTTTTCACAGCGCGGAACTGTGAAGTACTTTATTTCCAAAGTGAAGTTTTAGCCAGAGTTCTGTGTTGCGCCTTACACAGGAACAGGAATTGCAGTGCCTGCATCGGAAAGTGGGTGGAGCTCAGCTGGCCCTTCTGCATTAAGAACTCACAGTTAGAAACACAAATCATGCAGAAGAAACAAGCAGCTCGCCTCAGGGATTTGGAGTCTAGAAACGTGTTTGTGGTTCTTTCCCTATAGGAATGAATGGGATTGAGAACATCTCTCTGCCGTTAATCTCCACCTCCAGCTCTAAAGTCAAAAACTTCATGGATGCTTTCTCTTAAGACACTGAATGATTTGCCACTCTTTCAACAGCGTGGAACTTTGAAGTACTTTAGTTACAAAAGTAACGTTTTAGACAGAGTTCTATATTGCGCTTTATACAGGAATAGACATTGGAGTGCCCTGCTTCCCAAAGAAGCTGGAGCTCAGATGGCTCCTCTGCATTATAAAGTCACAGTTAGAAACACAAATCATGCAGTAGAAACAAGCAGCTCTCCATTGCGCAATGTAGTGTTGAAACGTGTTTGTGGCTCTTTGCCCATTGCAATGAATGGGAGAGAGAACATCCTTCCGTAGTTTCTCTGCACCTCCAGCTGGAAAGTCACAAACTTCACGGATGCTTTCTCTTACGAGACTGAATGATTTGCCACTCTTTTCACAGCACGGAACTGTGAAGTACTTTTTTACAAAGGTGACGATTTAGCCAGAGATCTTAGTTGCGCTGAACACAGGTACAGGAATTGGAGTGCCCTGCGTCCCAAAGAAGCTGGAGATTAACTGGCTCTTCTGCTTGAAGAACTCACACTTAGAAACACAAAAAATGCTGTAGAATCAAGGAATTCTCCTCAGGGCACTGGAGTCTAGAAACGTGTTTGTGGCTCTTTGCCCATTGCTCTAAATGGGAGAGAGAATTACCCTCGGGAGGTTCTCTGCACCTAAAGCTGCAAGTCTCAAACTTCACGGATGCTTTCTCTTAGGAGACTGAATGTTTTTCAACTCTCTTCAAGGCACGGAACTATGAAGAACTTTAGTTACAAAAGTAACGTTTTAGCCAGAGTTCTCTGTTGCGCTGCAAAGAGGTACAGGCATTGGATTGCCCTGCTTCCCAAAGAAGCTGGAGCTTAGCTGGCTCTTCTGCATTAAGAACTCACACTTAGAAACACAAATCATGAAGTAGATACAAGCTGCTCTCCTCAGGGCACTGGAGTCTAGAAACGTGTTTGTTGCTCTTTGCCTATAGGAAGGAATGGGAGAGAGTACAACCTTATGCAGTTTCTGTGCACCTCCAGCTGGAAAGTCACAAACTTCACGGATGTTTTCTCTTAGGAGACTAAATGATTTGCCACTCTTTTCACATCCCGGAACTGTGAAGTTATTTAGTTACCAAAGTGATATTTTCGCCATTGTTTTGTGTTGCTCTGTACACACGTACTTGAATTGGAGTGCTCTGCTTCCCAAAGAACCTGGAGTTTTGCTGGCTCTTCTGCATTGAGAAGTCTCACTTTGCAACACAAATCATTCAGTAGAAACAAGCAGCTCTCCTCAGGGCACTGGAGTCTAGAAACGTGTTTGTGGTTCTTTCCTTATAGGAATGAATGGGAGAGAGAACATCCATCTTCAGTTTCTCTGAACCTACAGGTGATAGTCACAAATTTCACGGATGCTTTATCTTAGGAGACTGAGTGATTTGCCACTCTTTTCACAGCGCGGAACTGTGAAGTAATAAATTACAAAAGTGACATTTTAGCCAGTAATCTGCATTGTGCTGTATACAGGAACAGGCATTGGAGTGTCCTGCATCCCAAGGAAGCTGGAGGTTAGCTGGCTCTTCTGCATTAAGAATTAACACTGAGAAACACAAATCATGCAGTAGAAACAAGCAGCTCTCCTAAAAGCACTGGAGTCTAGAAACGTGTTTGTTGCTCTTTGCCCATTGCAATGAAAGAGACAGAGAGCAACCCTCGGGAGTTTCTCTGAACCTCCAGCTGGAAAGTCACAAACTTCATGTATGCTTTCTCTCAGGAGACTGAATGATTTCCCGCTCTTTTCACAGTGCGGAACTGTGAAATACTTTTGTTACGAAAGTGACGTTTTAGCCAGTTATTCTGTGTTTTGCTGTACAGAGGAACGGGCACTGGAGTGCCCTGCTTCCCAAAGAACCTGGAGCTTAGCTGACACTTCTGCATTAAGAACTCACACTTAGAAACACAAATCATGCAGTACAAACAAGCAGCTCTCCACAGGGCACTGGAGTCTAGAAATGTGTTTGTCTCTCTTTGCCTAAATGAATGAATGGGAGAGAGAACAACCTTCTGCACTTTCTCTTCACCTCCAGCTGGAAAGTCATAAACTTCACGGATGCTTTCTCTCAGGAGACTCAATGATTTGCCACTCTTTTCACAGCTCGGAACTGTGAAGTATTTAAGTTACAAAAGTGACATTTAGCCAGAAATCTGTGTTGCGCTGTACAAGAACAGGCATTGGATTGCCCGGCTTCCCAAAGAAGCTGGAGCTTAACTGACTTTTCTGCATTAAGAACGCACACTTAGAAACACAAATCATGAAGTATCAACAAGCAGCTCTCCTCAGGACAGTGGAGTCTAGAAACGTGTTTTTGGCTATTTCCCCATAGGAATGAATTGAAGGGAGATCATCCTTCTGCAGGTTCTCTGCACCTGCAGCTAGAAAGTCACAAACTTCACAGATGCTTTCTCTTAGGAGCCTGAATGATTTGCCACTCTTTTCATAGCTCAGAACTGTGAAGTACTTTAGATACAAAAGTGATGGTTAGCCAGTGTTCTTTTTGCGCTGTACACAGGAACTGGCATTGGAGTGCCCTGCTTCCCAAAGAACCTGGAGCTTAGCAGACTCTTCAGCTTGAGGAACTCACACTTACAAACACAATTCAAGAAGTAGAAAAAAGCAGCTCTCCTAAAGGCACTGGATTCTAGAAACCTGTTTGTGGTTCTTTGCCCATTGGAATGAATGGGAGAGAGAAAAATGTTCGGCGGTTTCTCTGCACCTCCAGCTGGAAAGTCACATACATCATGGATGATTTCTCTTAGGAGACTGAAAGATTTGCCACTCTATTCAACGCAAGGAACTGTGAAGTACTTTAGTTACAATAGTGACCTTTTAGCCAGAGTTCTGGTTTGCTCTGTATACAGGAACAGGCATTGGAGAGCCTTTCTTCCGAAAGAAACTGGAGCTTAGCTGGCTCTTCTGCATTAAGAACAAACACTTAGAAACACCAATCGTGCAAAAGAAACAAGCAACTCTCCTCAGCCCACACGAGTATAGAAACGTGTTTTTGGCTCTTTGACCATAGATACGAATGGGAGAGAACACAACCATCGGCAGATACTCTGCAACTCCACCTGGAAATTCACAAACTTCACGCATGCTTTCTCTAAGGAGAATGAATTATTTGCCTCTCTTTTCACAGCGTAGAACTATGAAGTACTTTAGTTACAATAGTGACGTTTTAGCACAGTTGTGTTGCGCTGTATACAGGAACAGGTATTTGAGTTCCCTGCTTCCTAAAGAAGCTGGAGTTTAGGTGGCTCTTTTGCATTAAGAACTCATGCGTTGAAACACAAATCATTCAGTAGAAACAAGCAGCTCTCCTCAGGGCACTGTAGTCTCCAAACGTGTTTGTGTCTCTTTCCACTTAGGAATGAATGGGAGAGAGAAAAACTTTCTGAAGTGTCCCTGCCCCGACAGCTGGAAAGTCACCTATTTCACGGATGCTTTCTCTTAGGAGACTGAATGATTTTCCACTCTTTTCACAGCGCGGAACTGTGAAGTACTTTATATACAAAAGTTAAATTTTAGCCATAGTTCTGTGTTGTGCTTTGTACAGGAACAGGCACTGGAGTGCCCTGCTTCCCAAAGAAGCAGGAGCTTAGCTGGCTCATCAGCATTAACAACTCACACTTAGAAAAACAAATCATGCTGTAGAAACAAGCAGCTCTCCTCAGGGCACTGCAGTCTAGAAACGTGTTTGTGACTCTTTGCTCTTAGGAATGAATGGGAGGGAGAAAAATCTTTGGCAGTTTCTTTGCACCTATAAGTGGAAAGTGACAAACTTCACGGATGCTTTCTCTTAGGAGACTGAATGATTTGCCATTCTTTTCACAGCGCGGAACTGTGAAGTACTTTAGTTAAAACAGTGACGTTTTAGCCAGAGTTATTTATTGTGCTTTATACAGGAACAGCCATTGTAGTGCCCTGCTTCCGAAAGAAGGGGGAGCTTAGCCGTCGCTACTGCATTAAGTACTCACACTTAGAAACACAAATCTTGCAGTAGAAACAAGCAGCTCTCCTCAGGGCACTGGAGTCTAGAAACATGCTTGTGGCTCTTTGCCTATAGGAATGAATGGGAGAGAGAACATACTTTTGCTTTTTCTCTGCAACTCCAGCTGGAAAGTCATAAAATACAAGGATGTTTTCTCTTAGGAGACTGAATGATTTGCCACACTTTTCAGCGCACATAACTGTGAAGTACTTTACTTACAAAAGTGACGTTTTAGCCGGAGTTCTGTGTTTCGCTTTATATAGGAACAGGCATTGGAGTGCCCTGCTTCCGAAGGAAGCTAGAGCTTAACTGGCTCTTCTGCTTTAAGAACTCACATTTAGAAACCCAAACCATGCAGTAGAAACAAGCAGCTCTCTTCAGGGCACTGGAGTCTAGAAAGTGTTTGTGGATCTTTGCCCATTGCTATACATGGGAGAGAGAACTATCCTCGGCAGTTTCTATGCACCTAAAGCTGGACAGTCACAAACTTCGCGGAAGCTTTCTCTGAGTAGACTGAACGTTTTGCCACTCTTTTGAAGGTGCCGTCCTATGAAGAACTTTAGCTACAAAAGTGACGTTTTACCCAGAGTTCAGTTTTGCGCTGCAAAGAGGTATAGCCATTGGATTGCCCTGCTTCCCAAAGAAGATGGAGCTTAGCTGGCTCTTCTGCATTAAGAACTCACACTTAGAAACAAAAATCATTCAGTAGAAACAAGCAGCTCTCATTAAGGCACTGGAGCCTAGAAACATGTTTGTGGCTCTTTGCTCATAGGAATGAATGGGAGAGAGAAAAACATTCGGCAGTTTCTTTGCACCTGAAGTGGAAAGTCACCAACTTAACGGATGCTTTCTCTTAGGAGACTGAATGATTTGCCACTCTTTTCACAGTGCGGAACTGTAAAGTCCTTTATTTAAAAAAGTGACGTTTTAGCCAGAGTTCTGTGTTGCGTTTTATACAGGAACAGGCATTGGAGTGCCCTGCTTCCGAAAGAAGGTGGAGCTTATACCCCTCTACTGCACTAAGTACTCACACTTAGAAACACAAATCATGCAGAAGAAACAAGCAGCTCTCTCAGGGCACTGGAGTCTAGAATCATGTTTGTGGCTCTTTGCCTATAGGAATGAATGAGAGAGAGAACATACTTTGGCTTTTTCACTGCTCCTCCAGCTGGAAAGTCATAAACATCAAGGATGTTTTCTCTTAGGAGACTGAATGATTTGCCACT
>NW_004524698.1:117606-123215 GCF_000260255.1 Octodon degus
TGGCTCTTTGCCCTTAGGAATGAATGGGAGAGAGAAAAACTTCTGCACTTTCTGTGCACCTCCAGCTGGAAACTCACAAACTTCACAGATGCTTTCCCTTGGGAGACTGAATGATTTCCAAATCTTTTCACCGCGTTGAACTGTAAAGTACTTTACTTACAAAAGTGATGCTTTACCCAGATTTCTTTCTCGCACTCTTTACAGGAACAGGCATTGTAGTGCCCTGCTTCCCAAAGTAGCTGGAGCTTAGCTGGCTCTTCTGCATCATGAACTCACACTTAGAAACACAAAGCATGCTGTAGAAACAATCAGCTTTCCTCAAGGCAATGGAGTTTAGAAATGAGTTTGTAGCTCTTTGCCCATAGGAATGAAAGGGAGAGATAAAAACCTTCCGCAGTTTCTCTAAACCTCCACCTGGAAAGACACAACTACACGGATGCTTTCTCTTAGGAGCCTGAATTCTTTCCACTCCTTTCACACTGTGGAACTGTAAAGTACTTTATTTACAAAAGTGTCGTTTTAGACAGAATTCTGTGTTACGCTCTGTACAGGAAAAGGCATTGGAGTACCCAGCTTCCCAATGAAGCTGGAGCTTAGCTTACTTCCTGCATTAAGAACACACACTTTGAAACACATATCATGCAGTACAAACAACAGCTCTCATCATGGCACTGGAGTCTAGTAACTTGCTTGTGAATCTTTTTCCCATAGGAATTAATGGGAGAGAGAACAACGTTCTGCAGTTTCTCTGCACCTTCATCTGTGAAGTCACAAACTTCACAAATGCTTTCTCTTAGGAAACTGAATGATTTCCCAGTCTTTTCACAGTCTGGAAGTATAACATACTTTAGTTACAAAAGTGACATTTTAGCCAGAGTTCCGAGTTGTGCTGTATACAGGAACAGGCATTGGAGTGACCTCCTTCCCAAAGGAGCTGGAGCTTACCTGGCTCTTCTTCATTAAGCACTCACACTTAGAAACTGAAATCATGCAGTAGAAACAACCAGCTCTCCTCAGGGAAATGGAGTCTAAAACTTGTTTGTGGCTCTTTGCCTATAGTAATGAATGGGAAAGAGAACAACCTTCTACAGTTTCTCTGCACCTCCAGGTGGAAATTTATAAAATTCACGGATGATTTCTATTAGGATACTGAATGATTTGCCACTCTTTTCATGGCATGGAACCATGAAGTAGTTTTGTTACAAAGATGATGTTTTAGCCAGAGTTATGTGTTGCACTGTATACAGGAACAGGCATTGGAGTGCCCGGCTTCCAAAAGAACTTGAAGTTTTGCTGGCTCTTCTGCATTAAGAACTCACACTTAGAAAAACAAATCATGCAGTAGAAACAAGCTGCTCTCATCAGGGAACTGGAAGCTAAAACATGTTTATAGCTTTTTCCCTATAACACTGAATGGGGTGGAGAACAACCTCCTGCAGTTTTTCTGCACCTCCACCTGGAAAGTCACAAACTTACCATACGCTTCCATGTAGGACACTGAATGATTTGCCAGTCTTTTCAAAATGCGGAAATGTGAAGTACTTTAGTTACAAAAGTGACGTTTGAGCCAGAGTTCTGTGTTGCGCTCTATACAGGAACAAGCATTGGAGTGCCTTGCTTGCCAAAGAAGCTGGAGCTTAGCTGGCTGTTCTACATGAAGAACTCACTCTTATAAATCCAAGCCATGCAGTAGAAAGAAGAAGATCTCCTCAGGGCACATGAGTGTATGAACGTGTTAGTGGCTCTTTGCTCTTAGGAAAGAAGGGGAGAGAGAACAACCTTCTGCAGTTTCTCTGCACCTATACCTGGAAAGTTACAAACTTAAGGAATGCTTTCTCTTAGGAGACTGAATGACTTGCCACTCTATTCACAGCTCGGAACTGTGAAGTACTTTATTTACAAAAGTGATGTTTTACCCAGAATTCTCTTTTGCGCTGTATACTGGAACAGGATTTGGAGTGCCCTGTTTCCCAAACAAATTGGATCTTGGCTGGCTCTTCTGCATTAAGAACTCACACTTACAAACAAAAATCATGCAGTAGAAACAAGCAGCTCTCCTCAGGGCACTGGAGTCTAGAAACGTGTTTGTGGCTCTTTGCACATTGGAATGAATGGGAGAGAGAACAACGTTCTGCATATTCTCTGCACCTCCATCTGGAAAGTAACAAACTTCACGGATGCTTTCCCTTAGGAGCCAGATTGATTTGCCACTCTTTTCACAGTGCAGAACTGTGAATTACTTTAGTTACAAATTGACGTTTTAGCCAGAGTTGTGTGTTGTGCCGTGTACAAGAACAGGCATTGGATTGCCCTGCTTTGCAGAGAAGCTGGAGCTTAGCTTGCTCATCCGCATTAAGACCTCACCCTTAATAACTGAAATCATGCAGTAGAAAGAAGCAGCTCTGCTCAGGGTACTGGAGACTAGAAACGGGTTTGCATTTCTTTACCCTTAGGAATGAATGGGAGAACTACTGTTCTCTCTCCCATTTATTCCTAGGTGCAAAGAGCCACAAACACGTTTCTGGACTCCAGGGACCTGATGAGAGCAGCTTCTTTCTACTGCATGATTTATGTTTCTATGTGTGATATCTTCATGTAGAAGAGACAAGAAAGCTTCAGTTTTTTTGGTAAGCTTGGCACTCCAATTCTTGTTCTTGTATGCTTCAAAACACAGAACTATGGCTAAAACATAACTATTGTAACTAAAGAACTTCACAGTACCAAGCTGTGAAATGAGTTTCAAATCATTCAGTCTCCAAGAGAAAGCATCCGTGAAGTTTGTGACTTTCCAGCTAAATGTGCAGATAAACTGCAGAACGTTGTTCTGTCTCCCACTCATTCCTATGGGAAAAGAGCCACAAGCACGTTTCTAGACCCCAGTGCTCTGAGGAGGTCTGCTTTTCCTACTGGATGATTTTTGTTTCTAAGTGTGAGTTCTTAATGCAGAAGTGCCAGCAAAACTCCAGCAGTTTCTCTGCATCACCAGCTGGAAAGTCACAAACTTCAAGGATGATTTCTCTGAGGAGACTGAATGATTTGCTATTCATTTCACAACGCAGAACTCTGAACTACTTTAGCTACAAAAGTGATGTTTTAGCCAGAGTTCTGTGTTGAGCTGTATACAGGAACAGGCATAGGAGTGCCCTGCTTCCCAAAGAAGCTGGAGCTTAGATGGCTCTTCTGCATTAAGAACTCACACATATTAACACAAATCAGGCATTAAAAACACGCCGCTCTGTTCAAGGCACTGGAGTCTACAAACATGTTTGTGGCTCTTGCCCATAGGTAGGAATGGGAGAGAGAACAACCTTCTGCAGTTTCTCTGTACCACCAGCTGGAAAGACACAAACATCACAGATGCTTTATTTACGAGACTGAATGATTTGCCACTCTTTTCACAACACGGAACCAGGATGTACTTTAGTTACAAAAGTGACATTTCAGCCAGAGTTCTATATTGCGCTGTATACAAGAACAGGCATTGGAGTGCCCTGTTTCTCAAAGAAGCTGGATCTTAGCAAGCTCTTCTGCATTAAGAATTCACAATTAGAAACACAAATCATGCAGTAGAAGCAAGCAGCTCTCCTCAGGGCACTGGAATCTAGAAATGAGTTTGGGACTCTTTGCACCTCGGAATGAATGGGAGAGAGAACAACTTTCTGCAGTTTCTCGCCACCTCCAGCTGCAAAGTCATAAACTTCATGGATGCTTTCTCTAAGGAGACTGAATGATTTGCACGCTTTTCACAGCACGGAACTGTGAAGTACTTTAGATACATAAGTGACAATTTAGCCAGAGTTCTGCTTTGCACTGTATACAGGAACAGGCATTGGAGTGCCCTGCTTCCCAAAGAAGCAGGACTTTAGCTCAAGCTTCTGCATTAAGATCTAACACTTAGAAACACAATTCATGCAGTAGAAACAAGCAGCTCTGTTCAGGGCACTGGAGTCTAGAAACGTGTTTGTGGCTCTTTGCCATAGGAATGAATGGGAAAGAGAACAACCTACTGCACTTTCCCTGCACCCCCAGCTGGAATGTCATAAAGTTCATGGATGCTTTCTTTTAGGAGATTGAATGTTTTGCCACTCTTTTCACAGCACAGAACTGTGAAGTACTTTGGTTACAAAAGTGAAGTTTTAGCCAGCATTCTCCCTTCCGCTGTATACAAGAACAGGCATGGGAGTGCTCTGCTTCCCATAGAAGCTGGTGCTTAGCTGGCACTTCTGCATTAAGAACTCACAGATAGAAACACAAAGCATTCAGTAGAAACAAGAAGCTCTCCTCAGGCAGTGGAGTCTAGAAATGTATTTGTGGCTCTTTGCCCTTAGGAATGAAACAAAAGGAGAACAAGCTTCTGGAGTTTCTCTGCACCTCCAACTGGAAAGTCACAAAGTTCATGGATGCATTCTCTTAGGAGAATGAATGATTTGCCAATCTTTTCAGAGCGTGCAACTGTGAAGTACTTTAGTTACAAAAGAGAAGATTTACCAGAGTTCTGTGTTTTGCTGTATACAGGAACAGGCATTGGGGTGCCCTGCTTCCCAAAGAAGCTGGAGCATTGATGGCCATTCTGCATTAGAACTCCCACTTAGAAACACAAATCATGCAGTAGAAAGTAGCATCTCTCCTCAGGGCACTGGAGTGTAGATACGAGTTTTAGGCTCTTTGTCATAGGATTGAATGGGAGAGAGAAAAACATTCTGCAGTTTCTCTGCACCTCCAGCTTAAAAGTCTCAAACATCACGGATACTTTCTCTTAGGAGAGTGAATGATTTGCCACTCTTTTCACACCATGGAACTGTGAAGTACTTTAGTTACAAAAGTGATGTTTTAGCCAGAGTTCTGTTTTGCGCTATATACAGGAACAGGCATTTGAGTGCCCTACTTCCAAAAGAACATGGAGTTTAGCTGGCACTACTCCATTACGAACACATACTTAGAATACAAATCATGCAGTAGAAACAAACAGCTCTGTAAAGGGCACTGAAATCTAGAAATGTGTTTGTGTCTCTATGCTCATAGGAATGAATTGGAGAGAGAACAACCTTCTGCAGATTCTCTGCACCTTCAGATAGAAAGTGAAAAACATCAAGAAAGCTTTCTCCTAACAGACTGAATGATTTGACATGGTTTTCAAGCCGCGACACTGTGAAGTACTGTATTTACAACAGTGACGATTTAGCCAGATTTATGTGTTGTGCTGTATACAGGATGCGGAATTGTTGTGCCCTACTTCCCAAAGAAACTGTAGTTTAGCTGGCTTTCCTGCATTAAGAACTCACATTTAGAAAAAGAACTCATCCAGTAGAAACAAGCAGATCTCCTCAGGGCACTGGATTCTAGAAACGTGTTTGTGGCTCTTTGTCCATACGAATGAATGGGAGAGAGAACAACCTTCTTCAGTTTCACTGCACCTCCACCTGGAAAGTCCCAAAATTCAATGATCCATTCTCTGAGGAGATTGAATGATTTGACACTACTTTCACAGTGCAGAACTGTTAAGTACTTTATATACAAAAGTGACGTTTTACCCAGAATTCTGTGTTGCGCTGTATACAGGAACAGGCAGTGGAGGGGCCTGCTTCACAAAGAAGCTGGAGCTTACCTGG
>NW_004524698.1:123916-124907 GCF_000260255.1 Octodon degus
ACTTAGATACACAAATCAAGCAGTAGAAACAAGCACTCTCCTCAGGGCACTGCAGTATAGAAACGTGTTTGTCGGTCTTTGCCCATAGGAATGAATGGGAGAAAGAACAACCTTCTTCAGTTTCACTGCACCTCCACCTGGAAAGTCCCAAACTTCAATGATCCATTCTCTGAAGAGATTGAATGATTTGCCACTACTTTCACAGCGCAGAACTGTTAATTATTTTATTTACAAAAATGACGTTTTACCCAGAATCCTGTGTTGCGCTGTATACAGGAACACGCATTGGAGGGCCCTGCTTCACACAGAAGCTGGAGCTTACCTGGATCTTCTGCATTAAGAACTAACTCCTAGAAACACAAATCATGCAGTAGAAAGAAGGAGCTCACCTCAGGTCCCTGGAGTCTAGAAACGTGTTTGTGGCTCTTTGCACGTACGAATGAATGGGAGAGAAAACAACCTTCTGCAGTTTCTATGCACCTCCAGCTGGAATATCACAAACTTCACGGATGCTTTCTCTTAGGAGAATGAATGATTTGCCACTCTTTCAACAGTGTGGGACTGTAAAGTACTTTAGTTACAAAAGTGAAGTTTTAGCCAGAGTTCTGTGTTTCACTGTATACAGGAACAGGCATTGGAGTGCCCTGGTTTCCAAAGAACCTGGATCTTACCTGGCTCTTCTGCATTAAGAACTCAATCTTAGAAACACAAATCATGCAGTAGAAACAAGCAGCTCTCCTCAGGGCACTATAGTTTACAAACGTGTTTGTGGCTCTTTGCCCATAGGAATGAATCGGAGGGAGAAAAACCTTCTGCAGTTTCTCTGCACCTCCAGCTGGAAAGTCACAAACTTCACGGATGCTTTCTCTTAGGAGTCTGAATGGTTTGCCACTCTTTTCACAGCGTGGAAGTGTGAAGTATGTTAGTTAGAAAAGTAATGTTTTAGCCAAAGATCTGTGTTACGCTGTATACAGGAACAGGCATTGGAGTG
>NW_004524698.1:125417-128013 GCF_000260255.1 Octodon degus
TGTTTGTGGCTCTTTGCCCATAGGAATGAAAGCGAGAGAGCACAACCTTCTGCAGTTTCTCTGCACCTCCGGCGGAAAAGCCACACACCTCAATGATGCTTTCTCTTAGGAGACTGAATGATATGCCACTTTTTTCACAGTGTGGAAGGAAGCAGTACTTTAGTTACAAAAGGGACGTTTTAGCCAGAGATCTGTGTTGCACTGTATACAGGAACAGGCATTGGAGTGACAGCTTCCAAAAGAAGCTGGAGCTCAGCTGGCCCTTCTGCATTAAGATCTCACAGTTAGAAACAAATTTCATGCATTAGAAACAAGCAGCTCTCCACAAGGCACTGGAGCATAGAAACCTTTCTGTGGTTCTTTTCCCTTAGGAAAGAATGGGAGAGAGAACAACCTTCTGCAGACTCTCTGCACCTTCAGGTGCAAAGTCACAAACTTCACGGATGCTTTCTCTTAGGAGACTGAATGATTTGCCAATGATTTCACAGCACGAAACGGTGAAGTACTTTGTTAGAAAAGTGATGATTTATCCAGAGTTCTGTATTTTGCTCTATACAGAAACAGGAATTGGAGTGCCATGCTTGCCAAAGAAGCTGGAGCTTACCTGGCTCCTCTGCATTAAGAACTCAAATGTAGAAACACAAATCATGCAGTAGAAACAAACAGCTCTCCTCATGGCACTGGAGTGTAGAAACGAGTTTGTGGCTCTTTGCACTTAGGAATGAATGTGAGAGAGAACAACGTTTTGCAAATTCTATGCACCTCCAGCTGGAAAATCACAAATGTCACAGATGCTTTCTCTTAGCAGACTGAATGATTTGCCACTCTTTTCACACCCCGGATCTGTGACGTACTTTAGTTACAAAAGTGAGGTTTTAGCCAGAGTTCTTTCTTGCGCTGTATACAGGAAAATTTATTTTAGTGGCATTGATCCCAAAGAAGTTGGAGCTTAACTGGCTCTTCGGCATTAAGAAATCACACTTAGAAACACAATTCATGCAGTAGAAACAAGCTGCTCTCCTCAGGGCACTTAACACTACAAAGGAGTTTGTGCATATTCGCCCATAGGAATGAATGGGAGAGAGAACAACTTTCTGCAAATTCTCGCCACCTTCATGTGGAAAGTCAAAAACATCAAGAATGCTTTCTACTAACAGACTGAATGATTTGCCACTCTTTTCAAGCCGCAACACAGTGAAGTACTGTAGTTACAACAGTGATGTTTTAGCCAGATTTCTGTGTTGTGCTGTATACATAATCGCGAATTGGTGTGCCCTGCTTCCCAAAGAAACTGGAGCTTAGCTGGCTCTTCTGCATTAAGAACTCACACTTAGAAAAAGAAATCAACCAGTAGAAACAAGCAGCTCTCCTCAAGGCACTGGAGTCTAGAAATGTGTTTGTGGCTCTTTGCCCATAGGATTGAATGGGAGGGAGAACAACCTTCTGCAGTTTCTCTGCACCTCCAGCTGGAAAGTCACAAACTTCACGGATGCTTTCTCCTAGGATACTGAATGATTTGCCACTCTTTTCAAAGTGCGGAAGTGTGAATTAGGTTAGTTAGAAAACTGATGTTTTAGCCAAAGTTCTGAGTTACGCTGTAACCAGGAACAGGCATTTGAGTGTTAGCCAGCTCTTAGAACTTGGAGCTTAGCTGGTTCTTCTACATTAAGAACTCATATTTAGAAACACAAATCATGCAGTAGAAACAAGCAGTCTCCTCAAGGCACTGGAGTATAGAAACGTGTTTGTGGCTCTTTGCACATAGGAATGAACGGGAGAGAGAACAACCTTCTTCAGTTTCACTGCACCCCCACCTGGAAAGTCCCAAACTTCATGGATGCATTCTCTTAGGAGAATGAATATTTTGCCACTCTTTCAACAGGGTGGAACGTGAAGTACTTTATGTACAAAAGTGAAGTTTTAGCCAGAGTTCTGTATTGCGCTGTATACAGGCACATGCATTGTAGTTCCCTCATTCGCAACGAATCTCTAAGTTAGCTGGCTCTTCTGCATTAGGAACTCACACTTAGAAATACAACTCATGCAGTAGGAACAAGCAGTTCTCCTCAGGGCACTGGAGTCTAGAAGCGTGTTTGTGGCTCTTTGCCCATAGGAATGAATGGGAGAGAGCACAACCTTCTGCTTTTTCTCTGCACCTCCACCTGAAAAGCCACAAACTTCATGGATGCTTTCTCTTAGGAGACTAAATGATTTGGCACTCTCTTCACAGCGTGAAACTGTGCAGTCATATAGTAAGAAAAGGGAAGTTTTAACCCGAGTTCTGTGTTGCACAGTATACAGAAAAGGGTATTGGAGTGTCCTCCTTCCCAAAGAATCTGGAGCTTAGCTGGTCCTTCTGCATTAAGAACTCACACGTAGAAACACAAATCATGCAGTAGAAACAAGCAGCTCTCCTCAGGGCACTGGAGACTAGAAAAGTATTTGAGGCTCTTTTCCCATAGGAATGAATGGGAGAGAGAACAACCTTCTTCAGTTTCTCTGCACCCCCAGCTTGGAAGTCACAAGCTTCATGGATCCATGCTCTTAGCAAAATGAATGATTTGTCACTCTTTTCAGGGTGCGGAACTGTGATGTA
>NW_004524698.1:128432-201549 GCF_000260255.1 Octodon degus
GATGCTTTCTCTTAGGAGACTGAATGATATGCCACTTTTTTCACAGTGTGGAAGGAAGCAGTACTTTAGTTACAAAAGGGACGTTTTAGCCAGAGATCTGTGTTGCACTGTATACAGGAACAGGCATTGGAGTGACAGCTTCCAAAAGAAGCTGGAGCTCAGCTGGCCCTTCTGCATTAAGATCTCACAGTTAGAAACAAATTTCATGCATTAGAAACAAGCAGCTCTCCACAAGGCACTGGAGCATAGAAACCTTTCTGTGGTTCTTTTCCCTTAGGAAAGAATGGGAGAGAGAACAACCTTCTGCAGACTCTCTGCACCTTCAGGTGCAAAGTCACAAACTTCACGGATGCTTTCTCTTAGGAGACTGAATGATTTGCCAATGATTTCACAGCACGAAACTGTGAAGTACTTTGTTAGAAAAGTGATGATTTATCCAGAGTTCTGTATTTCACTCTATACAGAAACAGGCTTTGGAGTACCATGCTTCCCAAAGAAGCTGCAGCTTACCTGGCTAATCTGCATTAAGAACTCAGATGTGGAAACACAAATCATGCAGTAGAAACAAACAGCTTTCCTCATATCACTGGATTCTAGAGACGTGTTTGTGGCTCTTTGCACTGAGGAATGAATGTGAGAGAGAACAACGTTTTGCAGATTCTATGCACCTCCATCTGGAAAATCACAAATATCACAGATGCTTTCTCTTAGTAGACTGAATGATTTGCCATGCTTTTCACAGTGTTGAACGGTGAAGTAATTTAGCTACAAAAGTGATGTTTTAGCCAGTGTTCTTTGTTGCGCTCTATAGAGCAACAGGCATTGGAGTGACATGCTTTGCAAAGAAACTGGAGCTTAGCTGGCCCTTCTGCATTAAGAACTCACACTTAGAAACAAACATCATGCAGTAGAAATGAGCAGCTCTCCTCAGAGCACTGGAGTCTAGAAACTTGTTTGTGGGTCTTTTCCCATAGGAATGAATGAGAGAGAAATCAACCTTCTGCTGTTTCTCTGGACCCAAAGATGGAAAGTCACAAACTTCACGGATGCTTTCTCAGAGCAGACTGAATGATTTGCCACTCTCATAACAGCACGGAACTGTGAAGTACTTTGTTACAAAAGTGATGTTTAATACAGAGTTCTGTGTTGCACTGTAAGCAGGACCAGGCATAGCAGTACCCTACTTCCCAAAGAAGGTCGAGTTTTGCTGGCCCGTCTGCATTACAAACTCACACTAAGAAACAGAAATCATGCAGTAGAAACAAGCAGCTCTCCTCAGGGCACTGGAGTCTAGAAATGCGTTTGTGGTTCTTTGCCCATAATAATGAATGGGAGAGAGAACAACCTTCTGCAGTTTCTCTGCACCTCCAGCTGGAAAGTCACAAATTTCACGGATACTTTCTCTTAACAGAATGAATGAGTTGACACTCTTTTCACTGCATGGATCTGTGAAGTACTTTTTACAAATGTGATAATTTATATAGAGTTCTCTATTGCCCTGTATGCAAGACCAGGCATTGGAGTGCCCAGCTTCGCAAAGAAGCTGGAGCTTAGCTGTCTCTTCTGCATTAAGAACGCACACTTAGAAACACAAATCATGCAGTAGAAACAAGGAGCTCTCCTCAGGGCACTGGAGTCTAGAAATGTGCTTGTGGCTCTTTGCCCATAGGAATGAATCGGAGAGAGAACAACCTTCTGCAGTTTCGCTGCACGTCCACCAGGAAAGTCACAAACATCACGGATGCTTTCTGTTATTGACTGAATAATTTGCCACTGTTTTCACATTGCGGAACTGTGAAGAACTTTATTTACAAAAGAGAAGTTTTAGTCAGAGTTCTGTTTTGCGCAGTATACAGGAACAGGCATTGGTGTACGATGCTTCCCAAAGAAGCTGCAGCTTAGCTGGCCCTTCTGCATTAAGAAATCTCACTTAGGAACAAAAATCATGCAGTAGAAACAAGCAGCTCTCCTCAGGGCTCTGGAGTCTAGAAACGTGTTTGTGGCTCTTTTCCCATAGGAATGAAAGAGAGAGCAACCTTTTGCAGTTTCTGTGCACCTTCAGCTGGAAATTCACAAACTTCACGGATGCTTTCTCTTAACAAAATGAATGATTTCCCACTCTTTCCACCGCACAAAATTGTGAAGTACTTTAGTTAAAAAAGTGATGTTTTAGCCAGGGCTCTCTGTAGTGCACTACACCGGAATTGGCATCATAGTGCCCTGCTTGCCAAAGAAGCTGGAGCTTAGCTTGCTCCTGTGCATTAAGAACTCACACATAGAAACACAAATTGTACAGTAGTAACATGTAGCTCACCTCACGACACGAGTCTGGAAACGTGTCTTTTCTCTTTGGACAGAGGAATGAGTCTGAGAGAGAACAAACTTTTGCACTTACTCTGCGCCTGCAACTGGAAAGCCAAAAACTGCACAGATGCTTTCTCTTAGCAGACTGAGTGATTTGCCACTATTTTCACACCGCGGAACTGTGACTTACTATAGTTACAAAAGTGAAGTTTTAGCCAGAGTTCTTTGTTACACTGTATACAGGAAAATTTATTTTAGTGATATGATTCCCAAAGAAGTTGGAACTTAGCTGGCTCTTCGGCATTAAGAACTCACACTGAGAAATACAAATCATGCAGTAGAAACAAGCATCTCTCCTCAGGGCACTGGAGTCTAGAAGCGTGTTTGTGGCTCTTTGACAGTAGGAATGAATGGGAGAGAGCACAACCTCCTGCAGTTTCTCTGCACCTCCACCTGAAAAGCCACAAACTTCACAGATGCTTTCTCTTAGGAGACTAAATGATTTGCCACTCTTTTCACAGCGAGAAACTGTGAAGTCATTTAGTAAGAAAAGTGAAGTTTTAACCAGAGTTCTGTGTTGCGCTGTATACAGAAACAAGCATTGGATTGTCCTCCTTTAAAGAAGCTGGAGCTTAGCTGGCCCATCTGCATTAAGAACTCACACTTAGAAACACAAATCATGCAGTAGAAACAAGCAGCTCTCCTCAGGGCACTGGAGTCTAGAAAAGGGTTTAAGGCTCTTTTCCCATAGGAATTAATGGGAGAGAGAACAACCTTCTGCAGTTTCTCTGCACCCCAATCTTGAAAGTCACAAACTTCATGGATCCATTCTCTTAGCAGAATGAATGATTTTTCAGTCTTTTCACGGCATGGAACTGTGATGTACTTTAGTTACAAAAGTGACGTTTTCACCAGAGTTCTGTTTTGCACTGTATAAAGGAACAGGCATTGGAGTGCCCTGCTTCCCAAAGAAGCTGGAGCTTAACTTCCCTTTCTGCATTAACAACTCACACTTAGAAACACAAATCATACAGTAGAAACAAGGAGCTCTCCTAAGGGCACTGGACCTAGAAATGTGTTTGTCCCTCTTTGCCCATAGGAAAGAAAAGTAGAGAGAGCAACCTTCTGCAGTTTCTCAGCACGTCCAGGTGGAAAGTCACAAACTTCACGGATGCTTTCTCTTAGGAGAATGAATGATTTGCCACTCTTTCAATGGCGTGGAACTTGAAATACTTTAGGTACAAAAGTGAAGATTTAGTCAGAGTTCTCTTTTGTGCTGTATACAGGCACATTCTTTGGAGAGCCCTCCTTTGCAAGGAAGCTCTAAGTTGGCTGGCTCTTCTGCATTAAGAACTCACACTTAGAAACACAAATCATGCAGTAGAAACAAGCAGCTCCCCTCAGGGCACTGGAGTATAGAAACAAGTTTGTGGCCCTTTGCCCATAGGAATGAATGGGAGAGCGAAAAAAGTTCTTCAGTTTCTCTGCACATCCAGCTGGAATATCACAAATTTCATGGATGCTTTGTCTTAGGAGACTGAATGACTTTCCTCTCTTTCAACAGCGTGGGACTGTGAAGTACTTTAGTTACAAAAGTGAAGTTTTAGCCAGAGTTCTGTTTTGCACTGTATACAGGCACTGGCATTGGAGTGCCCAAGTTTCAAAAGAAGCTTGAGCTTAGCAGGATCTTCAGCATTAAGTACTCACTCTTAGAAACACAAATCATGCAGTAGAAACAAGCAGCTCTCCTCAGGGAACTGGAGTCTAGAAATGTGTTTGTGGCTCTTTGCCTGTAGGAATGAATGGGAGAGAGCACAACCTTCTCCAGTTTCTGTGCACCTCCAGCTGAAAAGCCACAAAATTCATGGATGCTTTCACTTTGGAGACTGATTGATTTGCCACTCTTTTCACATCACGGAACTGTGAAGTACTTTACTTACAAAAGTGAAGATTTAGCCAGAGTTCTGTGTTGCACTGTATACAGGAACAGTCATTGGAGTGCCCTGCTTCACAAAGAAGCTGGAGTTTAGCTGGCTCTTCTGGATTAACACCTCACACTTAGGAACACAAATCATGCAGTAGAATCACGCAGCTCTGCTCAGTGCACTGGAGTCTAGAAACGTGTTTGTCCCTCTTTGCCCATAGGAAAGAATTGGAGAGAGAACAACCTTCTTCAGTTGCTCAGCACATCCAAGTGGAAAGTCACAAACTTCACTAATGCTTTCTCTTAGGAGACTAAATTATTTGACCCTCTTTTCACTTCGCAGAACTGTGAAGTACTTTAGTAACAAAAGTGATGTTTTAGCCAGAGTTCTGTGTTGCGCTCTATACAGGAACACACATTGGTGTGTCCATCTTCCAAGGGAAGCTGAAGCTTAACTGGCCCTTCTGCATTAAGAACTAACACTTAGAAAGTGAAATCATGCAGTAGAAACAAGCAGCTCTCCGTAAGGCCCTGGAGTCTAGAAACGTGTTTGTGTCTCTTTGCCCATAGGATTGAATGGGAGAGAGAACAACCATATGAATTTTCTGTGCACCTTCAGCTAGAAAGTCACAAACTTCAAGGATGCCTTCTTTTAACAGTCTGAATCATTTGCCCCTCTATGCACAGCGCGGAAGTGTGAAGTACTTTAGTTAGAAAACTAAAGTTTTTGCCAATGTTCTGTGTTGTGCTGTACAAAGGAACAGGCATTGGAGTGTCCTGCTTCTGAAAGGAGCTGGAACTTAACTGGTTTTTCTGCATTAAGAACTCACACTAAGAAACACAAATCATGCAGTAGAAACAAGCAGCTCTCCTCAGGGCACTGGAGTCCAGAAACGTGTTTGTGGTTCTATTCCCATAGGAATGAATCGGAGACAGTGTAACCTCCTGCACTTTCTGTGCAGCGCCTGCTGGAAAGTCACAAACTTAATGGATGCTTTCTCTAAGGAGACTGAATGATTTCCCGCTCTTTTCACAGGGTGGAATTATAAAGTACTTTTGTTAGAAAAGTGACGCATTATCCAGAGTTCTGTGTTGTGCTGTATAAAGGAACAGGCATTGGAGTGCCCAGCTTCTCAAAGAAGCTGGTGCTTAACTGCCTTTTCTGCATTAACAGCACCCACTTAGAAAAACAAATCATGCTGTAGAAACAAGCA
Organism: Octodon degus; assembly: GCF_000260255.1. NCBI lineage: Eukaryota > Metazoa > Chordata > Mammalia > Rodentia > Octodontidae > Octodon > Octodon degus. The sequence continues at coordinate 133,875 of NW_004524698.1, forward strand.
GCTCTCCTCAGGGCACTGGAGCCTAGAAATGTGTTTGTCCCTCTTTGCCCATAGGAATGAAAAGGAGAAAGAACAACCTTCTGCAGTTTCTCTGCATGTCCAGCTGGAAAGTCACAAACTTCACGGATGCTTTCTCTTAAGAGACTAAATTATTTGACCCTCATTTCACTTTTCAGACCTGTGAAATACTTTAGTTACAAAAGTGATGTTTCAGCCAGAGTTCTGTGTTGCACTCTATACAGGAACACACATTGGTGTTCCCAGCTTCCCAGAGAAACTGAAGCTTAGCTGGCCCATCTGCATTAAGAACTAACACTTAGAAGGAGAAATCATGCAGTAGAAACAAGCAGCTCTCCTCAGGGCACTGGAGTCTAGAAACGTGTTTGAGGCTCTTTGCCATAGGAATGAATGAGAGAGAGAACAATCTTATGCACTTTCTCTGCACCTTCAGCTGGAAAATCACAAACTTCACGGACTCTTTCACTTAACAGACTGAATGATTTGCCTCTCTTTGCACAGAGTGGAACTGTGAAGTACTTTACTTACAAAAGTGATGTTTTAGCCAGGGATCTGTGTTGCTCTCTTCACAGGACCAGGCATTGGAGTGCGCTGATTCCAAAGAAGCTGGAGCTTAGCTGGCCTGTCTGCATTAAGAACTCACACTTAGAAACAAATAGCATGCAGTACACACAAGCAGCTCTCCTCAGGGTACTGGAGTCTGGAAACGTGTTTGTGACTCTTTTCCCATAGTAATGAAAGGAAGAGAGAACAACCTTCTGCAGTTTCTCTGCACCCCCACCTGGAAAGTCACAAACTTCACTGATGCTTTCTCTTAGCAGACTGAATGATTTGACACTCTTCTCAATGCTCGAAACTGTGAAGAACGTTTTTAGAAATTGATGTTTTATCCAGAGTTCTGTATTGTGCTGTATACAAGCACAGGCATTGGAGTGCCCTGCTTCCAAAGAAGTTGGAGCTTAGCTGTCTCTTCTGCATTAAGAACTCACACTTAGAAACACAAATCATGCAGTAGAAACAAGGAGCTCTCCTCAGGGCACCGGAGACTAGAAACATGCTTGTGGCTCTTTGCCCAAAGGAATGAAAGGCAGAGAGAAGAACTTTCTGCACTTTTTCTACACCTTCAGCTGCAAAGTCACAAACTTCACGGATGCTTTCTCTTAAAAGAATGAATGATTTTCCACTCTTTTCACAGTGCAGAACTCTGAAGAACTTTAGTTACAAAAGTGACGTTTTAGCCAGAGTTCTGTGTTGCGCACTGCACCGGAATAGGCATTGCAATGCCCTGCTTCACAAAGAAGTTGGAGCTTAGCTTGCTCTTCTACATTAATAACTCACACTTAGGAACAAAAATCGTGCAGTAGAAACAAGTAGCTCTCCCACGAAACTGGAGTCTAGAAACGTGTTTGTGGCTCTTTGCACATAGTAATGAGTGGGAGAGAGAACAACCTTTTGCAGTTATTCTGCACCTCCACCTGGAAAGTCACAAACTTCCTGGATGCTTTCTCTTAGCAGACTGAATGATTTGCAACTCTTTTCACACCCAGGAACAGTGAAGTAGTTTAGTTACCAAAATCACATTTTAGCCAGAGTTCTGTGTTGCACTGTATACAGGAACACACATTGGTGTGCCCAGCTTCTGAGAGAAGATGAAGCTTAGCTAGCCCTTCTGCATTAAGAACTAACACTTAGAAAGAGATATCATGCAGTAAAAACAAGCAGCTCTCCTTAGGCACTGGAGTCTAGAAACCTGTTTGTGGCTCTTTGCCAATAGGAATGAATGGGAGAGAGAACAACCTTATGCAGTTTCTCTACACCTTCAGATGGAAAGTCTCAAATTTCAAGGATGCTTTCTCTTAGCAGACTGAATTATTCACCACTCTTCTAACATCACAGAACTGTGAAGTAGTTTATTTACAAAAGTGATGTTTTAGCGAGAGTTCTGAGTTGCGCTGTACACAGGAATAGGCATTGGAGTGCCCTGCTTTCCAAAGAAGTTGGAGCTTAGCTGTCTCTTCTGCAATGAGAACTCACACTAAGAAAAAAAAATTATGCAGTAGAAACAAGCAGCTCTCCTCAGGGCACTGGAGTGCAGAAACGTGTTTGTGGCTCTTTGACCATAGGAAGGAAAGGAAGAGAGAACAAACTTCTGCAGTTTCTGTGCACCTCCAGCTGGAAAGTCACAAACTTCACGGATGTTTTCTGATGGGAGACTGAATGGTTTGCCAATCTTCTCAAGCACGAAACTGTGAAGTACTTTATTTTCAAAAGTGACGTTTTACCCTGAGGTCTGTGTTATGCTGTATAAAAGAACTGGATTTGGAGTGTCCTCTTTCCCAAAGAAGCTGGAGCTTAGCTGGCTCTTCTGCATTAAGAACAGAGAAGTAGAAACACAAATCATGCAGAAGAAACAAGCAGCTCTCCTCAGGACCCTGGAGTCCAGAAACGTGTTTGTGGCTCTTTGCCAATAGGAATGAACGAGAGAGAGAACGGCCTTTTGCAGTTTCTCTACCACTAGCTGGAAAGTCACAAACTTCACGGATGCTTTCTCTTAGGAGACTGAATTATTTGACACTCTTTTCACAGCGGGCAACTCTGAAGTACTTTCGTGACAAAAGTGACGATTTAGCCAGAGTTCTGTGTTGCGCTGTATACAAGAACAGGCATTGGAGTGCCCTTCTTCCCAGAGAAGCTGAAGCTTAGCTGCCTCTTCTGCATTAGGAACTCACATTTACAAGAACAAATCATACATTAGAAAAAAGGAGTTCTCCTCAGGTCACTGGAGAGCAGAAACCTGTTTTTGGCTCTTTGACCATAGGAATGAATGAGAGAGAGAAAAACTTTCTGTAGTTTCTCTGCACCTCCAGGTGGAAAGTCATAAACTTCACGAATGCTTTTGCATAGTAGTTTGAATGATTAGCCACTCTTTTCACAGCGCGGAACTGTGAAGTACTTTAGTTACAAAAGTGACGTTTTAGCCAGAGTTCTGTTTTGCGCTGTATACAATAACAGGCATTGCAGTGCCCTGCCTCCCAAAGAGGCTGGAGCTTAGCTGACCATTCTGAATTAAGAACTCAAACTTAGAAACAACAATCATGCTATAGAAACAAGCAGCTCTTTTCAGCGCACTGGAGTCTAGAAATGTGTTTGTGGCTCATTCTCCTAAGGAATGAATGGGAGAGAGAACAACTTTCTGCAGTTTCCCTGCATCCCCAACTGGAAAGTCACAAACTTCATGGACACTTTCTCTTAGGACATTGAATGATTTGCCTATCTTTTCATAGATCTGAATTGTGAAGTACTTTAGTTACAAAAGTGACGATTTACCCAGAGTTCTATTTTGCCCTATATGCAGGAACAAGCATTGGAGTACCCTGCTTCCCAAGAAAGCTAAATCTTAGTTGGCTCTTCTGCATTATGATCTCACACTTAGAAACACAAATCACGCAGTAGAAACAAGCAGCTCCAATATGGAACTGGACTGTAGAAACGTGTTTGTTCCTCTTTGCCCATAGGAAAGAATGGGAGAGAGAACAACCTTCTGCAGTTTCTCTGCGCCTCCAGATAGAAAATCACAAACTTCACAGGTGCTTTCACTTAGGAGACTGAATGATTTGCCACTCTTTTCACAGCACAGAACTGTGATGTACTTTAGTTACAAAAGTGACGTTTTAACCAGAATTCTGTGTTGCACTTTGTAAAGGTACAGGTGTTGGTGTGCCCTATTTTCCAAAGAAGCTGCAGCTTAGATATCTCCTCTGCATTAAGAACTCAAAGTTATAAACACAATTCATGCATCAGAAACAGGCAGCTCTCCTCAGGGTCCTGGAATCTATTAACGTGTTTGTGGCTCCTTGCCCATATGAATGAATGGGAGAGAGAGCAACCTTCTGCAGTTTCTTTGTATCTGAAACTGGAAAGTCACAAACTTCATGGATGCTTTCTCTTAGGAAACTGAGTGATTTGCCACTCTTTTCACCAAGCAGAAATGTGAAGTTCTTTAGTGAATAAATTGACGTTTTGCCAGAATTCTGTATTTCGCTGTATACAAGAACACGCATCAGAGTGCCCTGCTTCCCAAAGAAGCTGGAGCTTAGCTGGCTCTCCTCCACTAAGAACTCACCCTTAGAAACAGAAATCATGCGTTGGCAACAAGCAGCTCTCCTAAGGGCACTGGAGTCTAGAAACCTGTTTATGGCTCTTCCCTTATGAATGAATGGGAGGGAGAACAACCTTCTGCAGTTTCTCTGCACCTCCAGCTGGAAAGTCTCAAACTTCCCGGATGCTTTCTCTTAAAAGAATGAATGATTTGCCACTCTTTTCACAGCGTGGAAATGTGAAGTTCGTTAGTTGTAAAAGTGAGGTTTTAGGCAGAATTTTGTGTTGCAGTCTATACAGGACCAGGCATTGTAGTGCCCTGCTTCCCAAAGAAGCTGGAGCATAGCTGGCTCTTCTGCATTAAGAACTCACACATACAAACAAAAATTATTCTTTAGAAAGAAGAAGCTCTTCTCAGGGTCCTGGATTCTAGAAACGTGTTTATGGCTCCTTGCCCCAAGGAATGAATGAGAGAGAGAACATCATTCTGCAGTTTCTCGCACCTCCAGCAGGAATGTCACATACTTCACTCATGTTTTCTCTTTGGAGACTGATTGATTTGCCACTCTTTTAACGGCGCGGAAATTTGAAGTACTTTCATTACAAAAGTGATGTTTTAGCCAGAGTTCTGTGTTGTACTGTATACAAGAACCTGCATTTCAGTGCCCTGTTTCTGAAAGAAGCTGGAGCTTAACGGGCTCTTCTGTATTAAGAACTCTCACTTAGAAACACAAAGCATGCATTAGAAACAAGCAGCTCTCCTCAGGGCACTGGAGTCTAGACACGCGTTTGTGGCTCTTTGCCCATAGGAATGAATGGGAGAGAGAACAACCTTCTGCAGTTTCTCTGCACATTCAGCTGAAAGTCACAAACTTCACGGATGCTTTCTTTTAGGAGACTGAAGGATTTGCCACTGTTTTCACAGTGCAGAACTATGAAGTACTTTAGTCACAAAAGTGACCAAAGTAAGTTTGAGCCAGAGTTCTGTGTTGCGCTGTATACAGGAATGGGCATGGAAGTGCCCTGCTCCCCAAAGAAGCGGAAGATTAGGTGGATATTCTGTGTAAAGAACTCACACTTATAAACAAATATCACGGAGTAGAAAGAGGCCTTTCTTCAGGGCACTGGTGTGTTGTAACGAGTTTCTGGATGTTTTACCTAGGAATGAATGTCATAGAGAACAATTTTCTGCAGTTTCTCTGCCCCTCCAATTGGAAAGTCTCACACTTCACTGTGCTTTTTCTTAGCAGACGGAATGGTTTGCCACTCTTGACCCAGTGTGGAACAGTGAAGTACTTTAAGGTCAAAAGTCACGTTTTAGCCATTGTTTTGTGTTTCACTCAATAAAGTAACAGGAATACGAGTGCCTTACTTCCCAAGGAAGCTGGATCTTAGCTGGCTCTTCTGTGTTAAGAAATCAAATTGGAAACACAAATCATGGAGTAGAAAAAGGCTATTCTCCTTAGAGCACTGGAGTCTAGATACATGTTTCCATCTCTTTCCCCATAGGAATGAATGGGAGAGAGAACAACTTTCTGAAGTTTCTCTGCAACTCCAGCTGGAAAGTCACTTACATCATGGACGCTTTGCTTAAGGATACTGAATGATTTGTCACTCTTGGCCCAGCATGGAACTGTGAAGTACTTTAGTTACAAAAGTGACATTTCAACCAGAGTTCTGTGTTTCCCTATATACAGGAACAGGCATTGAAGTGCCCTGCTTCCCACGAAGCTGGAGCTTAGCTAGCTTTTCTGCATTAAGAACTCACACTTAGAAACACAAATTATGGATTAGAAACAAGCAGTCCTTCTTAGGGTTCTGGACTCTAATAACTTGTTTCTGGCTCTTTTTCTATAGAAATGAATGTTAGAGAGAACAACCATCTGCAGTTTCTCTGCACCCCTAGCTGGACAAACAGCTTCCTGCAGTTTCAGTGCACCTCTAGTTTGAAAGTAACAAACTTCATTTAAGCTTTCTTTTAGGATACTTAATGATTTGCCACTCTTGTCACAGCACGGATCTGTGACGGACTTTATTTACAAAAGTCACATTTTAGCCAGAGTACTCTGTTTCATTGTACACAGCAACACGCATTAGATTGCCTAGCTTTCCAAAGAAGCTGGAACTTACCTGGCACTTCTACATTAGGAACTCACACTTAGAAACACAAATCATGAAGGGGAGTGAAACAACTCTCTCTAGGGCTCTGGAGCCTTGGAGTGTGTTTCTGGATCCTTTCACATAGGAATGAGTGGCAGAGAGAACAACCTTCTGCTGTTTCTGTGCACCTCCAATTGGAAAGTCAAAAACTTCACGAATGCTTTCTCTGAGGAGACTGAATGATTTCCCCCATTTGGCACATCGTGTAACTGTGAAGTTCTTTAGTTACAAAAGTGACATTTTATCCAGCATTCTCTTTTTTGCTGTATGGAGGTTCAGGCATTTGAATGCCATGCTTCCCAAAGAAGCTGGGGCTAACTTGCTCTTCTGCATTAATTACTCACATATATAAAAAAATAATTTAGTAGTGTAAAGCAGCTGTCCTTTGTGCCACGGAGTTTACAAACATGTTTCTCGCTCTTAACCCATTGGAATAAATGGGAGAGAGAACAACCTTTCCACATTCTCTACACCTCTAAGTGGAAAGTCAGAAACTTCATGGATGCTTTCTCTTAGGAGATGGAATGTTTTGCCACCCTTGGCACAGCAAAAAACTGTGAATTACTTTATTTACAAAGTAAGGTTATATCCAAATTTCTGGGCTGCACTTTATACTGGAACATGCATTATATAGCCCTTCTTCCCAAAGAATCTGGAGTTTAACTGGGTATTCAGTGTTAAGAAATCACACTTAGAAACACAAATCATGTATTAGAAGCAAGCAGCTACCCTGAGGGCGTTTAGGTCTTGAAACTTGTTTCTGGTTTTTTTTTTTTTTTTTCTCATAGGAATGAAAGAGATAGAACAAATTTCTGCACTTTCTCATCAACTCCAGCTGGAAAGTCACAAATTTCATGGATTCTTTCTCTTAGAAGACTGAATTATTTGGCACTATTGCCAGAGCACAGAATTGTGAATTTCTTTAGTTACAAAAGTGAAGTTTTACTCAGTGTTCTGTGTTTTGCTGTATAGTGAAACTGACATAGTAGTGCCCCTTTCACAAAGAAGCTAGAGCTTAACTGGCTCTTCTACATTATGAACTCACACTTAAGAACACAATTAATGGAGTAGAAACAGGAAGATCTTCTTAAGGCACTTGAGTGTAGAAACATGTTTCTGGCTCTTTTCCCATAGGCATGAATGGAGAGAAAAAAAACTTCCTGCATTTTTTCTGCAACATCAGCTTTAAAGTAGCAAAATTCAAGATGCTTCCTCGTAGCACACTGAATGATTTGACACTCTTGACACAGTGAAGTTTGAATTAGCTTATTTACAAAAGTGAAGTTTTAACCAGAGTTTTGCGTTTCACTGTATACTGGAACAGGCATTGGATTGCTCTACTTCTCAAGGAAACTGCAGGTTAGATGACATTTCTGCATTAAGAACTCACACTTAGAAACACAAATCATTCAGAAGAAACAAGCAGTTCTCCTTAGGGCACTGGATTCTTCAAACGTGTTTCTGACTCTTTTCCCTTAGAAAGAATGGTAGACAGAACAACCTTCTGTACTTTCTCTGCACCTAAAGCTGTAAAGTCAGAAACTACACAGATGCTTTCTCTTAGGAGACTGAATGATTTGCCACTCTTATCACAGCATGGAACTGAGAAGTACTTTAGTTACAAAAGTGCAGTTTTAGCCAGAGTTCTGTGTTGTGCTGTATACAGGAACAGGCATTGGAGTGCCCTGCTTCCCAAAGAAGCTGGAGCTTAGCTGGCTTTTCTGCGATAAGAACACACACTTAGAAACACAAACCATAGAGTAGAAACAAGCAACTCTCTTTAGGTCACTGGTATGTTGTAAAGTGATTCTGTCTCTTTTCTCTTAGGAATGAAAAGGAGAAAGAACAGCTTTCTGCAGTTTCCTTATACTTCCAGCTGGAAATTCACACTTCTCGAATTCTTTCTCTTAGGGGACTAAAAGATTTGCTATTCATGGCACAGTATGTATCTGTGAATTACTTTAGTTACAAAAGTAATGGTTTTTCCAGAGTTCTGTGTTTCAAATTATACAAGAACAGGCATTGGAGTGCGATGCTTCCCAAAGAAGCTCGAAATTAGCTGGACCTTCTGCACTAAGAATTCACAGTAAGAAACACAATTCTTGGCAAAGAAACAAGCAGCTCTCTTTAGGGCACTTTCTTTTGAAAGATGTTTCTGGTTCTTTTCCCATAGGAATGAATAGGAGAGAGAGCAGCGTTCAGCAGTTTCTCTGCATCTCCACTGGGAAAGTCACAAAATTCATGGATAGTTTGCCTTAGGAGACTGCATGATTTGTGGTACTTGGCACAGCACAGAACTGTTCATGACTTTATTTACAAAAGAAATGTTTTAGCCAGAGTTCAGTGTTTATCTGTATAAAGTAACAGGCATTGGAGTGCCCTTCTTCCAAAGATGGTGGCGTGTAGCTGACACTTCAGCGTTAAAAACTCACACTTAGAATCTCAAATCATGGAGTAGAAACAACCAGTTCTGCTTAGGCCACTGTAGTCTTGAAACTTTTTTCTGGCTCATTTCCCTTATTAATGAATGGAAAGAAAAGCCCCATCTGTAGTATCACTGCACTACCAGCTTTAAAGTCACAAACATCATGGATACTTTCTCTTAAAAGACTGAACTAGTTGCCACTCTTGGCACAGTGCAGAAGTATGAATTAATTCAGTTTCAAAAGTGACATTTTAGCCAGTGTTCTATGTTTCTCTCTATAGAGGAACAGGTATTGGAGGGCCCTTCTTCCCAAAGAAGCTGGAGCTTAGCTGGCTCTTCTTCGATAAGATCTCACACTTGGAAACACAAAACTTGGAGTAAAAACAAGGAACTCTGCCTAAGGCACTGGAGTTTTGAAACGTGTTTCTGACTCCTTTCCATAGGAATGAAATCGAGAGAAATCACCGTACCACAGGTTCTATGCTCCACCCGACGGAAAGTCATAAACTTCAAGAATTCTTTCTCTTAGGAGACTGAATGTGTTGCCACTCTTCGCCCAGTAGTGATGTTTGTCCCAGAATTCTGTGTTTCTCTGCATACAGGAACAGGCATTGTACTTCCATGCTTCCCAAGAATATGGAGCTTTTCTGGCTTTTCAGCGTTAAGAACCCCCATGTAGAAACACAAATCATGAAGCAGAATAAAGCAGTTCTCCAGTCTTGAAATTGGTTTCTGGCTCTTTTCCTGTAGGAATGAATGGGAGATAAAGAAAGCTACTGCAATTTCTCTGCACCACAACTGGAAAATTTCAAAGTTCATGAATACTTTCTCTTCGGTAACTGAACGAGTTGCTACTCTTGGCACAGTGAGAAAGTGAGAATTACTTCCGTCACAAAATGACATTTTAGACACCATTCTGTGTTTCTGTGTATACAAAAACATTCGTTGGATTGCAGTGCTTCCCAAAGAAGCTGGAGCTTAGCTGGCATTTCTGCATTAAGAACTCACACTTAGAAATACAAAAGATGGAGTAAAACAGGCAGCACTTCTTAGGGCACTGGTAGCTTCAAATATGTGTCTGGCAATTTTCCAATAGAAATGGAAAGGAGAGGAAACACCCTAATGCAGTTTCTATGCACAACCAGCTAGAAAGTTATAAACTTTATGGAAGCTTTCTCTTAGGAGACTGAAGGAGTTGCCACTATTAGCACAGTGAGAAAATGTGAATTACTTCAGCTACAAAATGACATTGTAGTGAGAGCTCTGTGTTTCACTACACAGGGTAACAGGCATTGGAGTGCCCTGCTTCCCATAGACGCTGCAGCTTAGCTGGCCCTTCTTTAAATACCAAGAGTTAGAAACACAAATCATGGAGTAGAAACAATCAGCTCTGCTTAGGGCACTGGAGTCTTGAAACCTGTTTCTGGCTCTTTTCCCCTAGCAATGAATTAGAAAGCAAACATGATTCTTCATTTTCTTCGCACCGCCATTATAAATTCACAAACTTCACAGATGATTTCTCTTAGGGGACTGAAAGAGTTGCCCCTCTAGGTACAGCATGAAAGTGTGAATTTCTACAGTTACAGAAGTGATGTTTGAGCCAGAGTAGTGCATTTCTCTGTATACAGGAACAGTCATTGAAGCATCCTGCTTCCCAGAAGATGGAGCTTAGCTTTCTGTTCTTCATTAAGAATTCAAAGTAAGAAAATCAAATCATGGATTACAAACTAGCAACTCTACTTAGGGCACTGGGTCTTGAAACGTGTTTCTGACTCTTTTCCCGTAGGAATGATTGGGAGAGAAAACATGCTTCTGTACTTTCTCTGCACCAGCACCTGGAAAGTCACAAAATACGCGAATGTTTTCTCTCAGAAGATGGACCGAGTTGCCACTCTTGACACAATGTGGAACTGTGAAATACTTCTGTTAAAAAAGAGATGTTTTGGTCAGATTTCTGTGGGTTTTTTTTAATACACAACTGGTATTGAAGTGCCCTACTCCCAAGGAAACTAGAGCTTACCTGGCTCTTCTGCAGTAAGAACTTGTATGAGAAACACAAATATGAACTAGAAACTAGCAGCTAGGCTTAGAGAACAGGAGTCTTGAAATGTGTTTCTCGCTCTTTTCACATAGGAATGAATTGGAGAGAGAACAACCTTCTGCAGTTTCTCTGCACCAACAGCTGGAAAGTCACAAACTTCACCGATGCTTTCTCTTAGGAGACTGAACGATTTTCCACTCTTTTCACAGTGCGGAACTGTGAAGTACTTTATTTACAAAAGTGATGTTTGAGCCAGAGTTCTGTGTTTCGCTGTATACAGGAACAGGCATTGGAGTGCCCTGCGTCATCCAAAGAAGCTGGAGCGTAGCTGTCTCTTGTGCGTAAAGAAATCACACTTAGAAACACAAATCATAGAGTAGAAACAAGCAGCTTTCCTCAGGGCACTGGAGTCTATAAGCGTGTTTGTGGCTCTTTGCCTATAGGAATGAATGGGAGAGAGAACAACCTTCTGTAGTTTCTCTGCACCACCAGATGGAAAGTCAAAAACTTCATGTATGCTTTCTCTTAGGACACTGAACAAGTTGACACTCTTGACCCAGTACGGGCCTGTGAGTTACTTCAGGTATAAAAGTGAAGGATTTTGTGTTTCTGTTTATACTTGAAGAGGCATTGGGGTTCCCTGTTCCCCAATGATGCTGAAGCTTAGTGCGCTCTTCTGCATTAAGAATTGACACTTAGAAAAACAAATCATGGAGTATAAACAAACAGATCTTCTTAGAGCACTGGAGACTTAAATTGTGTTTCTGGCTCTTTTCCCATATAAATGAATCACAGAGAAAACACGCTTCTGCAGTTTCTCTGCACCACCAGCTGGAAAGTCACAAACTACACAGATGCTTTCTCTTGGGAGAGTGAAGGAGTTGCCACTCTTTTCACAGAGTGGTACTGTGAATTACTTCAGTTACAAAATAGATGTTTTTGCCAGAGTTTTTTTTTTTTTCTTTGTATACATGTACATGCTTTGGAGTGCTGTGCTTCCCAAAGAAGCTGGAGTTTAGCTGCATCTTCTGCGCTAAGAATTCATACTTAGAAACACACATCATGGAGTAGAAACAAGCAGCTCTGCTTAGGGCACTGGAGTCTTAAAACGTTTTGCAGGCTCTTGTCCTTAGCGATGAATGTCTGGGAAAACACCCTTATGCAGTTTCTCTGCACCACCAGCTTAAAAGTTACAAAATTCATTGATGCTTTCTCTTATTAGACTGAAAAAGTTGGCACTCTTGGCACAATGTGAAAGTGTGAATTACCTCAGTTACAAAAGTGATGTTTTATCCAGAGTTCTGTGTTTCTCTGTATATGGGAACAGGCAATGGATTACCCTACTTCCCAAAGAATTTGGAGCTTAGCTGGGCCTTCTCTGCTAAGAACTCTCACTTAGAAACACCAATCAGGGTGTAGAAAAAAGCAGATCTGCTGAGGGCACTGGAGTCTTGGAACGTGTTTTTAGCAATTTTCCCATATGTATGAAAGGGAGAGAAACCACCCATTTGCAGTTTCTCTGCACCACCAGTTGGAAAGTCACAAACTTCCCGGATGCTTTGTCTTAGAGCACTGAAAGAGTTGCCACTCTTGGCACAGTGTGGAAGTGTGAATTACCTCAGTTACAAAAGGGACGTTTTATTTAGTGTTCTGTGTTTCTCTGTATAGGGAAACAGGCATTGGAGTGCCCTACTTCCAAAAGAAGCTGGAGCTTATCTGGCTCTACTTCTTCAAATACTCACAGTTAGAAACACAAATCATGGAGTAGATACAAGCTTCTCTGCTTATGGCAGTGGAGGCTTGAAACATTTTTGTGGCTCTTTTCCCATACAAATGAAGAGGAGAGAAAACACCCTTGTTCAGTTTCTCTTCCCCACCAGGATTAGAGTCACAAACTTCACAAACTCATTCATTTCGGAGAATGAATGTGTTACCACTCTCTGTCCAGTGTAGAAGTGTGAATTACTTCAGTTACAAAAGTGAAGTTTTAGGCAGGGTTTCGTGTTTCTCTGTATTCGGGAACAGGCTTCGAGTTCCCTGCTTTCCAAAGAAGCTGTAGATTAGTTGACTCTTCTGCCTTAAGAATACACAGAGAAAGACACAAATAATGGAGTAGAGACAAGGAGCTCTGTTTAGGGCCCTGGAGTCTTGAGTAGTGTTTCTGTCTCTTTTCAGATAGGATTGAATGGGAGAGAAATTACACTTCTGCACTTTCTCTTCATCACCACCAGTGTTACAAAATTTATGGATGCTTTTCCTTAGGAGACTGAAAGAGTTTCCACTCTCAGCACACTGTGGAATTGTGAAAAACTTCAGTCACAAAAGTGAAGATATAGTCAGAGTTCTGTGTTTCACTGTACAGTTGAACATGCATGGGAGTGCCCTGCTTCCCAAAGAAGCTAGAGCTTACCTGGCTCTTCTACATAATAAAAGCTCTTTTAGAAACACAAATCATTGAGTAGAAACAAGCAGCTCTACTTAGGGCACTGGAGTCTTCAAACACGTTTCTTACTTTTTTCCCATAGAAAAGAATGGGAGCGAAAACACTCTTCTGCAGTTTCTCTGCACAACCACCAGGAAAGTCACAAACTTCACGGTTGCTTTCTGTAAGGTGACTGAACGAGTTGCTAGTCTTGGCACAGTGTGGAAATGTGAATTAGTTCAGTTACAAAAGTGAAGTTTTAGCCAGAATTCTGTGTTTCTGTGTATATGTCCACAGACAATGGACTGCCCTGTTTCCCAAAGAAATTGGACCTTAGCTTGTCTTCTGTGCTAAGAATTCACATTAAGAAACACAAATCTGGGATTATAAACAAGGAGCACCACTGAGGGCTCTGGAAACTTGGAACGTGTTTCTGGCTCTTTTCCTTAGGAATGAATGTGAGAGAAAACACCCTTCTGCAGTTTCTCTGCGCCTCCAGCTGGAATGATACAATGTTCACGGATGCTTTGTCTTAGTAGCCTGATGTTTTTATACTCTTGGCAGTGTGCGGATGTTTGAATTACTTCAGTTACAAAAGTGACGTTTTAGCAAGTGCTCTGCATTTCTCTGTATGTGAGAACAGGCATTTGAGTACCCTGCTTCCAAATATGCTGGAGCTTAGCTGACTCTTTTGTGTTAAGAACTCAAACTTAGAAATACATATCATGGAGTAGATACAAGCAGCTCTGCTTAGGGCACTAGAGTCTTAAAACGTGTTTCTGGCTCTCTTCCTCGGAATGAATGTGTGAGAAATCACCCTTATGCAGTGTCTTTCCATCACCAGTTTAAAAGTTACAAACTTCATGGATGCTTTCTCTTAGGAGAAGGAATGATTTGCCACTCTTGGCACAGTGTGGAAGTGTGAATTACCTCAGTTACAAAAGTGACGTTTTATCCAATATTCTGTATTTCTCTGTATGGGAGCAGGCATTGGAGTGCCCTACTACTCAAAGTAGTTGGAGCTTATCTGGCCCTTTTCCTCTATAAACTTTCACTTAGAAACACAAATAATGGTGTAAAGAAGAGCAGCTCTGCTGAAGGCCCCAGAATCTTGACACCTGTTTCTACATATTTTCCCATAGGAAGGAAAGGGAGAGAATCCACCCTTTGCAGTTTCTCTGCACCACCAGCTGGAAAGTGACAAACATCATGAATGCTCTTAGGAGACTGCATGAGTTGCCACTCTTGGCACAGAAGTGAATTGTGAATTACATCTCTTACAAAAGTGACACTATAGCAACATTTCTGTGTTACTCTGCATGTGGGAACAGACATTGGAGTTCCCTGCTTCCCTAAGAAGCTGGAGCTTAGCTGGCTCTTCTGCATTAAGAACTCATAGGAAGAAACACAAATCATGGAGTAGAATCAAGCACCTTTGCTTAGGGTATGGAGTCATGTTCTGGGTTTCTGGCTCTTTTCCCTTAAGAAAGAATGAGAGAGAAAACACTCTTGTGCAGTTCCCCTGCACCACAAGCTGGAAAGTCAGAAGATTCATGTACGATTTCTCGTAGGGGACTAAATGAGTTGCCAGTATTAGCACAGTGCAGAAGTGTGAATTACTTCATTTACTCAACTGACGTGGTAGATAGAGTTCTGTGTTTCTCTATATAGAGGAACAGGCTTTGGATTGCCATACTTCCCAAAGAAGCTGGAGCTTACCTGGCTCTTATGCACTAAGAACACACATTTAGTGTGGGAGAGCTTCCAGCTACCCTGCACCGGCGGTACCCAGTCCTGGTCCAGCCCAGGTGCAGAGTGAGTGAGACTGTCTTCCACCTCCTTGGGACACCCTCCAACAATCTGCAGCACCACCCCCACCATGCTCATTGAGCAGGAATATCTGCCACGTGCAGGTAACACCCAGACCCAGTGCTAGCCCAGGCCCAGTGAGTGTGTGGGAGAGCTGCCTCTCCCCCCTACCCCTTCTTGTCCCCTGCAGGCTCAGCTCAGGCCTGGTGTACAGGACTGGGGTGTAACCCTGAAGCTGCAATCCCTACACAGAGGGTAGAGGATAGAACCACCCAGCTAGTCCAGGAGCAGAACATCTTGCCACAGGGGCACAAAAGGTTCACCTAAAAGGGCAGCAGCAGGAAGTAGCTGAGCATTGCAGCCAGACCCAAGCTAAGCACAGCTGGATAAATCCAGACTTTGCAGATCTACACCTGAACTTCAGTACGTGCTAAGGTTATAACCACAATGAAGATTTAAAACAAAGGTCAGAAGACAGTGCTACACAAAATGACGAGAAGAAACAAAATGCAACCTCAGAACCCAACCCACCCATAAAAAGTGCAGAGGACACTAACACAGAACAAATAGGGACTCACACAGCTGAAAGTAATGAATCAATGGTCTCTGAAATAAAGAAACAGCTGCAGAAAGGTTTAGAGGAACTCAGATTGGAAATAAAAGAAAGAAATCCCTGAATTAATAGCATGTGCAATAAAGAATCAAATGCAGAAACATATGGAGTAAACCCAGTGCCCACCCAGAACATGTGCGGAGGACTGTAGCTCAGCTCAAATGAATGAATTAGTAGCGTCGATAGTAAATAAGCAACAGCAGAAAGATATAGAGGAAATCAGAGCACAACTCTTTGCTGAAATAAAAAAAGAATTCTCAGAACTCATAACATCAGAAGTAAAGAAGCAACTACAGAAACATAGGGAGGAAACCCAATCTGAAAAAAACACACCAGTAAAAGAATTTATAACTGCTTCTAAAGAAGACATTGATAAAAAAAATAGAGGAGAATAGAAAAAAGACGGATTCCTTGAATGAGCAATACAGGAAAGAAATAGATCACATGAAGCAGAGGCAAAGAGATATAGAGGAAATTAAAATCTCAATCACAGGCTTGCAAAATCATTTAAGTGAAAATGAACACAGAGTTTCAGATTTAGAAGATGCTGGTGCAGCTAGTGAAAAGGTAAGAAAGGATCTCTTACAAACAATGAGGATGCAGGAAAGAATAATCCACCTCCTGCAAGACAACGCAAAGATGAACAATGTGAGACTAATAGGCATCAATGAGAAAGAAGGAGTCAATACAAATGAGATTAAAAAAATATGGACAGAAGTAAGAGCAGAAAACTTCCCAAATATGAGGAAACAATCTGACATTCAGGTAACTGAAGCATACAGAATGCCAAGTAACCTCAATCTAATGAAAAACACACCGAGACATATAATAGTCAACATCCCAGAAATTCAGCACAAGAATAATATACTGAAAACCGCTAGAGAAAAGAAGCAGATCACATTCAAAGGAAAACCCAACAGAATTACGGCTGACCTCTCTTCACAAACCATGCAGGCAAGAAGAATATGGAGCAGAGTACTTCAGGTCCTCTATGAAAACAAATTCCAGCCCAGACTACTATACCCTGCAAAACTCTCTTTCAAGTTAAATGCAGAAGTGAAATACTTTCATGACAAAGTACATCTAAAGAATTTCGTTATGACAAAGTCAACCCTACACAGGCTACTGAAAGATGTTCTAGAGAGGGCCCAAAATGATCAGAACTCCATGAATGAGATCAGAAGCAAAAAAGTGCAGTTTTAGCCAGAGTTCTCTGTTTCTCTGCATACCGTAACAGGCATTAGAGTGCCAGAGTTCTGGGATTCTTTGTATTCAGGAACAAGCATTGGAGTCTTCTACTTCTCAAAGTAGCTGGAGCTTTGCTGGCTCTTCTGCATTCAAAAACCTCTTGCAAACACAAATGATGGATTAGAAACAAGCAGCTCTTCTTCAGAACTGGACTATTGAAATGTGTTTCTAGATCATTTCCTGCAGGAATGAATGGGAGAGAAATAACCGTTCTCTAGTTTCTCTACACCAAGACTACAAAGTCAGAATCCTCACAGATTTTTTAAGGAGATTGAATTATTTGCCACTCTTGGCACAGGGAGGCCATTATGAATTACTTCAGTTACAAATATGACGTTTTAGCCAGGGTTCTGTGTTCCTCTGTATACAGGAATTGCCATTGTAGGGTCCTGGAGCTTTGCAGGCCATTGTTCGTTAAGAATTCCCTTTTAGAAAAACTTATCAAAAAGTAAAAGTGTGAAGATTTGCTTAGGGAACTAGAATCTTCACATGATTTTTTGCTTCTGTTCCTGTATGAATGAATGGCAGAGAAAACACCCTTCTGCAATTTCTCTGCACAATGTGCTAGAATGTCACAAAACTCACTGGTACTTTTTCATAGGAGACTTAATAAGTGGCCACACTTGCAAAGTGCTGGTTTGTGAATGTTTTCAGTTACCAAATTGACGTTTTAGCCAAAGTTATATGTTTTGCTGTATGCCGAACAGGCATTGGAATGCCCTGCTTCCTGAAGAAGCTGGAGCTGAGCAGTGTCCTGGGCCTTATGAAATCAAGCTTAGAACCACAAATCATGCAGTAAAAACAAGAAGCTCTGCTTCAGGAACAGAAATCTTCAAACTTCTTTCTGCCTTTCTTCCATAGGAATGAAAGGGAGAGAAAGCACCATTCAGCAGTTTCTCTGCACAATGAGCTAGAAAGTCACAGGCTTCACGGATCCTTTTTCTTAGGAGACTGAATGAGTTACCACTCTGGGCATATTTTGACATTGTGAATTACTTCAGTTTCAAAAGTGACATTTTAGCCAGATTTCTGTGTTTTGTTGTACATGGGAGCAGGCTTTGGAGCACCCTGCTGGAAGTTAGCTAGCTTTTCTGTATTAAGAGCTCATTCTTAGAAACAAAAATCATGGAGTAGAAACAGGTACATCTGTTCAGGGAATGGGAGTCTTTAAACGTTTTTCTGCTTCTTTTACCAAGTAATGAATCAGAGGAAAACACCCTTCTCCAATTTCTCTGCACAAAGTGCTGGAAAGTCTTAAAGTAGTTCATGGATGCTTTTTCATAGAAGATTAAAAATATTGCTAGTCTTGGCACAGTGAGGACTTATGAATGACTTCGATCACCAAAGTGATTTTTTAGCCACAGTTCTGTGTTTTTCTGTATTAGAGAATAGGCAAAAGTGTTCCCTGCGTGGCCAAGAAGCTGGAGCTTAGCCAGCACTTGTGGTCTACGAACTCACTTTTAGAAGCACAAACCACAGATTAGAAACAAGCAGCTCTGCTTAGAAAACTGGAGTCTTCAAATGACTTTCTGGCTCTTTTCAATAAGAATGAATGGGAGAGAAAACAGCCTTCCCCAGTTTTCTGCACCGCCAGCTGCAATGTCAGAAACTTCTAAGATGCTTTTTTAGGAGACTGAGTGAGTTGCCACACTTGGAAAAGTGCAGATTTGTCAATTACTTCAGTTACAAAAGTGACATTTTAGCCAGAGTTCTGTGTTTCACTGTATTCGGGAACAAACATTGGAGTGCACTACTTCCCAAATCTAGATGTTGTCAGACTCTTCAGCATTAAATCTCACACTTAGAGGCACAAATCATTGAGTAGAAATAAGCAGCTCTCTTGAGGAAACTGAAATTTTGAAACATGTTTCTGGCTCTTTTCCAATTAGAAAGAATGCGAGAGAAAAGAAGTTTCTGTGGTTTCTCTGCAACACCAGCTGGAAAGTCACACATTTCACAGATATTTTTCTTGGGAGACTGAATGAGTTGCCATTCTTGGCACAGTGCGGGTTTGTGTATGACTTGGTTACAAAAATTACTATTTAGCCAGAATTCTGTGTTTCGCTGTATACAGGAAAAGGCATTGGAGTGCCCTGCTTCCCAAAGAAGCTGGAGCTTAGCTGGCTCTTCTTTAAGACTCACATTTTGAAACAAGTCGAGTCTTTAATCCCATTTCAGGCTCTTTGCAATAGTAAAGAATAGGAAAGAAAAACACGCTTCTTCAGTTTCTCTACACCACCAGCTAGAAAGTCACAAACTTCAGGGATGCTTTTTTTCTTTTTCCTTTTTTTTGTGGAACTGGGGATTGAAATCAGGCCCTTGCACTTGCCAGGCAAGTGCTTATTCCACTGAGCTATCTCCCCGGCCCCTGGGGATGCTTTTTCTTAGAAAACTCAGTGATTTTCCACTCTTGGAAAAGTGTGGCATTGTGAATTACTTCACTTACAAATGTGATAGTTTAGTCAGAGTTCTGTGTTTTGGTTTATACATTAACAAGCATTTCTGTGCCCTGCTTCCCAAAGGAGCTGGTGCTTAACTGGCTCTTTGGCATTCAGAAGTCACACTTAGAAATACATACAATGGAGTAGACAGGAGCAGCTCTCCTTAGGGAACTGGAGTATTCTATCATGTTTCTGGCTATTTTGCCTTAGGAATAAAGGGGAGAGAAAACACGCATCTGCAGTTTTTCTGCACCACCAGCTGGAAAGTCTCAAACTTCAAGGGTGCTTTTTCTCAGGAGACTTAGTGAGTTTCCCCTCTTGGCATAGTGCAGCTTTGTGAATTACTTCAGTTACCAAAGTGATATTTAACCATAGTTCTGTTTTTCTGTGTAGGCGACCAGGCACTGGAGTGCCCTGCTTCCCAAAGAAGCTGGTTCTTAAGTGGCTCTTGTGTGTTTAAGGACTCACTCTAAGAAACAAAATCATGTTGTTGAAACAAACAGTTCTACTTATGAAACCGGAGTCTTCAAACGTGTTTCTGCCTCTTTTCTCATAGGAATGAATCGGAGAGAAAACACTCTTCTACAATTTCTCTGAAGAACAGGATTGATTTTCCCAAATTTCATAGACTTATTTTTTGGGAGATTGAATTAATTGCCACACTTGGCACTGTCCATTTTTTAGATCTATATCGATTTCCAATGTGTGGTTTATCTATTGTTCTGTGTTTAACTGTATATGGGAACAGGCATTTTAGTGCCCTGTTACACAATGTAGCTTGAACGTAGCTGCGTATTATGCAATAAAATCTCACTCTTATTTACACAAATCATGGAGTACAAACATGCAGCTTCACATAGGGAATTGTAGTCTCTAACTTGTTTTGGTATCTTCTCCCATAGGAATGAATGAGAGAGGAAGCACCTTTCTCCTGTTTCTCTGCACAACGATGTGAAAGGTCTTAAAATTCACAGATGCTTTTTATTAGGAGACTGTATGAGTTGCTACTTTTGGAATAGTGGTGCTTTGAGAATTTCTTTGATTCCCTAACTGGCATTTTAGTCATTGATCATTCTTTTGCTATATACAGGAACAGGCATTTGACTGTCGTGCCTCTCAAAGCTGCTGGTTCTTAGCTGACTGCTTTCAATTCAGTCCTTAGTCTTACAGTCTCAAATCATGGAGCAGAAATAATCATTTCTTCTTTAAACCATTTTGCTTAGAATCTGCTACCACCTCTGTTCCCATAGGAAAGAATGGGAGAGAAACCAATCTTTACCAGTTCCTCTGCACTCCGAGCTGGAAAGTCACTAAATTCACATATGTTTTCTTTTAGGACACTGAATGAGTTGACACTCTTGGTATTCTGGGGCTTTCTGAATGACTTTGATTGCAAAAGTGACATATTAACCAGAGTTCTTTGTTTTGCTTTATGTGGGAGCAGGCATTGGAGTGCACTGCTTCCCAAAGAACCTGGAACTTAGCTGGCTGTTCTCGGTTCAGTACTCAATTTTAGAGAAACTAATGATTGTGCAGAAACAAAAAGCTCTTCTCGGAACCTGGATGCTTAGAATGTGTGGCCTCCTCCCTTCCCATAAGAATGAATGGGAGAGAAAGCATCATTCTCTAGTATTTGTGCACCACTTCACTGATGCTTTCTCAAAGAGACTGAATGAGTTGCCACTCCAGGCTTAGTGGTGTTTTTGAATTAATTTGGTTACAAAAGTTACATGCTATCAAGAATTCTGTGTTTTGAAGTGTGCGTGAACAGGAATTGGAGTGCCCTTCTGTTCTCCATTTGGAACTCACTCCTAAAAACACAAATCATGGAGCAGAAACAATCAGTTCTTCTTTCAAAGCTGAATGCTTACAATGTGTTAGCACCTGACTTCTCGTAGGAAAGGTAGGGAAAACATCCTTCTTTAGTGCCTCTTCACTATGAGCTGAAAAGTCACGATCTTCAGGGATGCTTTCTGGTAGAAGACTGAATGATTTGCCTCTCAGTGTAGTGGTGCTTCGTGAATTGCTGTGCATGCCAATGTGAAGTTTTAGCCAGACTTCTTGGTTTTACTGTATGTGGGAAGAGGCATTGGAGTGCTCTGTTTTATACAGAATGTTGAGGTTAGTTGGCTCTTCTCCATTTAGAGCTCACTGGTTGAGGCATGAAAATTGGAGCAGAAAAAATCAGCTGTGCATGGAAACCTGGATGCATAGAACATGTTCCCAATTCAGTTACCATACTAGTCAACGAGGGCCGCAGAACCTCAGGTCATGGGCACAGCAGAATTCAAAAGGCTCTTTCTCTCTCCTTTACTGCTACGGGACCGAATTCACCAGTCTAGTGAAGGCATTCACTGTTCCATGTAGAAATGACAGTTTTGAAGCTATGGTACGAGAAAAAGAGATCTTTCTCCACTTAGAACTCACCTCCAAACTCAGAATTCAGAGGCTGAGTTCTAAGATGAGAAAGTCCAGCTAAATTCTAGTCCTTTTCGGAAGGTGGGCATTCCTAAGGCTGATCCAGTCTCCAGGCATAAATTGAATTTCTGGTCAAAATCCCTTTGGCTTCCTCACCCATTCACCATGTAATCCACGCCCGTTCCCTGAGAAAACATTCTCCCTGAGGTTCCAACCTGCCACTCCCAGTATTTTGTAGAAAAAAAATAGAATAAGATTCTTTCTTTTGGTTTTTTTTTCTCCTCGAATGCCTTCAGGGCATGAGTATAGTGAGATTCGAACTGCAACAACCTTAGTCTGAGAGCTTTGTGGAAGAAGCCACTTGAGGAACTGATCTAGGGCCAGGCCCCCAACTAAAACACACTTCCTCAGGCCTTTCTTCCTAATGAGACACAGCTGTGCCAGGCCTGAAATCCCCAGGTGTATCTCATTCTCTCCACCATAGGATTCCAGATTCCAATGGTGAATCATTGGTATAGAAATTCCCAAGTGGGTATAGGTCCTTGGCGAAGGGGCCCCTCATATACCTTTGCCCCTGGACAGACCCCAACAGGACTTCCAGTCCAGAATTTGACTTGAAAACGCATTCATGAATACATCAGCAGCAGGCTAGTCCCCTCGAAATAGTTTCATGGAAAATTCATCTATCGAGTACCATGTAGAGATGGATTTTTTAAAAACATATGCTAAAAAATAAACAAAGATTTTTAATTTTTTAAAAATTAAATTTGTGGGCCAGGGAGATGGCCCAGTGGAATAAGCACATCCATGGCAAGGGCAAGTGCCTGAGTTCACTTCCTGGTTCTACCAAAAAAAAATTATTTTTAATTATTTTATTTTAATTGTGGTAAGGCTAAAGGAACAGGATTCGAAACACAGCCTCCTGAATCTCAGTGCTCTGACTCAACAGGCTCCGCAGGACCTTAGGTCATGGGCACAGTAGAATTCGAAGGCTCTTTCTCTCCCCTTTACTGCTACAGGACCCAATTCACCAGTCTAGTAAAGGCATTCACCGTTCCATGTAGAAATGATGGTTTTGAAGCTATGGTATGAGAAAAAGAGATCTTTCTCCTCTTGGAACTCACTTCCGAACTAAGAGTTTGGAGGCTGAGTTCTAAGAGGAGAAAGTCCAGGTAAATGCTAGGGCTTTTCAGAAGCTGGGCATTCCTAGGACTGATCCAGTCTCCAGGTAAAATTTGAATTTCTGGTCCAAATTCCTTTGCCTACCTCACTCATTCACCATGTAATCCACGCCCGTTCCCTGAGAAAACATTCTTCCTGAGGTTCCAGCCTCCCACTCCCAGTATTTTGTAGAAAAAAAAATGGAATAAGGTTCTTTGGGGTTTTTTGTTTTGTTTTTTGTTTTGTTATGTTTTGCTTTTGCTCCTCGAATGCCTTCAGGGCAGGAGTGTAGTGGGGATCGAACTGCAGCAACCTTAGTCTGAGAGCTTTGTGGAAGCACCCACTTAAAGAACTGAGCTACGGCTGGGCCCCTGACTAAAACACCCTTGATCAGGCCTTTCTTCCTAAGGGCCACAATGAGACACAGCTGTGCCAGGCTTGACACCAATAGGTGTATCTCATTCTCTCCACTGTAGAATTCCAGATTCCAATGGTGAATCATTGGTGGAGAAATTCCCAAGAGGGTCTAGGTCCTTGGCGAAGGGGACCCTCCTAAACCTTTGCCCCTAGACAGCCCCTAACAGAACTTATGGTCTCTCATTCAACTAGAAAATGCATTCATGAATACATCAACAGCAGGCTATTGTCCTTGGAAATAGTTTCGTGGGAAATTCTTCCATCGAGTACCATGTAGAAAACAAGTAGAGATGGATATTTTAAAAATATATGTTAAGGGGTCTGGGGAGATGGCTCAGTAGGATAAGTGCTTGACTGGAAAACACAAGGACCTGAGTTCAATCCCCGGTTCCACCAAAAAATAAATAAATAAATAAATAAATAAATAAAAATAAAAATAAAAGTATATGTTAAAAAATAAAAAAAAGATTTTTAATTTTTTAAAATTAATTTTTTTGGGCCGGGGAGATGACTCAGTGGAATAAGCACATCCATGGCATGGGCAAGTGCCTGAGTTCACTTCTTGGTTCTGCCAAAAAAAATTATTTCTAATTATTTCATTTTAATTGTGGTAAGGCTGAAGGAACAGGGATTTGAAACACAACCTCGTGAATCTCAGTACTCTGACTCAACAGACTTGGCAGGTCCACAGGTCATGGTCACAGCAGAATTCGAAGGCTCTTTCTCTCCTCTTTACTGCTACAGGACCCAGTTTGCCAGTCTAGTGAAGGCATTCACCATTCCATGTAGAAATGACAGTTTCGAATCTATGGTATGAGAAAAAGAGATCTTTCTCCTCTTAGAACTCACCTCTGTACTAAGAGTTCAGAGGCTGAGTTCTAAGAGCAGAAAGTTCGCCTAAATGCTAGGCCTTTTCAGAAGCTGAGCATTCCTAAGGCTGATTCAGTCTCCAGGCAAAAATTGAATTTCTGGTTCAAAATCCTTTGGGTACCTCACCCATTCACCATGTAATCCGCTCCTGTTCCCTAAGAAAACATTCTTCCTGAGGTTCCAGCCTCCCACTCCCAGTATTTTGGAGAAAAAAAATGGAATAAGGTTCTTTTTTTTTCACCCTCGAATGCCTTCAGGGTAGTTGTGTAGTAGGGATCGAAACAGCAACCTTAGTCTGAGAGCTTTGTGAAGCAGCCACTTAAAGAACTGAGCTAGGGCGAGGCCCCCGACTAAAACACCCTTGCTCAGGCCTTTCTTCCTAAGGGCCACAATGAGACACAGCTGTGCCAGGCCTGAAATCCCCAGGTATATCTGATTCTCTCCACCATAGGATTCCAGATTCCAATGGTGAATCGTTAGTGGAGAATTTCCCAAGAGGCTCTAGGTCCTTGGTGAAGGGGGCTCTCCTAAACCTTTGCCCCTAGACAGACCCCAACAGGACTTCTGGGCCCCAATTTGACTGGAAAACGCAAACATCAGCAGCAGGCGAGTCCCCTCAGAAATAGTTTCATGGAAAATTCTTCTATTGAGTACCATGTAGAGAACAAGTAGAGATGGATTTTTTTTAAATATATGCTAAAAAATAAACAAAGATTTTTAATTTTTTAAAAATTAAATTTGTGGGCCGGGGAGATGGCCCAGTGGAATAAGCACATCCATGGCAAGGGCAAGTGCCTGAGTTCACTTCCTGGTTCTACCAAAAAAAAATTATTTTTAATTATTTTATTTTAATTGTGGTAAGGCTCAAGGAACAGGGATTCCAAACACCACCTCCTGAATTTCAGTGCTCTGACTCAACAGGCCCGGCAGGACCTCAGGTTACTGGCACAGCAGAATTCGAAGGCTCTTTCTCTCCCCTTTACTGCTATGGTACCCAATTTGCCAGTCTAGTGAAGGCATTCACCGTTCCATGTAGAAATGATGGTTTCTAAGCTATGGTATGAGAAAAAGACACCTTTCTCCTCTTAGAACTCACTTCCGAACTATGGTTAGGGGTAGTGTTAAGCTTTTGTATGGTAAGGGTTTCAGTAATGTTTAGGTTTATGGCTAGGGTTAGGGTTACTGTTAGTGTTAAGATTACAGTTAGGTTTAGAGTTAGTTTTAGGATTAGGGTTTGGGTTTGGGTTACAGTTAGGTTTACTGTTACGGTTATGGTTAGCTTTAGGGCTAGGGCTAGGGTTAGGGTTATGGTTATGTGAACGGTTATATTTACGATTTTGGTTATGGTTAGGTTTAAAGTTAGGGTCACTTTTAGGGTTGCCTTTAGGGTTAGTGTTAGGGTTAGTGTTACAATTAGGTTTAGAGTTACGGTTAGTGTTAGGTTTAGGATTAAGTTTAGTGTTAGGGTTAAGGTTTAATTAGGGTTAGGGTTTAGGTTAGGGTTCTGATTATGGTTAGGGTAATGATTAGTGTGAGGGTTAGGGTTAGTTGTATGGTTACGATTGGTTTTAAGGTAAGGACTACAGTTTTTGTAAGTTTATGCTTAGTATTACATTTAGTGTTAGCGTTTCTGTTCATTTAGAGTTTGGTTTAGGTTTAGGATTACAGTTAGAGTTAGTTTTAGGGTTGTGCTTAGTATTAATGTTAAGATTGGGCTTATGTTTAGAGTTGGGTTTAGGTTTTGTGTAACTGTTAGGGTTAGGGTTAGTGATAGGATTACAGTGAGTGTTAGGGCTAATTTTAGGTTTAAGGTTAGGGTTATGGTAAGGGTTAGGTTTATGGTTATGGTTATATTTAGGGTTACTGTTAGGGTTATGTTTAGGGATGGGATTAGGATTGGGGTTAAAATTACAGTTACATTTACATTTCTGGTTATGGTTAGGTTTAAGATTAAGGTTAGTGTCACAGTTACAGTTAGGGTCAGGGTTAGTGTTAGAGTTAGGGTTAGGTTTATAGTTAGGGTTAGGTTTACAATTAGGTTTAGGGTTTAGTTTTGGTTTAGGCATACAGTTAGGACTATGATAAGGGTTAGGGTTAGGGTTAGTTTTAGGGTTACATTTAGGGTTAGGGTAGGGATTACTGTCAGTATTAGGGTTATGGTTAGCATAACAGTTAGTGCTAGGGTTATCTTTAGGCTTATTTTTACTGTTAGATTTAGTGATACGGTTACATTTAAGTTTACAGTTAAGATTACATTTAGGTTTTAGGTTTGGTTTAGGGATACAGTTAGTATTATGATAAGGGTTAAGGTTAGGGTTAGTTTTAGGGTTACAGTTAGGACTAAGGTAAGGAATACTGTCAGTGTTAAGGTTATGGTTAGCAGTACAGTTAGTGTTAGGGTTGCTCTTAGTTTTAGGGTGACATTTATATTTAGTGAAAGGGTTACAGTTACGGTTACATTTAGGGCTATGGTTATGGTTAGTGTAAAGTTTAGGCTTAGGGTTAGGGTTAGATTTAGGTTTTGGTTTATGGTTAGGGTTAAGAGTAGGGTTACTATTAAGGTTAGGGTTAAGGTTAGGATTAGGCTTACAGTTTGGTTATGGTTAGGGTAATGTTTAGTTTTATGACTTGGGTTAAGTTTAGAGTTAGGCTTTGGTTTAGGGTCATGGTTACATTTACTGTTAGGGTTAGGGTTTGTTTTTGGGTTAAGATTACTGTTAGGCTTAGAGTTAGGGTTACATTTAAGATTAGGGTTAGTGTTAGGGTTATGGTTAGGGTCAGGTTATGAGTTATGTTTAGGGTTAGCATTAGGGTTACGTTTAGGGTTATTATTAAGGTGTTAGGGTTAGGGTTATGCTTAGGGTTATGTTTATGGTTAGGCTTAAGGTTAGGTATATGGTTAGAGTTAGGGTTAGTGTTATGGTTAGTGTTATGGTAAGGTTAGAGTTAGCTTTAGCATTACGTTTACACTTAGGGTTAGGGTAATGTTTAGGGTTAGAGTTAGGGTTAGGCTAAGGCTAGGTTTATGTTTAGGTTTAAGGTTCGGCTTATAGTTAGGGTTAGCGTTCATGTTATGTTTAGGGTTAGGGTTAAGGTTAGGGTTAGGGTTATTTTTAGTGTTGGGATTATGGCTAGTATTAAGCTTATGGTTAAGTTTAAGGTTGGGGTTACAGTTAGGTTTAGGCTTGCAATTACACCTAGGGTTAGGATTTTGTTCACGTTTAGGTTTAGGGTTACAGTTAGGGTTAGGTTTAGAGTTAGCCTTAGTTTTAGGTTTAGGGTTTTATTTAGTTTTAGGGTTGGAGTTACATTAAGGTTCTGGTTTAAGATTAGATTTAGGTTTAGGGTTAGGTTTAGTGTTTGAGTTAGTGTTAGGCATAGTGTTCTGGATACCAGTATGCTTAGAGTTAGGTTTAGTATTACAGTTACACTTAGGGCCTATGTTAGGATTATGGTTAAGGTTAGATTTAGGCTTATGATTTTGTTAGGGTGAGGTTACGGTTAGGATTAGGTTCAGGGTTACAATTAGGCTTAGAGTTAGGGTTATGTTTAAGATTAGGTTTACGGTTATGGTTAGGAATAGGGTTAGGATTAGAGTTAGATTTAGGGTCAGGGATGCAGCTAGGGTTAGGTTTAGTGTTAAGGTTACAATTAGGGGTTAGGTTATGGTATGAATTAGGTTTAGGGTTATGGTTACAGTTATGAATAGGGTTAGCATTAGGGTTACTGTTAGGGTTAGGTTTAGGTTTTAGATTAGGGTTACGGTTAGGTTTAGGGTTATGGTTTGGGTTAGGGATAAGGATTTATTTAGGATCAGTGTTAGGATTAGGATAAAGCTGTGGGTTAGAGTTAAGTTTAGGTTTAGGTTTAGGGTTAGGATTATGGCTAGGGTTAGTTTTATTGTTACAGTTTGGTTAGGGTTATTATTTGGTTAGGCTTAGGATTATTGTTACTGTTATGATTAGGTTTACATTTAGGTTAGGTTTAGAGTTAGGGTTGGGTTTAGCTTTGGGATTATGGTAACAGTTATGGTTATGTTTAGGGTTATGATTAGGGTTAGGGTAAATATTATGTTTAGTTTACTGTTATGATTAGTGTTAGAGTTAGTGCTACAGTTACCATTAGGTTTAGGGTTATGGTTAGGTTTAGTGTTAGGGTTACAGTTAGGGTTAGGTTTATGTTTATGGTTAGGGTTAGTGTTACCATTAGGGTTAGATATATGGTTACAGTTACAGTTATTGTTATCATTAGGCTTAGGTTTAAGGTTATGGTTACATTTAGTGTTAGAATTATGGTTTCATTTAGAGTCAAGGATATAGTTAGTGTTATGGTTAGGTTTAGGTTAGGGTTATTGTTACATTTAGCCTTAGGGTTGGTGTTAGTGTTAAATTACACTTAGTGTTAAGGTTAGGTTTATGGTTAGGTTTAGGAGTTTGGTTACATTTAGGGTTTTGATTAGGGTTAGGGATAGGGTTATGTTTAGGGATGAATTTAGGATTACTGTTAAGTATAGGCTTAGGTTTACTCTTAGGGTTAGTGTTAGGGTATGGTTAGGGTTAGTTTTATGTTTACATTTAGGGATAGGGTTAGGTTTGTGGTTACAGTTAGAGTTCGGGTTAGGGTTACAGTTACATTTAGGGTTAGCTTTACCATTAGATTTAGGGTTTTGGTTAGGTTTAGGATTAGTGTTATGGTTAGGGTTATGTTAGCATTGAGGTTAGTTTTAGGGTTATGGTTAGAGTTACAGTTATTGTTAATTTTATCTTTAGGGTTATGGTTATGCTTAGGATCAAGGTTAAGGTTACAGTTGGAGTTAGGTTTAGGGTTACAGTTAGGGTTAGACTTTGTTTTAGGATTATGGTTAGGGTTAGGTTTATGGTTAGGGTTAAGGTTATGGCTAGGTTTAGAGTCACGGTTAGAGTTAGGATTAGGATTAGGATTAGGTTTAGGGTTACAAATACAGTTAGGGTTAAGTTAACTGTAGGATTAAGGTTAGAATTGCAGTTAGAGTTAGGGTTAAATTTAAGTTTAGGATTATTTTTACAGTTAAGGTTAGGGTTTCTGTTAGGTTGAGGGTTAGAGTTAGGGTTAGGTTTAGAGTTAGGGTTAGGGTTAGAGTTATGGTTATGCTTAAGTTTAAGGTTAGATTTAGGTTTATGGTTAATTTAGTGTTAGTGTTAGTGTTAGTGTTATGGATAGTGCTACTGTTAGTGTTAGGCTTAGGTTTAGGTTTAGTGTTACAATAACCCTTGGGGCCAATGTTAGGGTCATGGTTAGGGTTAGGGTTAGGTTTACAATTTTGGTTATGGTTAAGTTACATTTAAGATTAAAGTTAGGGTTATGATTAGGGTTAGAGTTAGGGTTATGTATAGGGTTAGGGATGGGGTTAGGGTTACAGTTAGATTTAGGGTTAGGGTTAAGGTTACAATTAGGTTTAGGCTATGGTATGGGTTAGGTTCATGGGTAGAGTTACATTTATGGCTAGCGTTATGGTTAGGGTTTAAATTAATGTTACAGTCAAGGTTTTGTTTAGGATTATGGATAGGGTTAGATTTAGGGTTATGGTTAGGTTATATTTTGGATTACAGTTAGGTTTACAGTTAGGTTTTGGGTTAGGGATATGGATAGAGTTAGTTTTAGGTTTTGTGTTAGGGTTAAGATGGTGAGGGCTAGGGTTAAAGTTAGGTTCAGGTTTAGGTTTAGTTTTACTGTTAGGGTTAGGTTTAGTATTACAATTTGGTTAGGGTTAGATTTAGGGTTATTCTTATGGTTAGAGTTATTATTACCATTAAGTTTAGACTTATGGTTAGAGTTATGTTTAGATTTAGGGTTAGGGTTATGGATAAGATTAGAGTTAGGGTAAGTATAAGGATTTTTTACTGTTATAATTAGTGTTAGGTTTACTGTTAGGTTTAGGGTTATGTTTAGGTTTAGGGTTTCGGCTTACAGTTAGGGTTAGATTTTCTGTTATGGTTAGGGTTAAGGCTAAGGTTAGCATTACATTTATGGTTAGGTTTAGGGTGTGTTAGGGTTAGTTTTAGGATTTGGGTTAGTTAGGGTTACATTTAGGTTTAGGTTTACAGTTACCATTAGGGTTAGTTGTAAGGTTAGACTTAGTGTTAGGTTTAGGTTTAGGATTATGGTTAGTGTTAGGATTAGGATTACGGTTAGTGTTAAGATTAAAGTTAGGGTTAGGGTTAGGTTTAAGTTTAGGGTTACAATTAGTGTTACATTTAGGCTTACAGTTAAGGTTAGGTTTTGTGTTATGGTTAGGGTTAAGGCTAAGGTTAGGATTACATTTATGGTTAGGTTTAGGGTGTGTTAGGGTTAGTTTTAGGGTTAGGATTACTGTTAGGGTTAGGTTTATGGTTACATCTAAAGTTATTGTTACAGTTACGTTTAGGGTATGGTTATGGTCAGAGTTTGGGTTATGCTTACAGATAGTGTTTAGGTTATGTTTGGAGTTAGGGTTATAGTTATGTTTAGGTTTAGGGTTAGGGTTAAGCTTTTGTTTAGTGTTAGTGTTAGGGTTACATTAGGGTAGGGTTAAGGTTAGATATAGGTTTAGGGTTATATGAGAGTTAGGGTTAGGGTTACAGTTATGTTTAGGGTTATGGTTAGGCTAACAATTAGGGTTACATTATGGTTTGGGTTAGAGTTAGGGTTTGGGTTGGGGTTAGGGTTAGAGTTATTGTTAGGGTTTTTGTTAGGCTTAGTGTTACCATTAGGGTTAGGATTTGATTAGGTACAGAATTAGGGTTATGGTTAGGGTTAGTGTTAGGGTTTGATTTAGGCTTATGGTAGTGTTATGATTACAATTAGATTTAGGGTTTGGTTTAGGATTATGGTTATGGCTAGAGTTAGGTTTATGGTTAGGTTTACAGTTATGGTTGTGGTTAGGGTTAAGATTAGGTTTAGGGTTACAATTAGAGTTATGGTTTCATTTAGGGATAGTATTAGGATTATTGTTAAGGTTAGGTTAGTGGTAGGGTTAGTTTTGGAGTTATGTATAGCATTATACTTAGTTTTAGGCTTACCGTTTGGGTTAGAGTTATGGTTAGGTTTACGGTTGAGATTGAGGATAGAGTTAGCGTTTGGATTACCATTAGGTTTAGGGTTATTTTTAGGATTATCATTAGGGTTAGGGTTAGGTTTAGGGTTAGCATCATGATTAGGATTAGGGTTAGCTTTAGGCTTATGGATAGGTTTTATGTTAAGGTTAAGTATAGGTTTAGTGTTAGGATTATGTTTAGGATTAGAGTTAAATTTAGGGTTCAGGTTTTGTTTCCATCTAAGGATAAGGTTACAGTTAGGTTTAGGGTTAGAGTTAGTGTTATGTTTTGGTTTAGGTTATTTTTAAGTTTAGTTTTAGGGTAATGGTTATGCTTAGTGTTAAGTTTAGAATTAGGTTTAGGGTTAGGGTTAGTGTTAGGGTTAGGGTTATTTTTAGTGTTACTGTTACACCTAGGGTCAATTTTAGGCTTATGGTTAAGTTTAGGGTTAGATTTAGGTTTAGGTTTAGCGTTAGGATTATGGTTATGGTTAGAGTTAGGGGTACATTTAGGGTTAGGGTTAGGTTTAGGCTTTGTCTTAGTGTTAGGGTTAGGGTTAGGCTTAGGCTTAGGCTTAGGCTTAGCCATAGGTTTACATAAACCCTTAGTGTTAGGCTTAGGGTTATGTTTAGGTTTAGGAATAGCATTATGATTAGCGTTAGGGTTAGGTTTACATTTAGAATTAGGGTTAGGGTTTGTGTTAGGGTTAGGGTTAACTGTAGGGCTAGGTTTAGGTTCAGGGTTATGTTTACAATTACATTTACAATTATGGTTATGGGTAAGTATAAGGTTAGGGTCCATTTTAGGGTTACCGTTAAGGTTAGGGCTACAATTAGGTTTAGGTTTACAGTTTCGGTTAGGGTTACTGTTAAGTTTAGTGTTCAAGTTAGTGTTTCAATTAGTGTTAGGGTTTAGCTTAGAGTTATGGTTAGGTTTAAGGTTATGATTAGGGTGTAAGAGTTAGGGGTACTTTTAAGGTTACAATTAGGTTTAGGATAAGGATTAGTGTTAGTGTAAGGCTTATGCATTCATTACGTTTAGTGTTAGCATTACCATTTGGTTTAGGATTACAGTTAGGTTTAGGTTTAGGGTCATGGTTAGGGCCAGGTTTAGGGTTATAGTTAGGGTTAGTGTTAAGTTTAGGCTTATTGTTAGGGTTAGGTTTAGGTTTTGGCTTACAGTTAGGGTTAGGTTTAGTGTTAGGATTACAGTGAGTGTTAGGGATATCATTAGGTTTAAGGTTAGGATTATGTTAGGGGTTAGGTTTAGGGTTATGGTTATATTCAGGGTTAGTGTTAGGGTTTCGGTTAGGGCTAGGCTTAGGGTTACAGTTAAGATTATGGTAACATTTATGTTGATGGGTATGATTAAGTTTAAGGTTTGGGTTAGTGTCACAGTTATGGTTAGTGTTCGGGTTAGGGTTACAATTAGGGTTAAGGTTACGGTTAGGGTCAGGGTTAGGGTTAGATTTATGGTTAGCGCTAGGATTACAATTAGGTTTAGGGTTTAAATTAGGGTTAGGGATACAGTTAGGTTTATGATTAGGGTTAGAGTTAGGGTTAGTTTAAGAGTTACAGTTCGGGTTAAGGTAGGGATTAGGCTTAGTGTTAATGTTATGGTTAGTGTCACAGTTAATGTTAGGTTTACCATTGGGTTTATGGTTGTGACTAGCTTTAGTGATAGGGTTATGGTTAAGGTTAGGTTTAGGGTTACATTTAGGGTTAGTGTTAAGTTTAGGCTCAGGGTTGGGGTAAGGTTAAGATTAGGTTTAGGTTTAGGGTTATCGTTAAGGTAAGGGTTAGGGTTACGACTATGGTTAGAGTTAGGGTTACAATTAGGGTTAGGTTATGGTTCTACTAGAGTTAGGGTTACACTTACGGTTAGGGCTAGGGTTAGATTTACGTTTAGGTTTACATTTACGGTTCCAATTATTGTTATGATTAGGTTAAAAATTAGTGTTAGTGTTAGAGTTACAGTTATGTTTAGGGTTAGGATTTAGGAATACAATTATGGTTAATGTTAATGTTATGCTTAGGGGTAATGTACGGTTAGTTTTAGAGCTATGGTTAGGTTGCGGAAAGTAATTTGTTCGTTTTAGTGTTTTGGTTATGGTTACAGTTTGTGTTAGGATAAGGGTTATGTTTAGGGTTAAGATTAGGTCTAGGGTTAGGGTTTAGATTATAGTTAGGTTTAGAGTTATGGTTAGTGTTAGGGTTATTGTTAGGTTTAGGCTTAGAGTTAGGATTAGGGTTACAGTTGTTCTTAGGGTTAGGTTTAGGGTTAAGGTTACAGTTAGTTTTAGGTTTTACAATTAGGTTTTAGGTATGATTCACTTTTAGGTTTATAGTTAGGGTTCCATTTAGGCTTAGGGTTATGGTTAGGTTTACTGTTAGTTTTAAGGTTACGGTTAGGGTTGGTGTTAGTGTCATGGTTAAAGTTAGAGTTAGAGTTATGGTTAGGATAAGGGTTAGTGTTAGGGTTATGGTTAGTCTTAGGTATATGGTTAGTGTTAGGTTTAGTGGTAGGGTTACCATTAGGTTTTGGTTAGGGCAACAATTAGATTTAGGGTAAGGATTAGGGTTACGACTAGGGTTAGGGTTTCGTTAAGCATTAGGGTTACTGTTAGGGTTACTGTTAAGTATAGGATTGCCATTAGGTTTAGGGTTGCATTAGGTTTATGTTTAGGGTTACGTTTAGTGTTAGAGTTAAGGTTATGGCTATGAGTAGAGTTACAGCTAGGTTTGGGGTTAGGGTTACAGTTAGAGTTAGGTTTCGGGTTATGGTTAGGGTTAAGGTTAGGGTTAAGACACTGTTAGGGTTAGGGTTAGGGTTAGCATTGCAATTAGTCTTATGGTTAGGATTATGTAAGGGTTAAGGTTAGGGTTAGAGTTAGGATTAGGATTATGGGTACAGTTACAGTTAGAGTTAGCGTTAGGGATACATTTTGGTTTAGTTTTACGGTTACAGTTAGGTTTAGGGTTAGTATTATGATTAGGGTTATGGTTAGTTTTATGGTAAGGGTTAGAGTTAAGGTTACAGGTTTTTTCAGGGTTAGGGGTAGGGTTATGGTTAGGCATAGATATAGGTTACAGTTAGGGTTTATGTTACAGTTAGGGTAAGGGTTAGGGTTACTGTTAGTGTTAGTTTTATGGTTACATTTACTGTTAGGGGTAGGTTTGGAGTTAGGGCTAGGGTCAGTGTTAGGCTCAGGTTATGCTTAGAGTTAGGGTTAAGTTTAGGGTTAGGTTTACCATTAAGTTTAAGTTTCAGTTTAGGGTTAGGTTTGCAGTTAGGGTTAGGTTACTTTTAGCCTTAGGGTTAGGGTTAGGGTTACAGTTACATTGGGGATTAGGGTTGATTTATTGTTAGCTTTAGTGTTACAGTTAGGTTTAGTGTTAGGGTTACAATAACAGTTAGTGTAAGGGTTAGGATAATATTAGGGTTACATTTAGGTTTTAACCTGTTAGGTTAGCATTAGAGTTTGGATTAGGGTTATGATTAGGGATAGGCTTAGGGTTACTGTTAGGTTTTGACTATTGTTTATGGTTTGGATTAGCATTAGGGTTATGTTTAGGTTTACATTTAGAGTTAAGGTTAGGATACCTGTTATGATTAGGGTTATGTTTAGCTTTACTGTTAGGTTTAGTGTTAGGGTTAAAGTTAGGGATATGGTTAGGGTTAGAGTGAGGGTTAGTGTTAGGTTTATGGTTAAGATTAGTTTTAGGTTTATGGTTTGGGTTAGGTTTCACATCACGTTTAAGATTAGAGTTAGGTTTATGGTTAAGATTAACTTCATGTTTAAAGATACACTTTGGTTTAGGGTTAGTGTTATGGTTAAGGTTAGGTTTACAGTTAGGTTAGGGTTACTGTTTCAGGTAAGTTTTTGGTTAGGTTTTCAGTTAGCTTTAAGGTTAGAGATACATTTAGTAAGTGTTAGTGTTAGGGTTCTGGTTAGTCTTAGGGTTAGTTTTAGGTTTAGGTTTAGTCGTAGGTTTACAGTTAGTGTTATGGTTAGGGTTATGGTTAGGCTTGGTATTAACATTAGGGTTGGGGTTAGGGTTAAGGTTATGTTTGTCATTAGGGTTACAGTTAGGGTTAGGTTTTGGGGTAGGTTGGAGTTTAGGGTTATGGCTAGGGTTAGGGTTACTATTACGTGCACAGTTGTATGTAGGCTTAGAGTTAGGGTTATAGTTAGGGTTAGTGTCATGGTTATGATGAGGGTTAGGGTTAAAATTAGCATCAAAGTGTTAGGGTTAGAGTTATGATTAGGGTTATGGTTATGGTTATGGTTACATTTAGGTTTAGGGTTAGTGGTTTGATTTAGGGTTAGTGTTATGGTCATGTTTAGGTTTAAGTTTATGTTTAGGGTTAGTGTAAGGATTAGAGTTAGTGAGTTAGTATTACTGCTAGATTTACAGTAAGGGTTATTTTTAGGGTTAGCTTAAGGTTAGGGTTAGTGTTACATTAAAGTTAGGGTTAGGGTTAAGGTTAAGATTAGGATTTGGGTTATGGTTAGGCTTAGCATAATGATTAGAGTTATAGCTAGCTTTATGGTTAGGGTTAGGGTTAGGCTTAGGGTTACAGTTAGGGTTTGGGTTAGCGTTAGGGATAGGGTTATGTTTAGCAATAGACTTTGTGTTACTCTGAGAAATAGGGTTAGGTTTACTCTTAGGGTTAGGTTTTGTATATAGTTTGGGGTAGTTTTATGTTTACATTTAGTGTTAGAGTTAGGATTACGGTTATCCTTAGGGTTAGGTTTGTGGTTATGGTTATGTTTAGGGTTTGGGTTAGGATTATGGTAATCGTTAGGGTTATGGTTAGGTTTAAGGTTAGAGTTACTTTAGAATTAGCATTACGGTTACAGTTAGGGTTAGGGTTATGATTACAGTAAGGCTTAGGGTTACATTTAGGGATAGGTTTACAATTAGGGTTAGGTTACGTTTTGTGTTATGTTTAGGGTTAGGTTTACTGTTGTGGTTATTTTTATGGTTAAGGTTAGGGTTAGGTTTAGGGTTATGGTTAGGTTAAGGGTTACTGTTTTGTTTAGTTTTAGGTTTGAGTTTAGGGTTAGATTTAAGGTAATAGTTTGTGTTAGAGTTATGGCTAGCATTACATTTAGGGTTAGGGTTACCATTAGGGTTAGAGTTGTGGTTTGGTTAGGATTACATATAGGGTTTGGTTAGGGTTGTGGTTAGGGTTTTTCTTGGATTAGGCTTATGGTTAGGTTTAGAGTTATGATTATGGTTAGGGTTAGGGTTAAGGTTACAGTTAGGGTTAGTGTTAGCTCTAGGATTATGGTTAAGCTTAAGGTTATGATTAGATTTCAGGTTAGGGTTACAGTTAGTGTTAGGTTTATATTAGGTACGCTTAGGTTTACAGTTAGGTTTAGGGTTAGGCTTAGGGTTAGGGCTATGGTTAAGTTTAGGGTTAGGATTAGGTTTAGTTTAGGGTTAGGTTAAGTGTTAGGGTTACCATTAGGGTTAAGTTTAGGCTTAGGATTAGGTTTTGGATTATGGTTAAGTGTGGGGTTATTTTTAACCTTAAGGTTAAGTTTAGCTTTACATTTGGTGTTAGGGTTATGATTAGTGTTAGGGTTATAGTTAAGGTTTGGTTTAAGGTTACAGTTAGTGTTATGGTTAGAAATAGAGATAGGGTTACTGTTAGGGTTAGGATTATGGTTAATGTTATGGTTATGTTTAGGATTAGGGTTACTTTTAGGGATAGAGCTTTGTTTAGGAGCATTAGGGTTAGATTTATATTTACTTTTAGGGTTAGGGTTACGTTTATGGCTAAGGTTAGGTTTAGGTTTAGGATCATGGTTAGGGTTAAGGTTAGGGTTAGGGTTAGGGTTGCAGAAAATGTTATGTTACGGTTTGGGTTAGGGTTAGCGTTAGGGTTACTGTTATTGTTAACCCTAACCTTAACCATAATCCTAACCCTGTCATGGTAACCTTAAGAATAAAGGAAACCTTAACCACAGCTGTAATGCTAACTTTGACATTTATACTAAGCATAACCCTAAACCTAACCATAACCATAACCCTACATCTAACCCTAAACTTAAGCCTAACCATAACCATAACCCAAAATATAACCATAAACCTAACCTTAACCATAACACTAACCATAACCGTAACAGTAAACCTTAGGGTTATGATTAGTATTAGTTTTAGGGTTAAGGTTAGGTTTAGGGTTAGGTTTACAGTTAGTGTGAGGGTTGTGGTTAGTGTTACAGTTAGGGATAGGGTCACCATTAGGGTTAAGTTTAAGGTTAGTGTTAGGGTTAAGTTTAGAGTTAGGGTTACTCTCAGGGTTAGGTTTACATTT
Source organism: Octodon degus (assembly GCF_000260255.1). NCBI lineage: Eukaryota > Metazoa > Chordata > Mammalia > Rodentia > Octodontidae > Octodon > Octodon degus. The sequence continues at coordinate 171,395 of NW_004524698.1, forward strand.
ATGGTTATGGTTAGGTTTACAGTTAGATTATGTATAGAGTTATGGTTAGATTTAGTGGTAGGTTTATGTTTATGCTTAAGCTTAGGGTTATGTTTAGGGTTATGGTAAGGTTTAGGGTTAGGATTACTTTTAGGGTTAGAGTTAAGCTTAGGTGTAAGTTTGGGGTTTGAGTTATGGTTAGGATTAGAGTTAGGGTTAGGGTTAAGGTTAGGGTTCAGGTTGTAATGGTTGGGTTAGGTTTATACTTAATTTTAGGATTATGGTTAGGGTTAGGGTTATGATTATGTCTAGGTGAATAGTTACATTTAGTTTTAGGGTTAGGGTTATGGTAATTGTTAGGCTTAAAGTTAGGTTTAGGTTTACAGTGTGGTAGCATTAGTATTACAATGAGGGATAGGGTTACATTTAGGGTTAAGGTTATGATTAGGGTCATGGTTAGGTTTACAATTATGATTATGGTTAGGGTTTTGGTTAGGGATATGTTTAGTGTTAAGGTTAGGGTTATGGTTATTTTTACATTTAGTTTTATGGTTAAGATTAGGGTTAGGGTTAACCTTAGGCATAGGGATTGGGTTGCCGTTACAGTTACTGTTATGGTTACGATTAGGATTAGGGTTTGAATTATGGTTAGGTTAGAGTTAGCATTATGATTAGGGTTTTGGTTAATTTGTTAGTAGGGTTAGGATACAGGTTATAGTTAGGGTTAGGGTTATTGTAAAGGTTTTAGATTAAGGTGTAGGTTTAGGGTTACAGTTAGTTTTAGGGTTAGGGTTATGATTATGGTTAGGATTAGGTTTAGTTAGGATTAGGATTTGGGTTACAGTTAGGTTTAGTGTTAGTTTTATAAATAGGTTTCAGTTTACTCTTAGGGATAGTTTTAGGGTTAGGTTTAGGGTTAGGGTTAGGTTTAAGATTATAATTAGGGTGAAGGTTAGGGCTATAGTTAGGTTTAAGGTTAAGTTTACAGTTAGGGTTAGTTTTATTCTGACATTTATTATTAGTGGTAAGGTTAAGGTTAGGTTATTTTTAGGGTTACTGTTAGGGTTATGAGTAGGTTTACATTTAAGATTATGGTTAGGGTTAGTTTCACAGTTAGGGTCAGGTTTAAGGTTGTATATACAATTGGGGTTAGGGTTTTGGTTATGATTCAAGTTAGTATTAGGGTTAAGGTTACAGTTAGGGTTATGTTTAGTATTAGGGTTCAGGTTATGGATAGGGTTATGTTAGGGTGAATTTTAGGGTTATGGTTATGGTTACTGTTATGGTTAGGGTTAGTTTTAGGGTTACAGTGAGGGTTAGGTTTAGGATTATGGTTGTGTTAAAGTTAGGGTTATCCTTATAGTTAGTGTTAGGGTTATGGTTAATGTTATGGTTATGATTATCTTTAGGATTACTGTTATGGTTAGCATTATGCTTAAGGTTATGATTATGTTTACAGTTAGTGTTATAGTTAAGTTTATGGTTTTTGGTTCCACTTAGGGTTAGGTTTCAGATTACATTAGGTTAGGTTTAGGGTTACGATTAGGATTAGGGGTAGGTTTACATTTAGCGTCAGGATTTTGGTTACAGTTAGTGTTTTGGTTAGGGCTTGGGCTAGGGTTACAGTTATATTTAGTGTTAGGGTTAGGGTTAGCTTTTCGTTTAGGGTTAGGGTTAAACTTACAGTTAGGGTTAGGGTTAGCATGATGATTAGTGTCATGATGGGTTTATGAATAGGGTTAGGATTAAGGTTACAATTAAGCTTTGGCTTAGGGTTGTGTTAGGGTATGTTTATAGTTAGTGTTAGGGATAGGGTTATGTTTACAGTTACAGTTAGGGTTAGGGTAAGAGTTAGGATTAAGATTATGTTTAGGATTATGGCTAGGGTTAGGTTTACGTTTACAATTGGAGTTAGGTTTTGGTTTACAATTAGTATTATGTTTAGTGCTATGTTTAGGGATGGGGTTAGCAATACGGTTAGTGTCATGGTTATGTTTATGGTTAGGTTTAAGGTTAGGTTACTGTTAGGGTTGTTGCTAGGGTTAGTGTTACAGTTAGGATTAGGGTAAAAGTTAGGGTTAGGATTAGGTTTTGGGTTAAGGTTAGAGTTAGGCTTCGCGTTAGTTTTAGGGTTGCAATTACAGTTTGTTTTAGGATAGAGTTATGCTTAGTGCTAGGCTTAGGTTACAGTTATAGTTAGGGTTAAGATTACATTTAGAGTTAGGGTGAGGTTTATGGTTAGGATAAGGGTTAGGGTTACAGTTAGGGTTAGTATTATTGTTTGGGTTAGTATTATGGTCAGCATTAAGCTTAAGGATACAGTTAGAGTTGTGATTAGGGCTATGGTTAATGTTCCGATTAGCATTAAGGTTATGGTTAAGTTTAGGTTTATAGTTAGTGTTAGTTTTAGGCATATGGTTAGGGTTAAAGTTAGGATAACTGTTAAGGTTATGGTTAGTATTACATTTAGGGTTAGGCTTAGGTTTACTGTTAGGGATGGGGTTACAGTTAGGGTAGGGAGAGGGTTATTGTAAGGGTTAGTTTTCTGGTTACATTTAGGGTTAGGGTTAGGGTCATGATTAAAGTTAAAGTTAGGGTTTTGGTTATGATTAATGTTATGTTTAGAGTTACGGTTAGGGTTAGCATTAGGGTTATGGTTAGAATTTTGGTTATAGTTTGTATTAGTGTTATTGTTATGGATAGGATTTGTTTAGGTTTCCGTTAGCATTAGGGTTAGTGTTTTGGTTAGGGTAAGGGTTAGTGTTAGGGTTACAGTTAGGTTTAGGGTTAGGATTAAGGTTAGGTTTAGTGGTAAATTTATGGTTATGGTTATGGTTAAGATTATGGTAAGTGTTATGGTTAGGATTAGGGTTGCAGTTAGGGTTAAAGTTAATTTTAGCATTAGGGTTATTATTATGGTTACAGTTAGGGTTAGGATTATGGTTAGGTTTAGTGTGACAGTTAGGTTTAGTTTTAGGTTTAGGGTAATGGTTAGGGTTAGGTTTAGGTTTACAGTTAGGTTTAGAGTTATAGTTAGCCCTATGTTAGGGTCACGGTTAGGGATAGAATGAAGGTTTCATTTAGGGTTAGGGTTAGGCTTACGGTTAGGATTAGTGTTAGTTTACCATACAGGTTACTTTTACAGTTACAGTCAGGGTTATTGTTAGGGTCAGAGTTATGGTTAGGGTTAGTTGTATGGTTAGAGTTACTTTTAGTTTTTGCCTTAGTGTGAGGATTAGGGTTACATTTACAGTTAGGTTTCAGGTTAGGGTTACAGTTAGGGTTAAAGTTCAGATTACATTTAGGTTTAGGGTTAGCATTATGATTAGTGTTATCGTTAAGTTTATGTTTAGATTTATGTCTAGGGTTACAGTTTTGATTAAGGTGAGGATTAGGGTTAGATTTTGGGTTACCTTTAGGGATATGGTTACAGTTAGGATTTGGGTTAGTGATATGGTTAGAGTTAGGGTTAGGCTCAGAGTTAGGATTATGGTTACAGTTACAGTTAGGTTAAGGTTAGGGTTAGATTTAGAGATAGAGTTAGGGTTACCATTAGGGTTACATTTAGGGTTAGGGTTAGGGTCAATATTGGGGTTAGGGTCAGGTTTACGGTTAGGGTTAGGGTTAGGATTATGGTTAGAGTTAGGGTTAGGGTTGTGGTTAGGGTTATTGTTAAGTTTAGGTTTACAATTAGGGTTAGGTTATGGTTCAGCTTATGGTTAAGGTTAGTGTTAAAGTAATGGATATGTATAGGGTTATGTTTAAGAATAGAGTTAGGTTTACGGTTAGTGTTAGGGTTATGTTTGGCATGATGATTAGGGTAAGGATTACTGTTAGGTTTAGGGTTATAGTTAGGGTTTGGGATACTCTTGCATTTAGGGTTAGGCTTATGGTTACTAAACCTAACCTTATGGTTAGTGTTAGTGTTATACTTAGCATAAGGATTAGGGTTATGATTAGAGTTTGGCTTAGGTTCTCCATTACAGTTGGTTTAGTTTTAGGTTATGATTACAGTTAGAGTTGGGGTTATGGTTAGGTTTAAGGTTAGGATTAAGGTTGGGGATAGCTTTAGTGTTACAATTAGCATTAGGTTTAGTATTACAATTATGTTAGGGTTAGGCTTATTGTTAGGGTTAGTGTTAGATTTAGGTTGGGTTAGGGTTAAGTTTAGGCTTAGGTTTAGGCTTAGGCTTAGACGTAAGGTTACAGTTGGTGTTAGGGTTAGGGTTTAGGGTTGTGGTTAGGTTTTGGGTTAAGGTGAGCCTTAGGCTTAGGTTTAGGGTTACAGTTACAGTTAGTATTAGGGTTACTATTATGGATCAGGTTAGGTTTAGGATTACAATTAGGGTTAGGTTTAAGGTTACAATTATGGTTATTGTTAGGTTTACCATTAGTGTTAGGGTTAGGTTTATGGTTATGGTTAGGTTTACAATTAGGGTTACATTAATATTCAGGTTGTGGTTAGGGTTAGGGTTAGGGTTGTGGTTAGGGTTACTGTTAGGATTAAGGTTACTGTTAGGATTTGTTTAAGATTTGGGTTAGTGATAGGGTTATGCTAAAGGTTAATTTTATGGTTAGGGTTAGGGCTAGTGTCATGGTTAAGATTAGAATTGGGGTTATGGTTCACATTAAAGTTATATTTAGAATTACTGTTAGGATTGGGTATTGTTACTATTAGGTTTAGGCTTACAATTAGGGTTAGTGTTAATGTTCCCAGTGGTGTTTGGTTTATGGTTTCAGTTAGCATTAGGGTTAGTTACGTTTAGGGTTAGTGTTAGGTTTACATTGAGAGTTATGGTAAGGATTACAATTAGGGTTACGGTTAGGATTAGGATTACAGTTAGTCTTAGGGTTACATTTAGGTTTAAGTTTACATTTAGGTTTACAGTTAGTGTTAGGATTAGAGTTAGATTTAGGGTTGTGGTTAGGTTTTGGTTTATTTTTAGGATTTGGGTTAGGTTTATGGTTAGTTGCAGAGTTACAGTTAGACCTAGAGTTTGGGTTACATTTATGGGTAGTGTTAGGGTGATGGCTAGGGTTACAGTTAGGGTTACAGTTAGGGTTAGTTTTAGAGTTAAGTGTAAGGTTTCAGTTAGGGTTTTCACTTAGAGTTAGGATTAGGCTTTCAGGGGCTGGGGAAATGGCTCAGTGGAATAAGTGGTTCCCTGGCAAGCAAAAGGGCCTGAGTTCAATCCTCAGTTCTGCCCAAAAAAAAAAAAGGATTAATCTTTCGGTTCAGGTAAGGGTTAGTGTTTAGGTATGGTTAGGCTTAGTGTTAGAATTACCATTAGGTTTATTGGTAGATTTAGAGTTAGGGATAACGTTGTGGTTAGGTTTACAGTTAGGGTTAGTGTAAGATTAGATGGAAGGTTAGGGTTAGGGTTACAGTTAAATTTAGTGTAAGGGTTAGGGTTACGGTAAGGGTTAGGGTTAAGGTTATGTTTAGGGTTAGTGTTACTATTAGCGTTATGGTTAGGTTTATGGTTAGGCTTAGTGTAAGTGTTATGGTTAGGGTTTGGATTAGGGTTATGGTTAAGGTTAGCATTAGGAATAGGTTATGGTTATGGTAATGTTTAGGGTTTGGATTAGGGTTCTGGTTCCGGTTATAGTTAGTGTTATAGTGTTAGTGTTATAGTTATGATTGGGTTTAGGGTTGCGATTAGAGTTAGGTTTAGGTTACCATTAAGGTTATAATGAGGGTTAGGGTTACAGTTAGTGTTAGGTTATGGTTCTGAATATGATTCAGGTTGGGGTTAGGTTTACACTTAGGGGAATTTTTAGGGTTATGGTTACAGTTATGGTTAGGGTTAGGGTTAAGTTTATGGTTAGGGTGAGGGTTAGGGTGAGGGTTAGAGTTACAGTTAGGTTTAGGGTTACAGTTAGGGTTAGGTTTACAGTTAGTGTTAGGATTATGGTTAAGTTTAGGGTTACTGTTAAGTTTAAGGTTACTATTAGTGTTAGTTTTAGGGTCATGTTTAGGATTAGGTTTAGGATTATGGTTAGTGTTTCTCTTAGGGTGAGACAGGGTTAGGGTTAGGGTTAAGTTTAGAGTTATGTTTAGTGTTAAGGTTAGAGTTACTGTTATGGTTGACATTAGTTTTAAGCTTGGTTTAGGGTTATTCTAAGTTTTGGTGTAGGTTTAGGGTTAGTTTAGGAATTCAGTTAGGCTTCAGCTTAGGGTTACAGTGAAGGTTAGTGATGAGTTTATGATTAGGGATAGAGTTATGGTTATGGTAAGGGTTAGGATTTCAATAGGGTTAATTTTAGGGCTAGGGTTACGTTTAGCGTTAGGGCTTAGATCAGGGTTATGTTTATGTTTAGGATTATGGTTATATTTAGGGTTACACTTAGGTTTACATTTAGGGATATGGTTAGTTTTAGGGTTAAGTTTATGGTTAGTTGTACAGTTGCAGTTAGCCTTAGGGTTATGGTTATTGTTAGGATTACTGTTAGGCTTACGGTAAGGTTTAATGTTAGGGTTACGATGAGGGTTTGTTTTAGTTAGTGTTATGGTTAGTGTTAGTGTTAGGGTTACAGATAGGGTTTCTTTTAGGGTTATGGTTAGGATGAGGGTTAGGGCTATGGTTATGTTTAGGATTATGTTTACATTTAGGGTTAGGGTTAGGGTTATTGTTCTGGTAAGGTTTACAGTTAGTTTTGGATAATCTCAGGTTTAGGATCATGATTATGTTTAGGTTTATGGTAAAGTTTAGGATTATAGTTAGGCTTACAACTACAATTGGATTTAGGGTTATGCTTTTGTTAAGAGTTACTGTAAATATTATGTTTAGTCTTAGGGTTAGTGTTACAGTTATGGTTCATCATGATCACATTTAGGTTTAGGTTTGCTTTTAGTTTAGGGTTACAGTTATGAATAGGGTTAGGATTAGGGTTAGGGTAGTGGTTCCGGTTAGTGTTAGGGTTATGGTTAGGTTTATTGTTAGGGTAACAGTTAGGTTTTGGTTAGGATTAATTTTAGGGTTAGTGATAGGTTTATGGTTAGATTAGGGTTAGGATTATGTTTAGGGTTAGATTTAGGTTATGCTTAGGTTTAGTGGTAGGGTAATATTAAAGTTTAGGGTTAGTGTTAAATTTAGGGTTACAGTTAGGTTTAGGTTTAGGTTTACATTTAGGTTTAATGTTTAGATAGATTTATGATTGTAATTCGGGCTAGGGTTGCAGTTTGCCTTACAGTTCAAGTTAGGGTTAGTATTAGGGTTATGTTTAGGGATTGGGTTAGTGCTTCCATTAGCATTAGGTTAGAGTTCCACTTAGGGTAAAAGTTAATGTTAGAGTTATGGTTAGGCTTAGGGTTAAGGCTACAGTTAGGGTTAGTCATAGGCTTACAGTTAGGGTTAGTGTTAAGTTTAAGGTTATGGTTAGAGTTAGGGTTAGGTTTTAAGGTTAGGTTTACTCTTAGGTTTAGGGTTAGGGTTACAATTAGTGTTAGGCTTAGGATTATGGTTAGAATTAGCCTTAGGCTTAGACTTAGGTTAAGGGTTAGAGTTACATTTACAGTTTGGATTAGTATTAGGTTTACAGTTAGAGTAATGTTAGGGTTAGGGTTAGTGGTAGGTTTATGTTTAGGGTTACTGTTAGGGTTAAGGTTAGGGTTACTGTTGTGGTTACAATTACCGTTAGAATTACAGTAAGTGTTAAGATTACAGTTAGGGTTAGGGTTAGGGTTAGGGTTAGGGTTAGGGTTAGGTTATGGTTAGGCATGCGGTTAGGTTTAGGGTTATGGTTATGGTTAGGATTACCTTTAGGTTTGTGGTTATGGTTAAGGTTAGGTTTAGGTTTAAGGTATTTGTTACTGTTTGGGAAAGGGTTATGGTTACTTTTAGGGCTTGTGTTATGGTTGCAGTTAGTTTATTTTTAGTGTCATGGTTAGCCTTTAGTGGTAGTGTTATGTTTAGGGTTAAGGTCAGTGTTATGTTTAGGGTTAGTTAGGTTTATGTTTATGATTAGGGTTAATATTATGGATGGATTTATGGTTAGAGTTGAGTTAGTGTTATGGTTGGTGTTATGGTTTTGGTTAGGTTTAGTGTTAATGTTACGTTTAGGAATATGGTTAGCGTTTCAGTTAGCATTAGTGTTAGGGCTACAATTAGGCTAAGAGTTACTGTTAGATTTATTGTTAGGCTTAGAGTTAGGGTTACAGTTAGGGATAGCCCTAGGGTTACGGTAGGCTTAGTTTTAGGGTTATGCTTAGCATTATGGTTAGTTTTAATATTAGTGTTAGGGTTAAAATTAGGCTTAGGTTTATGGTTGCAGTTAGGTTTAGCCTTAAGTTTATACTTAGGTTTAGGGTTAGAGTTACCATTACAGTTAGGTGTAGGTTTATAATTACAGTAAGGGTTGCATTTAAGATTATTTTTAAGGTTAGGGTTAGGGTTAGTGGTGGAGTTACGTTTAGCGTTAGGGTTAGAATTAAGGTTAAGCTTATTTTTGGTTAGGGTTAGGTTGCAGTTAGGGTAGGGTTAGGGTTAGAGTTAGGTATAGGTTTTTGGTTACTTTTCTGGTTAATGTTAACTTTACAGTTAGGGTTAGGGCTAGGCTTAGGCTTAGGTTTAGGTTTAGGGTTACAGTTACAGTTAGATTTAGGGTTAGGAATATGGTTAGGGTTAGGATTAGGGTTAGGGTCAGATTTATAGTTAGGTTAACTGTGAGGATTACAGTTGGGGTTACAGATAGTGTTAGGTTTGCTATTAGTGTTAGGATTACGTTTGGGGTTAGAGTTAGCTTTAGGGTTATAGTATGGTTATGGATAGGGTTAGGATTACAGCTAGGGTTAGGTTTAGGGTTATGGATAGGGTCTTGGTTAGGTTTAGGGTTACTATTAGGGTTAGGGTTAGTTTTATGGTTAAGGAAAGTGTTGCTGTTAGGTTTAAGATTTGGGTTAAGGTTAGGGTTTAGGTTTATGCTACATTTATGTTTAGGGTTATTGATACAGTTATGTTAGGTTTAGGGTTATGATTAGTGTTAGTTTTAGGGTTACAGTTAGGGTCAGTGTTATGGTAAGTGTTCTGGTTAGAGTTAGAGTTAGAGTTAGGTGTACAGTTAGGTTTAGGGTCAGAGTTAAGGTTATGGTTAGTGTTGAGATTAGGGTTAGGTTTATGGTTAAGGTTAGTTTTGAGTTAGGTTTAGGGTTAGTGTTATGGTTATAGTTAAGGTTCATGTTATGTTTAGGGATAAGGTAAGGGTCATAATGTTTAGGGGTAGGGTTAGTGTAAGGGTTACAGTTAGGCTTACGGTCACAGTTAGGGTTAGTTTTAGGGTGATGGTTAGTTTTAGTGTTAGACATACACTTAGTTTGTTTGTTTGTTTGTTTGTTTGTTTGTTTGTTTGTTTGTTTTTTGTGGAACCGGGGATTGAACTCAGGCCCTTGCGCTTGCCAGGGAAGAACTTATTCCACTGAGCCATCTCCCCAGCCCCATATATGTTTTTGTTTTTTTAGGACTACACTTAGGGTTAAGTTTACAGTTGGGGTTTGTGATAGGGCTAGGATTAGGGTTAATGTTAGGATTGCAATAAGAGTTATGGTTAGGATTAGGTTTAGGGTTGCAGTTATGGTTACTGTTAGGGTTAGGATTATGGTTAGGGTTAAGTTTATGATTAGGTTTAAGTTTAGGTTTAGTGTTAGGGTTACAGTTAGGGTTAGCAATACAATTAGAGTTAGGGTTACATTTAGTGTTATGGTTAGGGTTAGCTTTATGGTTATGGTTAGGATTTAGGTTAGGGTCAAGTTTAGGGTTACTGTGATGGTTACATTTAGGGTTAGTATTAAGGTTAAGGTTAGGGTTAGGCTTGGGCTTAGGATTAGTGTTAGATTTACAGGTACACTTCGGGTTAGGTTTAGGGTTATGTCTAGGGTTGTTGTCAGGGTTACTGTTAGGTTTAGGGTTAGTGTTATGGTTAAGGTTAGAGTTAGGACTATGGTTAGGGTTAGGTTTAGGTTTAGGTTTGGCCTTAGTATTAGTGGTAGGGTTACATTTAAGGTTAGGGTTAGAGTTAAGTTTAGGGTTTCATTTAGGTTTAGGTTTAGGTTTCCATTTAGTGTTAACATTATGCATAGATTTACAATTACAGTTTTAGTTAGGATTATGGTGAGTGTTATGTTTCTGGTTTGGGTTGGTTTAGGGTTTCACTTGGTGTTCGATTTAGGGTTATGGTTAGGCTAAGAGTTAGTGTTAGGATTATGGTTAGGCTTAAGTTTAGGATTACTGTTAGGGTTAGTCTTAGGTTTATGGTTAGCTTTAGGGTTAGAGTTACAGTTAGCGTTACATTTAGGTTTATGTTTAGGGTTAAGATTCAGGTTATTGTTATGTTTAAGGTTAGGTTTAATGTTAGGGGTATGGTTAAGTTTAGGGTTAGACTTACAATTATGGTTGGGTTTACTGTTAGGGTTACAGATAGGGTTAGGGTAAGGGTCATGGTTATGTTTAGGGTTAGGGTTAGATTTAGGCTTATGGTTACTATTACTGTTAGGTTTAGTATTCATTTAGGGTTTTGTTTGGGTGACGGTTAGGGTTAGGCTTATTGTTACGCTTAGTGTTAGGGTTAGGTTCATGGTTAGAGTTAATCATAGAGTTAGTATTAGGGTTAATGTTATGATTAGAGTTAGTGTTTTATGGTTAGGGTCACAGATAGCATTAGGGTTATGGTTATGGTTAAGTTTAGGTTTAGGCTTAAGGTTACATTTAGGGTTATGTTTAGGGTTATGGTTAAGGTTAGTGTTATAGTTAAGGTTAGAGTTACAATTAGAGGTAGAGCTACTGTTAGGCTAAGTGTTAGTGTTAACATTAAGGTTAGACTTAGGGTTATGGTTATAATTGTGGTTAGTTTTAGGATTACAGTTAAGTTTAGGTTTACAGTTAGTTTAGGCTTATGGTTACGAATAGGTTTTGGGTTACAGTTAGGGTTATTGTTATGGTTATGGTTATGTAATGGTTATGATTAGGTTTAGGGTTAGGTTTAGGTTTAGGGTTAGGGTAACAGTTAGGTTTACTCTAGGATTAAGGTCAGTGTTATAGTTAGGGTTACAGTTAGGTTTAGGGTTAGGATTACTTTTAGGGTTAGATTTATGGTTATGCTTAGGGTTAGTAGTAGGGTTACATTTAAGGTTAGGGTTAGGGTTAAGGTTAGGCTTATGGTTAGCTTTAAGTTTAGGTTTACAATTGTGGCTCAAGTTTGGATAGATTTATGGTTAGAGTAAGGTTAGGGTTGTTGTTTGCATTACAGTTCAGGTTAGGGTTAATGTTAGTGTCATGTTTAGGGATTGGGTTAGGGTTTCATTTAGCATTAGGGTTAGGGTTACAGTTAGGTTAAGAGTTAGGGTTAGGGTTACAGTTAGCGTTAGTCATAGGTTTATGGTTAGGATTAGGGTTAGAGTTATGGTTAGGGTTAGTGTTAGGGTTAGGGTTAGGTTTACCCTTAGATTTAGGGTTAGGATTACAAGTTTGTGTTAATTTTAAGATTATGGTTAGGTTTAGGCTTACTGTTAGGGTTAGAGTTACAGTTACAGTTAGGGCTAGGTTTAGGGTTATGGTTAGGGTTAAGATTAGTGTTAGAGGGGCTGAAAGATGGCTCAGTAGAATAAGTGCCTCCCTGACTAGTCCAAGGGTCTGAGTTCAATCCCCGGTTCTGCCAAAAAGAAAAAGATTAGTGTTAGATTTAAGGGTTAGGGTTAGTATTAGAGTTAAGGTTAGGGTGAAAGTTGAGGATTACAGATACCATTAGGATTACCATACGGGTTAGGGTTACATTTAGGGTTACTGTTGGTGTTACTGTTATGGTTAGTGGTATGGTTAGGTTTAAGATTATGGTTATGGTTAGGGATACCTTTAGGTTTATGGTTATGGTTAAGGTTAGAGTTAGGTTTAAGATATTTGTTACTGTTTGGGTAAGGGTTACTGTTATACTTAGGGTTTGGGCTATGGTTATGGTTAGGTTAGATTCAGGGTTACGGTTAACATTAGTTGTAGTGTTACGTTTACAGTTGAGGTCAGTGTTACATTGAGGGTTTTGGTTAGAGTTAGGGTTATGGTTACATTTACAGTTAGGGTTAGTGTTAGCTTTAGGGTTAGGGTTAGGTTACAGTTACTTTTAGGGTTAGGGTCAGGTTTAGTGTTAGGATTAGTATTAGTGTTAGGGTTATGGTTAGGGTTAGGTTTAGTATTAGGCTTAGAATAGGGACAGGATTACAGTTACTTTTAGGGTTAGGGTTAAGATTACTTTAAGGGTTAGGTTTACGTTCCTGGTTAGGGTAAAGGTCATGATTAGGGTTATGTGTATGTTTATGGCTTGGTTTAATGTGAGGATTTACAATTAGTTTTAGGGTTAGTGTTACAGTTAGTTTTAAGTTTATGGTTATGGTTAAGTGTTAGATTTACAGTTAGGTTTACTTTTAGTGTTAGGTTTACCATTTTGTTTATAGTTACAGTTACAATTAGGGTTAGGTTTACATTCTTGGTTAAGGTAAGGGTAATATTTAGGTTTATAGTTAGGTTTACAGTTTGGGTTAGTATAAGGGTTATGGTAAGGGCTAGGGTTAGGTCAGGCTTAAGATTACTGTTCAATTTAGAGTTAAGCTTATGGATAGTGTTAAGGTTAGGATTATGTTTAGGGTTAGAGTTATGGTTGAGGTTAGGGTTAGGGTTATGTTTAGTGTTGCAGTTATTGTTAGGGTTACTTTAGGGTTATTTTTAAGGTTAGGTTTAGGGTTACGTTTAGGTTTAGGGTTAGTATTATGGTTAGGGTTAGGGTTAGGGTTATGGTTAGGATTAGTGTTAGGGTTAGGGTTAAGGTCACAGTTATGTTTAGGGTTATGGGTAGGTTTATGGTTAGTGTTACAGTTAGCTTAGGGTTAGGCTTAAGATTATGGTTAAGTTTTGGTTACAGTTAAGCTTATGGCTGTTTTAAAGATTAGGGTTAGGGTTACAGTTAGTTAGGTTTAGGGTTATGATTAGAGTTATGTTTTGTTTTGCAGTTAGGGTTAGTGTGAGGATTACAATTAGATTTAGGTTTATGGTTAATGTTAGGGATAGGGTAAAGGTTAGGTTATGGTTATGGATAGGGCTAAGGTTATGCTTATGGTTAGGGTTAGTGTTATGATTTGTGTTGTAATTATCTTTAGGGTTATGTTTACAGTTAGGGTTAGCTTTAGGTTTATAGTTAAGGTTAGGGTCAAGGTTATGTTTAAAGTTTGGGTTATAGTTAGGGTTAGAGTTGCAGTTTCATTTAGGGTTATAGTTATATTTATGGTTAGGTTAGTTTCAAGTTTATGATTAAGGTTAGTGGCAAGATTATGTATAGGGTTAGAGTCAGTGTTATGGTTATGGTTATGGTTAGAGTTAGGATTAGGCTTTTGTTTACAGTTAGGTTTAGGCTTATGCTTAGGATTAGGGTTAGGGTTGTGATTTGGATTAGGGTTAGGTTATGATTAAGGTTATAGATAGGTTTACAGTTTGGGTAAGTGTAAGGGTTATGGTTAGGGTTGGGGTAAGGGTTACAGTTAGTGTTAGGTTTACAGTTATGGTTATGGTTAATGTTAGGTTTTAGGTTACGCTTATGGATAAGGTTAGAGTTAGGATTACAGTTATGGTTATGGTAAGGGTTATTGTTAATGTTAGAGATAGGATAAGGCTTAAGGTAAATGTTAGGGTTACAATTACAGTTAGATTTACATGTATGGTTAAGATTAGGGTAGGGTTAAGGTTACAGTTAGGATTATAATGAGGGTTATGGTTAGGTTTACAGTTAGGGTTTGTGAAAGGGTTAGGTTTAGAGTTATGGTTATGGTTATGGTTAGGGTTTGGGTTATGGTAATGGTTCAGTTGGGGGTTAAGGTTAGGTTTATTGTTCAGCTTATGGTTCTGGTTACAGTTAGGGTTATGGATAGGTTTATGGTTAGAGATAGGTTTAGTGTTACAGTTAGCATTAGTGTTAATATAATGGTTAGGGCAAGGGTTGTGGTTAGATTATGGTTAGGCTTAGGGTTAGGTTTAAGACTAGGGTTAGGTTTAGTTTTAAGGTTAGGGTTAGGGTAGGGCTATGCTTAAGGTTAGGGTTAGGATTATAGTTACAGTAAGGCTTCGGGTTAGGGTTATGGTTAGGGGTAGTGTTAGGTTACAGTTAGGGTTAGAGTTACACTTAAGAGTATGGTTAGATTTAAAGTTATGGTTAGTGGAAGGATTATGTTCAGGGTTAGGTTTATTGTTGCAGATGGGGTTATGATTAGGATTAAGGTTAGGGTTAGAGTTAGGGTTACGGTTATGTGATTGTTTAGGCTTATGGTTAGTGTTGCGGTTAGGTTTAGGTTTAGGGTTAGAATTAGGATTAGGGTTAGGGGCACCATTATGTTTAGTTTTAGGGTTAATGTTAGGGCTATGGTTAGGGTTATGTTTAGAGTTAGGGTTAGTTTTAGGGAGACTGTTATGGTTATGGTTAAGGTTAGTGTTAGGGTTAGGATTACAGTTAATTTTAGGGTTAGGTTTAGAATTATGGTTAGGGTTAGGTGTCTGTTCAGATTTAGGTTTACAGGTTCATTTATGGTTAGGGTTGCAGTAACATTAGAGTTATCTTTACTGTTAGGTTAACAGTTAGTGTTGATGTTATTGTTAGACTTAGCATTAGGGTTACAGGTAAGGTTTGTTGTAGGGTTACATTTAGGTTTAAGGTTACAGTTAGGATGTTGGTTAAGTTTAGGGTCAGGGTTAGGGTTAGGGTTATTTTTATGGTAAGGGTAATGGTTAGGGTTAGGGTTAGGATAAAGTTTAGGGTTACGGTTGTGGTTACAGTGAGGTTTAGGGTTATGGTTAGGCTTAGGATTAGGGTTAGAGCTGCAGTTACATTCAGGGTCAGATTTAGGGTTAGGGTTACATTTTGGGTTAGATTTGGATTATGGTTATGTTTAAGTTTAGTGTTATGGTTAGTATTAGGGTTACGTTTAGGGTTAGGGTTAGGGTTAAGGTTAGGGTTAGGGTTAGGGATTGGTTTAGGTTTATGATTAAACTTTATGGATAAATTTAAGGTTTGAGTTCTAGTTAGGGTCACGGTTAGCCTTAGGGTTCTGATTAGGTTTAGTGTGAGGGTTACATTTAGGGATTGGGTTAGCATTTCAGGTAGTGTAAGTGTTAGGGTTACAGTTAGGCCAAGAGGCAGTGTTAAGGTCATGGTTAGGTTTAGAGTTAGGGTTACAGTGAGTGTAAGTCATAGGGTTATGATTAGGGTTAAGGTTATGGTTAGGTTGAGGCTTAGGGTTAGGCCTAGGGTTAGAGTTACAGTTACAGTTGGGATCAGGTTTAAGGTTACTTTGAGGGTTAGGATTATAGTTATGGTTAGTGTTAGGGTTAGGCTTACTGTTAGGGTTAAGTTTACGGTTACGGTTAGGGTTAGATTTATGATTAGGTTTAGGGTTAGGGTTAAGGTTAGGGTTAAGGTTATGGTTAGCATTACAGTTAGTGTAGGGTTAGGTTTAGTGTTAGGTTTAGGGTTAGGGTTAAGTTTAAGATTACATTTAGGGTTAAGGTTAGGTTTAGGCTTAGCTTTAGCTTTAGGGTTACAGTTACAGTTAGGCTTAGGCTTATGGTTATGGTTAGGGTTAGTCATAGGTCTAGGATTAGGGTTAGAGTTACTATTAAAGTTAGGGTTATGGTTAGGATAGGGTTAGGGTTATGGTTTTGGAAAGTGTTAGGTTTAGGATCATTTTCAGGGTTTGGATTACCATTATTGTTATTAAGGTTAAGTTTAGGTTTATATTTAGCGTTAGTTTTAGAATTATGTTTAGTGTTAGGCTTGGGTTACTGTTAGGCTTAGGGTTATGTTTATCATGAAGGTTAGGGTTAGAGTTAGGATTAACAGCAGAGAAAAGGGTACGGTTTGGTTTAGGGTTAGGCTTATGTTTAAGGTTACGGTTATCTTTAGGCTTAGGGTTGGTGTTAGTGTTACAGTTACAGTTTGGGTTAGGTTATGGTTAGGGTTAGGTTTAAGGTTACTGTTATGGTTATGGTTATGGTTACAATTAGATTTAAGGTTGCATTTAAAGTGATAATTAGTGTTAGGTGTATGGTTAGGCTTATTGTTAGGGTTACAGTTAGGGTTTGGTTTACAGTTAGGTTTATGGTTAGTGTTAGGCTTAGGGTCACAGTTATGTTTATGATTAGGTTTAGGGTTAAGATTATGGTTGTGGCTATGGTTAGGTTTAGGGTTACACTTTTGGTTAGTTTTAGGGTAACAGAGTAGCTTTAGGGTGATGATTAGTGTCAGGCTTAGGGTTACATTTAGGTTTAGTGATATGTTTAGGATTAGGGTTAGGGTTAGGGTTACAATTAGAGTTCAGTTTAGGGTTTGGGTTTGGGTGAGGTTTATCATTAGGTTAGGGTTGTGGTTACAATTAGGGTTTTGTTTAGGATTAGGGTTAGGGTTAGTGTTATGATTAAGCTTATGGTTAGGGTTATAGTTAGGGTTAGTCATAGTGTATGGTTAGGGTTAAGGTTAGGCTTAGGGTTACGGGTGTGATTGAGCTTAGGTTTATGGTTAGCGTTAAGGTTAGGGTTACTTTGGGTTAGGTTTAGGGTTAGTTTTAGGATTAGTGTTTAGTTTAGATCTAAGTTTAGAATTATGTTTAAGTTAAGTTAGGGTTAGGATTACAGTTTTGGGTTAGGATTAGGGTTACAATTGGCTTATGATTATTTACCATTATGGCTTGTGAGGGTTACAGTTAGGGTTAGGGTTATGTTTAGGTTTACAATTAACAAAGGGTTATGGTTAGGGTTATGGTTAGGTTACTGTTATGGATAGACTTAGAGTTATGATTATGGTTAGGTTTTGGATTAACGTTATGGTTAGGGTTGGTATTAGGGTTAGATTTAGGGTGAATATTAGGTTTAGGGCTACCATTACAGTTAGGGTTAGGTTTAGGTTTACAGTTAGGATTAGGGCTATGGTTAGGTTTAACGTTTGGGTTACGATTAGGTTTATGGTTAGGGTTACAGTTAGGGTTAGGGTTAGGTTCACAGTTATGTTAGATTTAGGTTTACAGTTAGTGTTAGTGGTAGGTTAACATTTTGGTTTAGCTTAGGGCTACAGTCAGGGTTATGGTTATGCTTTGGGTTAAGGTTACGTTTAGGATTAGAGTTAGGGTTAGTGTTAAGTTTAGTTTTAGGACTATGTTTAGGATTAGGGTTATTGTTACAGTTAGGAACAGGGTTAAGATTAGTGTTTTGTTTATGTTTAGAGTTACAGTTAGCATTAGTGTTAGAGTTATGGTTAGGGGAAGGGTTGAGGTTAGTTTTATGGTTAGACTTAAGGTTACAATTAGGGTTACAGCAACAGTTATGATTAGTTTTAGGGTTACAGTTAGGGTTGGGGTTATTGTTACCTTTAGGGTTAGGGTTACGATTTGGGTTAAAGTTAGGTTTATTTTTAGGGTTAGTATGAGGGTTACGCTTATAGTTAGGGTTAGGGTGAGGGTTATATTTAGCGTTAGGGTTCAGTTAGGTTTAGTGTTAGGGTTAGGAGTACAATTATGGAGTTTTGGATAAGGCTAGCATTAGGATTACTGTTAGGGTTATGGATAGGTTTAGAGTTAGGGTTACCATTAGGATTGCAGTTTGGATTAGGGTTACAGTTATGGCTAGTTTTAGGATTACAGTTAGGGTTATGGTGTGGGTTCCAGTTAAGGTTAGGGTTAGGTTTACAGTTAGGGTTAGAGTTGGGGTTAAGATTAGGTTACTGTTATGGCTAGGGTTAGGTTTAGTTTTATGGTTAGGTTTAGTGTTATTGTTAGTTTTAATTTTAGGGTTATGTTTAAAGTTAGGGTTAGGGTTACAGTTAGGATTAGGGTTACTTTTCCAGTTTGGTTAAATTTAGGGTTACCTTTAGGGTCAGTGGCAGTGTTAGGTTTAGGAGTAGGGTTAGCATTACGATTAGGATCAGGGTTTTTGTTACATTTAAGTTTAGGGTTACAGTTAGGGTTAGTGGTAGGGTTACATTTAGTATTAGAGTTAGGATTAGGGTTTACTTTAGGGTGCTTATTAGGTTTAAATTTAGTGTTATGGTTAGGGTGAACATTAGGGTTACCAGTTAGGGTTAGGGTTAGGGTTATGGTTAGGGTTAAGTTTAGGATTATGATTAGGGTTAGGTTTATTCTTACAATTATGTTTAGGGTGAAAGTTGTAAGGTTAGGGTTACAGTTAGGGTTAGGTTTAGGTTTACCATTAGGGTTAATGCTATGGATAAATTTATGGTTTGAGTTCGAGCTAGGATTATGGTTGGGGTTATGTTTATGGTTAAGGTTACTGTAAGGTTCATGTTTAGCACTTGGTTTAGCATTTCAGTTGGCCTTAGGGTTATGGTTATAGTTAGGCTAAGTGTTAGTTTTAGGTTTACAGTTAGGCTTAGGGTTAGCGTTATAGTTAGGGTTAGTATTGGGATTACAGCCAGGGTCAATTTAGGGTTAGGGTTATGGTTAGGATTATGTTTATGGATAGGCTTAGTGTTAGGATTAATGTTAGGGTTACAGTTTGGGTTAGGGTAGGGGTTATGGTTAAGGTTGCAATTAGTGATAGGGTTATGGTTACTGTTAGTTTTAGGATTACGGTTAGGGTTAGAGTTACTGTGAAGATTAGGGTAGGGTTACTGTTAGGGTTAAGGTTACAATTACAATAAGAGTTAGGGTTAGTGTTAGGGTTAGGATTACAATGAAGTTTAGTTTTAGGATTACAGTTAGTGTTAAGATTCAGGTTCGGGTTAGGTTTATATTTAGGGTTAGGGATAGTTTTAGGGTTATGTAGCACGGTTAGCATTAGTTTTATGGTTATCATTGGTGTTAGGGATAAGCTTAGGTTTAGAGTTAGGATTACAGTTAGGGTTAGTGTTAGAGTTAGGTTTAGGCATAGATTAGGGTTAGCATTACAATTAGTGTTGGGGTTAGTGTTAGGGCTACAGGTAGGTTTAGAGTTAGAGTTAGGATTACGCTTAGGGTTATAGCTATTCTTAGGCTTAAGTTTAGGGTTATGGTTAGGGTTAGGTTTAAGGTTACACTTAGGGTTTTTGTTAGGGTTGGTAGGGTTAGAGTTAGGGTTAGGATTATGGTTAGGGTTATTTTTACATTTAGTGTTAGCATTATGGTTAGGGTTAGGGTTATTGTTAGTGCAACAGTTATATTTAGGGTTAGGGTTAGGGTTAGATCTATAGTTAGGATTACGGTTAAGGTTAGGGTTATTGTTAGGATTAGTTTTATTGTTATGGGTAGGGTAGTGTTAGGATTACAGTTAATGTTAGGGTTAGTGTTACAGTTACACTTAGTGATATGGTTAGGCTTCAATTTTGTGTTAGGGTTACCATTAGTGTTATGTTTAGAGTTAGGGTTAGGCATACTGGGTTAGAGTTAGGGTTAGAGTTAGAATTAAGGTTAGGGGTAGGGGTAGTTTTATCTTTAAGTGTAGGGTTAGATTTAAGTTTATAGTTAGGTTTGGGGTTAGTTATAGGGTTGAAATTAGGGTTAGCATTACGTTTAATGTTGGGGTTATGGTTAGTTATTGTTATGGTTAGGTTTATGGTAAGGGGTATGGTAATGGTCAGGGTTAGGGTTACATTTATGGTTAGTGTTAGGGTTACATTTAGGGTTTGGGTAGGGTTTCAGTTAGCGTTAAGGTTACAGTTAGGGTAAGTGTTAGTGTTAGGTTTATGGTCATCTTAGGGTTAAGCTTATGGTTAGTGTTAGTGCTAGCATTAAGTTTAGATTTAGAGTTTGGCTTACAATTTGGGTTATGATTAGGGTTACAATTAGGGTTGGGGTTATGGTTAGGGTTAGGCTTATGGTTATGGTTAGGGTTAGGTGTAGGATTATGGTTAGAGAAAGGTTAGGTTTAAGCTTACGGTTAGGTTTAGGTTTACGTTTACAGTTTGGGTTAACGTTATGTGTAGATTTATGGTTAGAGTTCAGTTTAGGGTTACATTTAAGGTTAGGGTTAGGTTTACAGTTATTGTTAGGGTTAGTGCTAGGGTTAAGGTTAAAGTTACAGTTAGGTTTATCGTTAGGGTTAAGTTTATGGTTAAGATTAAGGTTAGGGTTAGGGTTAGGGTTACAGTTAGGGTTTGGGTTACAAATAGTGTTATGATTAGTTTTACTCCTAAGGTTAGTTTTACGGTGATGGTTAGGTTTAGGGTTATGTTTAAGGTTAGTGGTGTGTTTAGGTTTAGGTTTAGGGTTATATTTAAGGTTAGGTTTATGCTTATGTTTAGGTTTAGGGTTGAAGTTAGGTTTAGGGTTATGGTTAAGGTTAGAATTAGAGTTCCATTTAGGGTTAGAATTATGGTTAGTGTTAGTTTTAGAGTTAGGATTAGGTTAGGGTTAGAGTTACAGTTAGATTTAGGTTTAGGGTTAGTGTTATTGTTATGGTTAAGATTATAATTATGGTTATGGTTAAGTTTGCAACTAGGGTTAGTGTGAGAGTTATGTTTGGGGTTCGGTTAAAGGTTGCATATGGGTTCGGGTTGTTATTAGGGTTATGGTTAGTGTCAGCATTAGGGTTAGGTTATGGATAGGTTATAATGAGAATTATAGTAAGGATTATGGTTAGGGTTACTGTTAGATTTAGGCTTATTTTTACAGTTAGGATTAGGTTTAGGTTTAAGTTTAGGGTTACTGTTACAGTGAGGTTTAAGGTTTGCCTTACAATTAGGGTTCATGTTAGTGTTACAATTAAAGTTAGGTGTAGGGTTACAGTTAGGTTAGGTTTAGGGTTATGATTAGTGATAGTTATAGGGTTAGTGTTAGTGTTATCATTAGGGTTACCATTATGCTTATAGTTAGGGTTAGGATTAAGTTTAGGTTAAGGGTTATGGTTATTATTAGTGTTTGTGTTAGGGTTATGGTTAAAGTTAGTGGTAAGGGTAGTTTTAGGGTTACAGTTGCAGTTTGGGTTATTGTTAGGGTTACAGTTAGTGTTAGGGGTATGGTTAGAGTTAGATTTAAGTTTAGGGTTAGTGTGAGTGTTATGGTTAGGATTAGTGTTAGGGTTAAGGTTACAATTGTTACAGTTATGGATATGGGTGGTGTTATGTTTACAGATAGGGTTAGGGTTAGGGTTACTGTGGGGTTTACTTTTACGGTTAGAGTTAGGGTTATGTTTGGGATTACGATAATGGTTAAGCATACAGTTATGGTTAGAGTTATGGTTACATTTATATTTAGATTTATGGTTATGTGTAGATTTTGGGTTTGAGATTCAGTTAGCATTAGGGTTAGCATTGCGATTAGGGTAAGGGTTAGGGTTAGAGTTATTTTTCATCTTAAGTTTAGGTTTACGGTTAAGCTTAGTGCTAGGGTTAGGTTTACTGTTACATTTAGGGTTTAGATTAGGGTAACGATTAAGGTTAGGGTTACTGTTAGGGCTAGGGTTATGGATAAGGTTAGTTTTAGGATTACTATTAGGGTTAGGGTTACAGTTATGGTTAAGGTTAGAGTTAGTGTTAGTGTTACAGATAGAGTTAGTGTTAGGATTATGGTTGGCATTATGGTTAGGCTTAATCTTAGGGTTACGGTTAATGTGACAGGGTTAAGGTTGGAGTTACAGTTAGGCTTACAGTTTGGGTTAGGTTTAGTTTTGTTTAGGGTTAACGTTATGGATAGATTTATGGTTAGAGTTCAGGTTACAGTTATGGTTAGAGTTAAGAGTTACAGTTAGGTGTAGTGTTAGGGTTATGTTTAGGGATTGGGCTAGGGTTTCACTTAGTGTTAGTGTTAGGGTAAGGGTTAGGCTAAGAGTTAGTGTTAGGGCTACAGTTAGGCTTAGTGTTAAGGTTGCAGTTAGGGTTAGGGTTAGGGTTATAGTTAAGGTTATGGTGAGGGTTAGGGTTTGGGTTACTGTTAAAATTACAGTGATTATTATGATTAGGTTCAGGGTTATTTTTAGGCTGATGGTGAGGGTTAGGTTTAGGGTTACAGATATGGTTAGCTTTAGCATTAGGTTTAGGTTTAATGTTAGGGTAATGGTTAGGTTTATGGATACTGTTGCAGTTATGTTTAGGTTTAAGTTTACTTTTAGGGTAAGGAGTAAGGTTAGGCTGAGGGTTAGAGTTAGTGTTAATGTTAGAATTATGGTTAGGTATAGGGTGATGGTTAGGGTTAGGGTTATAGTAAGGTTTAGGGTTAGGCTTAGGCTTATGGTTAGGATTAGAGTTAAGGTTACAATTAGGGTTAGGGTTATGTTTAGTGTTATGTTGAGGGTTAGGTTTAGGGTTGAGGTTAGTGTTAGTTTTAGAGTTACAGTTAAGATTAGGGTTAGGGTTATGTTTAGGTTTAAGGTTAGGATTATAATTAGTGTTAGGTTTATGGTTAGGTTATCATTAAGGTTAGGTTTATGATTATGGTTAGTGGTAGGGTTACATTTAGATTTATGGTTAGGGTTATAGTCTCCCAGTTAGGTTTAGGTTTACAGTTACAGTTAGGATTAGAGTTAGGGTTAAGGCTATGCTTAGTTTTGGGGTGGGGTTATGGTTAGGATTAGGGTTATGTTTAGTGTTATGGTTATGGTTAGGGTTAGGGTTAGGTTAACTTTTAGAGTTAAAGTTAGGATTCGGATTATGGTTAGGTTTACAGTTACAGTTAGGTTTTGGGTTATTGTTACAGTTAGGGTTAGGGTTATGGTCAGGGTAACTGTTAGGGCTTGGGATTGAATTACAGTTAGAGTTTAGTTTAAGGTTATGGTGAAGTTTAGAGTTAGAGTTATGGTTAAGGTTAACATTATGGTTAGAGTTTCGGTTAGAGTTCGAGTTAGTGTTAGAATTAAGTTTAGGGTTAGGGTTACGGTTAGGCTTAGGGATAGGTTTATGGTTAGGGTAGGCTTCAGTATACGTTCAGGTTACGGTTATCTTTAGGCTTATGGTTAGGTTTAGGTTCACAATTACATTTAGGATTAGGGTTAGGACTTATGTTTAGGGTTAGAGTTCGGGTTATGGAAGGGGTTGTGTTAGGGTTAGTATTAGGGTTACTATTAGATTGACATTTAGGTTACAGTTAAGGTTAGAGTTAGGGTTAGGGTTACTGTTAGGTATAGGGTTAGGTTTACAGTTAGGGTTATAGTTAGAGTTAAGGTTAGGGATAGGGATAGGGTTATGGTAACGGTTAGGGTTATGGTTATGTTTAGAGTTAGGTTTATGTTTATGGGTAAGGTTAGAGTTAGTGTTACATTTAGGGTTATATCTAGGTTATGTATAGAGTAAGAGTTATGTTTAGGGTTGCTGTTTGACTTAGTGTGTTTTGGTTAGGGTTAAGCCTAGGTTTAGAGTTAGGTTACAGTTAGTGTTACAGTTAGGTTTACCATTGGGGTTAGGGATAGTGTTAAGATTATGTTTATATTTGGGGTTACAGTTAGGTTTAGGGTTATGTTTAAGGTTACCATTAGGGTTAAGGTTACAGTTAGGTTTAGGTTACAGTTTGGATTAATGTTGTTGTTAGACATAATGGTTAGAGTTTGGGTTAGAGTTATGGTTAGATTTAGGGGTATGATTAGGTTTGGTGTTATTGTTATATTTAGGTATTTTTTAGCTTTTCACTGAGCATTAGGGTTAGGGTTACAGTTAGGGAAAGGGTTACTTTTAGTCTTAAGTTTAGTGGTGCAGTTATGGTTAGTAGTAGGGTTAGGTTAAGTTACAGTCAAGTTTATGGTTATGGTTAGGGTTTTGTTATGGTTATATAGGATACATTTACATTTAGGGCTATTATTAGGGTTAGGGTTACAGTTATGGTTAGATTTAGGGTTAGATTTAGGTTTAGGTGATGGTTAGGGTTAGGTTTAGGGTTACAGGATACAGTTAGGGTTAGGGTTAGGGTTAGCGTTAGTGTTAGGGTGACAGTTAGGATTAAATTTAGAGTTAGAGTTGGGTTAAGTTTACATCTAAGGTTAGGGATAGGATTACAGTTAGGGTAAGGGTTATTGTTAGGGTTACAGTTTGGGTTAGTTTTAGGGTTACAGTTAAGTTTAGGATTAGGCTTAGGGTTAAGGTTAGAGTTAGGGGTATGGTTAGGGTTATTGTTAGTGCTACTGTTAAGGTTAGTGTTTCAATTATAGTTAGGTTTATGGTTAGGATTATGGTTACAGTTAGGGTTAGTTTTAGTAGTATGGTTAGGGATAGAATTAGCATTAGGTTTACGGTTAGTTTTAGTGTTATGTTTAGCATTATGGTTAGGGTTAGATTTAGGGTTACCATTAGGGTTATTGTTGCAGTTAGGGTTAGGTTTATGGTTATGGTTAGGTGTAGGATTAAAGTTACCATTAGGGTTATGGTTACGGTTATGCTTAGGGTTAGGGTAGCAGTTACAGTTATTGTTAAGTTTAGGGTTATGGTTAGTGCTATGTTTAGAGTTAAGTTAGGATTATGGGTAGGGTTAGGGCTAGGGTTAGGGTTACAGTTAAGCTTAGTGTTAGGGTTAAGGTTATGTTCCTGGTTCCCGTTATGTTTAGGGTTAAATTTAGGGTTAGGGTTAAGTTTAGGGTTACAGGTAGAGACAGAGGTAGGGGTAGGGGTTATGACTACTGTTAGGATTAGGGTTGGGTTACAGTTAGGGTTAGCATTATGGTCAAGTTTATGATTACTGTTAGGGTTAGGGTTATGGTTAGATTTAAGTTTAGGGTTAGGGTTATGTTGAATATTATGGTTTATTGCACAGTATAGCTTTATAGTGAGGGTTACGGTTAGCATTAGGATTAGGGTTGCTTTTAGGGTTAGGATTATGGTTACATTTAGGGTTAGTTTTAATTTTAGGTTTAGCATTATAGTTAGTATTGTGTTTAGGGCTATGGTTATGTTCAGCACTGCATTTAGCGTTATGGTTAGGGTTACTGTAAGGGTTCAGTTTAAGGTAACTGTTAGAGTTAAGGTTATGTTTAGGATTAGAATTAGCGAGGCGGAACCAAGTTTATGGTGATCCAAAGTGTGGCGGTGACTCCGAAGGTGGACCTACACGTAACGAGATGACCCGAAGCTGCTCCACAGTAGGCTGCAGCACCCGTGACACAGGGCAGAGCCGCGAGCACGGCCTCTCCTTCCACCAATTTCCAACTGATACAGTACAACGCTCAAAATGGATCAGGGCTGTCAATCGTGTGGACCCCAGAAGCAAAAAGATTTGGATCCCAGGACCAGGTGCTATACTGTGTTCTAAACATTTTCAAGAAAGTGACTTTGAGTCATATGGTGTAAGAAGAAAGCTGAAAAAAGGAACTGTGCCTTCACTTTCTCTATGCAAGGTTCCTCAAGGTGTACGTCTTACAGGTAAAGCAAGTCAGAAAATCCCAAAATGGCCACTTCTAGATGATTCTGAAGAGGGTGCTACTGAAGACCATAACTATAGTTTAAGAGATCCCTGGACAGAAGGTACAGAGAGACTGACAGAGGTGCAACAAATGTTAGAAGTGTCCAAAAAAAACATGGCCTCTGTAAAAAACTATAGGATGATCAAGAGGAGGAAAGGCTTGCAATTAATTGATGCCCTTGTAGAAGAAAAACTGCTTTCTGAAGAAACAGAGTTGCTGCTACGAGCACAATTTTCAGATTTTAAGTGGGATTTGTGTAATTGGAGCGAAACAGCCGAGTACTCCATGGAAATGAAGCAGTTTGCGTGTGCGCTGTACTTGTGTAGCAGCCAAGTCTATGCCTACGTGCGAAAGCTCCTTAAGCTGCCGCATCCTTCCATCCTCAGAACTTGGCTGTCCAAATGCAAACCCAGTCCAGGCTTCAACAGCAACATTTTCTCTTTTCTCCAACAAAGAGTAGAGAGTGGAGACCAGCGGTATCAGTATTGCTCATTGATAATAAAAAGCATACCTCTCAAACAGAAATCCCAGTGGGATAGCAGCAGCCACAGCTTGCAAGGATTTATGGACTTTGGTCTTGGGAAACTTGACGCCAGTGAAATGCCACTTGCCACAGAAGCTGTTTTGTTAATGGGAGTAGGTATTTTTGGTCATTGGAGAATGCCCCTTGGTTACTTTTTTGTAAACAGAGCATCTGGATACTTGCAAGCTCAACTGCTTCGTCTCGCTATCGGCAGACTGAGTGACATTGGGGTCACTGTCCTGGCTGTTACATCTGATGCTACAGCTCACAGCGTCCAAATGGCAAAAGCCTTGGGGATACATATGGACGGAGACAACATCAAGTGCACTTTCCAACATCCTTCATCTTCTAGCCAACAGATTGCATACTTCTTTGATTCTTGCCATTTGCTGGAGTTAATAAGAAATGCATTTCAGAGTTTTCAAAGCATTCAGTTCGTAAATGACACAGCACATTGGCAGCACCTTGTAGAGTTGGTAGTCCTTGGTGAACAGGAATTATCAAGTATGGAAGGAATCCCAAGTAAACTTGCAAATTTCAAAAATCATGTACTGAAAATGAATTGTGCTGCTCAACTCTTTAGTGAGAGTGTAGCCAAAGCGTTAGAATATTTGCTGTCATTAGGTCTGCCTCCTTTTCAAAACTGTATTGGTACTATTCATTTTTTACGCTTAAGTAGCAATCTGTTTGACATTTTTAATAGTAGGAACTGTTATGGAAAGGGATTTAAAAGACCTCTATTACCTGAAACTTTTAGTGAAATAAATCATGTATTAATTGAAAAAAAAAGGATTAGAATTAGCATTACATTTAGGGTTTGAGTTATGGTTACAATTAATTTTAGGGTTACAGTTATAGTTAAGTTTAGAGTTAGGGTTAGATTCAGGTTTATGGTTATGGATAGGGTTAGTGTTACGATTATGGTTAGCATTAGGATTAGGGTTACATTTAGAGTTAAGTTTAGTGTTATGGTTAGGGTTTGGGTTAGGGTTAGGGCTATGGTTAAGGTTAGGCTTAGAGTTAGTTTTAAGGTTACAGTACACTTAGTGTTAGTTTTAGGTGTATGGTTAGTGGTAGAGTTGCAGTTATTGTTAGTTTTAGGGTTATGGTTATGGTTAGGGTTTGGTTATAGTTAGGGTTAGGGTTAGGGTTATTGTTAGTGTTACAGTTTGGGTTGGGGTAGGGTTACAGTTAGCATTAGGGGTACAGTTAGGTTTGGGGTATTAGAGTTAGGCTTGAGTTACGGTTAGGGTTACAGTTATACTTAAGGTTAGGTTTTGGTATGCAGTTAGGGTTAGGGTTATGATTAGTGTAATGTTTAGGTTTATGGTTTGGGTTAGGTTTTGAATTATAGTTAGTGTTAATGTTAGAGTTATGATTAGGCTTAGTGTTATGGTTAGAGTTATGGTTAAGGTTACCATTATGGTTATAGTTTGAGTTAGTTTTAGAGTTAGGGTGGCAGTTAGGATTAGAGCTAGGGTGTCAGTTATAGTTAGTGTTAGGTTTAGGTTTCAGATTAGGCTTAGGGTTAAGGTTAGCTTTAGGTTTAGAGTTATGATTTGGATTAGGGTTAAGGTTATGGATTAGGGTTAGGCTTACAGTTATTGTTTGGGTTATAGTTAGTGTTAGAGTTAAGGGTGTGTTTAGGGTGAGGGTTAATCGTTGGTTTAGGGTTAGGGTTGGGTTTACCATTAGGCTTATGTTTGCAGTTAGGGATAGAATTATGTTTAATGCTAGGTTTAGGTAGGGTTAGCATTAAGGATAGGGTGAGGTTTAGTTTTAGGGTTAGGGTTAGGCTTGCAGTAATTTTAGAGTTAGTGTTACAGTTGGAGTTTGGTATAGGCTTAAAGTTATGGTTAGGGAATGGTATAGGATTATGAATGATCAAAGTTAGGGTTAAGGTTAGGGTTAGGGTTATGTTAAAGTTAGCTTTAGTGTCAGGGTTACGATTAGTGTTAGCATTAATTTTTATTGTTAGAGTTATGGTTAGAGTTAGGGTTAGGTTTAGGATTATGGTTAGGATTAGGATTACACATAAGGTTAAGGTTAGGCCTAGGATTATGTTTAGGGTTAGTGTTAGGCCTGGGGTTACACTTAGTGTTAGGATTAGGATTAGGATTAGGGTTATGGTTAGGTCTAAGATTTGGGTTATATTTAATGTTAGGTTTAGGGTTATAGTTAGTTTTAGTGTTAGGTTAAGGTTAGTGTTAAATTTAGGAGTACGGTTAGGTTTAGGGTTAGGGTTAGGATTAGGGTTTAGGTTCATGGTTACAGTTATAGTAAGGTTTAGTGTTCTTGAGTATGGTTAGGATTAGGGTTATGGTTAAGGTGAGGTTTAGGGTTACAATTAGGGTCATGGTTAATTTTATGGTTAAGGTTAGTTTTGGGGTTTTGCTTAGGGTTATGCTTAGGGTTACTGCTAAGGATTGGGTCAGGGTTATGGTTAACATTAGGGTTAGGGTTACATATTGGTTTCACATAAAGGTTACCATTACATTTAGAGTAAGGATTAGAGTCACGGTAAGGTTTCTGTTTAAGATTGTGGTTAAGGTTCATATTAGTATTATGGTTAGGATTACATTTAGGGCTATGTTTAGGGTTAAGAGTACAATTCTAGTTAGGGTTACGGTTAGGGTTGGGGTTACTGTAATGATTATTGTGATGGTTAGGGTTAGGGTTATTGGTTTTTTTGTTTTGGTTTTTTTATTCTTTCTTTTTTTAATTTTTGTTTTTTTATTTTTATTTTTTCCATAATTTTATTGATAAAAAATAGCAATGAGACAGTTTCAAATCAAATCGGTAGGACAGTTTCAATAATTAACACACTGCATATATTCTTCTTAGTGATTAATTGCTCTACAAGATGCAGACTTGAGGTCCTATTTACAAGCACCATTAGAACACATCATTTTATTCATTAAGAGAATGTAACTTTGTATCTATCCTAAGCACTTTGAATACACAGATACAAAATGGACATTCATCTGTATACCCTTTTTTGTTAAGTTCCGATATTTGAATGTTATAGGAGTGTAAACTCAGCAAAATATTCCAATAGAGTCCAGTAGCCCATAATATCATTGGGTCTTCTGTTTAACTGGCAATGTCAGAAATTGTTGACGTGGCTCCCCCACAGCTCAACATAACAGCATGGCTTTACTTCCTATATTTCATCTTCATACTTTCCTACTGGATGGTTAACACCAAGGTAAAGCAGGACCTATGCAACAAGAGTTGTAGCTTTTGGGTCTGATAAGGTCAGTGAAATCCCCTCGGGATTTATCCTGAGATTCTCTACCTCAGATTGTAGAACCTTTGTCAGTGTCAGGCACGTGGAGTCACGGCCATTGCTTGGCCAATATGCTCTCTGTGAAAGCCTGAGAGAATGTTTTCTGTCCATTTGACTCTCCTTAGGCACACTCTACATCATCGATCACTTTCCTCTTTGGGCCCATAATCTCCTTGATCAGAAAGTTTAGGACACTACTGAGTTACATGATGTTACAGTACAAGTTCGCATAGGTCCTGAATCTTAATTGACCTTAAAAGGTTAGGGTCAAAATGTTGGCTTTCCTTGCAGCCCTTCTTTTTCTCTAATTTTGGTCTGCAAACTTAGGTTGTTAGCCATCCAAAAGACAAGCTTATTGTTATCATCAAACAACCTTGGCTGTTAAGCTTAACCTCACTGCCTGTCTGCATATCAAACATCTTAGGCATATTATGGAACAGGTATTTTTCATCAGGTATTGATATGTTGAACTTTATGTCCCTACAGAATATGATAAAAAGCATTTAAAAATTAGAATATATATAAAAAGTAGGCATAAAGTATTATATACTTCTCATGCTTGCACAAAAGTCCAAAAATCTCACCATATACAAACTTGAAGCAGGACAGTCCCACAATATTCTTTTTCCTGTCTCTTGCTTTCATTCACCACCCCCTTCTTCTTGAACATCCACCTACCCGAGAGACATCATAGCAGCAACGGGCATGTCATGACATGCAGCCCATATTCAGAATACCAGAATGACAAGCCCTCCAAACATGCAACTACTATTACAAATTACCATCTGTACTGCAGTAGCTTAGTTCACAGGTATCAGTATATATAGTTAGTCAGGGTGAGAATCTTTCCAATTAACTGCTAGATTGAAAAATCTTCTGAAGATTCTCAGGATCATTGCCTTGCTCATCTTCTACATAAAACTTTTTCCTAGCTCTTCTCCATTCCCTCTCTTGATTAGTTAGTCCTTCAGATCCTGCTTTCCTTTTACTTGTATTATATCTTTCTATTTGTATTTTTTCTTTTGAGTTCTTATACTAGGGA
>NW_004524698.1:204465-287700 GCF_000260255.1 Octodon degus
TGCTCTGATTTCCTCTGTATCTTTCTGCTGTTGCTTATTTACTATCAACTCTATTAATTCATGCATTTGAGCTGAGCTAGTGTCCTCTGCACTTGTTCTAGGTGGGCACTGGGTTTCCTCCATATGTTTCTGCATTTGGGTTTTTACTGCCGATGTTATTAATTCAGGGATTTCTTTTTTTACTTCCAATCTGAGTTCTATATCTTTCTGCAGCTGTTTCTTTATTTCAGGAGCCATTGATTCATTGCTTTCAGCTGTGTGATTCCCAATTTGTTCTGTGTTAGTGTCCTCTGCACTTGTTACGGGTGGGGTTGGGTTCTGAGGTTGCATTTTGTTCCTTCTTGTCATTTTGTGTACACTGTTTTCTGACTTTTGTTGTAGATCTTCGCTGCAGTTATAACCTTTATATGTACTGAAGTTCAGGTGCAGATCTATAAAGTCTGGATTTATCCAGCTGTGCCTGGCTTGGGTCTGACTGCAGTGCTCAGCTCCTTCCTGCTGCTGCCCTTGAGGGTGAATCTGTTGTGCCCCTGTGGCAAGATGTTCTGCTCCTGGACTAGCTGCGTGGTTCTATCCTCTACCCTCTCTGTAGGGATTGCATCTGCAGGGTTACACCCCAGGCCTGTATGCCAGGCCTGAGCTGAGCCTGAAGGGGACAAGGTGGAGTAGAGGGGAGAGGCAGCTCTCCCACACACTCACTGGGTCTGGGCTAGGACTGGGTCTGGTTGTTTCTGGAATGTGGCAGAAATTCCTACTTGGCAAGTGGGTTGGGGGAGATGCTGCAGAGTGTTGGGGGGGGGTCCCAAGGGGGTGGAAGATGTTCTCACCCACGCTGTGCCTGGGCTGGGACCTTGAGTTGGTCCCACCATCACAGGGTAGCTGGAAGCTCTCCCATACATACACCGGACCTGGGCTAGGACTGGGTCTGGGGGTTCCCAGAATGCTTCAGAAATTCCCACTCTGCTGGCGGGATGTGGGAGGTGCTTCATAGTGGTGGGGTCGTCCCAAGGGGGTAGAAGATGGTCTCACCCACACTGTGCCTGGGCTGGGACCCAGAGTTGGTCCCGCCAGTGCAGGGTAGCCAGAAGCTCTCCCACACACTCACCGGACCTGGGATATGACTGGTTCTGGCGGTTCCCTGAACGTGGCAGAAGCTCCTACTTGGCGGTCAGAGTGGGGTAGGTGCTGCAGAGTGGTGGTGGGCGTCTCAAGGGGGTGGAAGATGGTCTCACCCACCTAGTGTGTTATGAATAGTGTTATAGTTAGTTTTTTAGTTAGGTATAGTGATATGATTACTGTTAGGGTTTTGTTTAGGGTTAGGTTTACAATTAGGATTAGTGTTATGATTAAGATCAATGTTATGTTTAGGGTTAATGTTACAGTTATGGTTAGGGTTCAGATTAGCATTGTGGTTATGGTTGGTGTTATTTTTGGTGATAGGGTTAGAGTTAGTTTTTATATAAGGTTTAGGGTAGGGTTAGGGTTAGGTTTGCATAAGGGTTAGGGTCAGTGTTATGGTTAGTGTTAATGTTAAAGTTAGAGTTAGGGTGAGGTTAGTGTTACAGTTTGGTTCAGGGTTAGGATGATGTTTTGTTTTAGGCTTAGGGTTACAGTTGGTTTTAGGGTTAGGCTTAAAGTTAAGGTTAGTGATAGGATTATGGTTAGTGCTAGGGTTACTGTTAGGATTATGGCTATGTTTATGCTTAGTGTTACAATTAACCTTAGAGTTAAGCTCACATTTAGAGTTAGGGTTAATGTCATGGTTAGGGTTATTTTAGGGTAATAGTTAGGGTTCGGGTTTGGATTAGGGTTACATTTAGGGTTAGGGTTAGGGTTAGGTTTAGGGTTAGTGTTATGGTTAGGGTAGGTTTATGGTTACAGTTAAGAATAGAGTTAGGGTTAGGGATAGGATTAACATTATGGTTAGAGTTACAGTTAGGGTTAGTTTTAGGGTTACGGTTATGGTTAGGATTATGTTTAGGTTTAGGGTTAGTGTTAAGTATAGGGTTTGGATTAGGGTTTCAGTTAGTCTTAGTGTTGTTGTTACAGTTAGGTTTAGGCTTCAGGAGTATGGTTAAGGTTAGGGTTACTGTTAGGGTTAGGATTAGGTTAAGGGTTACAATAAGGGCTGTGGTTACTTTTACTCTTTCTGTTAGAGTTAGGGTTAGGGTTGTAGTTAGGGTTATGGTTATGGATAGGGATAGGTTTAGAGTTACATTTAGAGTTAGTTTTGGGGTTACATTTTGGTTTCGGTTAGTGTTAGTTTTAAATTTAGTGTTTATGTTAGTATTACAGTTAGAGTTGTATTTACAGTTATAGTTTATGTTTGGTTTAAGGTTACTGTTAGGGTTAGAGGTAGGTTTACATTGATGGTTAGGGTTAGGGTTAAGGCTATGGTTATTGTTAGGATTAGGGTTAGGTTTATGGTTAGATTTAGGTTTATGGTCAGGGTTAGTTTTAGGGTTAGTTTTATGCATAGGGTTAGGGTTACGGTTAAGCTTACATTAAGGTTTTTGTTAAGGTTACTGTGAGGGTTAGGGTTAGGGTTACAATTAGGTTTAGGGTTATGTTTATGGATAGTTTAGGGTTAAGTTTAAGGTTATATTTAGGGTTAAGTTTAGGTTTAGGGTTACTGTTACAGTTAGGTTATGGTTAGGGTTATGATTAGTGTTAGGTTTAGTTTTACGGTTAGGGTTAGGGTTAGAGTTAGAGTTATGGTTAGGATTCAGGTTAGGTTTAAAGTAAGTTTTAGGTTTATGGTTAAGGTTATGTTTAGAGTTTTGGTTATGGTTAGGGCTAATGTTATGTTTAGAGTTATGCTTAGTGTTAGAGCTATGGTTACAGATAGGGTTCGGTTTACTGTTAGGTTTAGGGTTAGGGTTATTTTAGGTTTTGTGGTAGGGTTTCAGTTAGTGTTAGTGTTAGTGTTAGGGTCATGGTTAGGGCAAAGGTTGGGTTTAGGATTATGGTTAGGCTTAGCATTAGGATTATGGTTATGGTTAGTGGTAGGTTTACAGTTAGGGTTAGGGTTATATTTAAAGTTAGTGGTAGGTTTAGGGTTAGGATTTTGTTAGGGTTAATGTTACGGTTCATGTTAGGTTTAGAATTACATTTAAGTTTAGTCTTAGGGTCATGGCTAGCATTAGGGTTAGGAAACAGGAATACGGTTCAGGCTATGGCTTGAGTTAGAGTTGGGGTTATGTTTAGGGTTTGGTTTGTGTTAGGGTTATGGTTATGGTTAGCATTATGGTTTTGATTAGTGTTAGTGTTAGGTTTATGTTTAAAGTTAGGGTTAGGGTTAAGGTTGGGGTTATTGTTTGGTTTAGGTTTAGGGTTAGGTTAGGGTTTAGGTTAGGGTTACGGTTTGGGTTACCGTTAGTGTTTAGGATACAGTTAGTTTTAATGTTAGGGTAACAGATTAGGTTTAGGGTAATGTTTAGAGTTAACATTATGATTAGGGTTACGTTTAGCTTTCAGTTAGGTTAACTGGTATTGTTGGGTTACATTTAGGGTAAAAGTTGGGGTTACGTTTACATTTTGGTTAGTGTTTCAATAAGGATTACAATTGGCATTATGGTTAGTGGTATAATAACGGTTAGGGTTAGGCTTACAGTTACGGTTAGGGTTAGGTTTAGGATTAGTGTTATTGTTATGGTTATGGTTAGGTTTATGGTTAGGGTTAGGTTTACAGTTAGTGTAATGGTTAAGGTTAGGGATATGGTTAGTGTTACGGTTATGGTTAGGGTTAGGTTTAAAGTAAGGGTTAGGGTTAGGGTTAGGATTATGGTTAGGGCTACCGTTATGTTTATGGTTACATTTAGGGTTATGGTTATGCTTTGGTTTAGGGTTAGGGTTAGGCTTAAGGTTAGCTTTTGGTTACAGTTACAGTTGCATTTAGGGTTAGGGTTAGTTTAGGGTTAGGTATAGGGTTACAGTTAGAGTTAGTTTTAAGGTTACAATTAGTATTATGGTTAGTTTTACATTTAGGGTTGATGTTATGGTTACAGTTAGGGTTAGGTTTCGAGTTAGGGTTAAAATAGTGTTAGGGTTAGTGTTAGGATTAGCGTTATGTTTAAGGTTATGGTTATGGATAAGATTGGGTTTTGGTTTGAATTACATCTAGGGTTAAGTTTCCTGTTTCAGTTAGAGTTAAGGTTAGGATTACAGTTACAGTTAAGGTTATGTTTAGGTTGATGGTGTGTGTTGGGGTAGAGCTACAATTAGGTTTAGGGTCTCTTTTAGGATTAGGATTAGGGTTGTACTTAGGGTTAAGGTTAGGGTTGCAGTTAGGGTTAGAGTTAGTTTTAGGTTAAGGTTTAGGTTTAGATATAAGGTAAGAGTTATTTTTATTGTTACAGTTAGGGTTAGGATTATGGTGAGGTTTAAAGTTATGGCTAGGGTTAGGGTTACGGTTAGGGTTAGGGCAAGATTTACTATTAGTGTTACAGTTATGGTTAGCAATATGGTTAGGGTTAGGTTTAAATTCATGGTTTGGGATAGGTTTACAGTTAGGTCTAGTATTATGGTTATGGTTAGTTTTAGGGGTAAGTTTAGCGTTAGGGTTTGGATTATGGTTTTTTGATTATGGTTATAGATAGTGTAAGGTTTAGAGTTATGGTTAGAGTTAAGGGTTGTTTTTATGGCTACAGTTAGGGTTATTTTTCCTTTTAAGTTTAGTTTTAGGGTTACAGTTACAATTGGCGTTAGGTTTACATTTAGTGTTAGGGTTATGGTTAGCATAACTGTTAGGGTTAGGTTAGGGTTACAGATAGTGTCAGGGTTACAGTTAGGATTAGTGTTAGGTTAAGCTTAGGGTTAGGGTTACAGTTATAGGTAGGTTTAGGGTTAGGTATTACATTAGGTTTAGTGTTAGTGTCATGATTAGTATTATGGTTATGTTTACATTTAGTTTTAGGTTTAGAGTTACAGTTTGGTGTAGGCTTAGGGTTATGATTAGGCTTAATGTTAGGGTTATGGTTAAGGATTGGTTTCTGGTTATGGTTAGAGTTAAGTTTAGGATTATGGTTAGTGTTACATTTATGGTTATGGTTATTGTTAGGCTTAGGGTTAGGGTTACAGTTAGACTTAGGATTCCATTTAGTGTTAGAGATGGGTTTATGCTTAAGTTTAGGATTAGTGTTAAGGTTACTTTGAGGTTTTGGGTTACATTCATGGTAAGAGTTAGTTTTATGGAAATGTTTAAAGAATGGTTACGGTTAGGGATAGGGTTACAGTTAGTGTTAGGGTTAGGGTTAGGTTTAGGTTTAAGGTTAATTTTATGGTTAGGCTTACGTGTACAATTAGGGTTAGGATTATGCTTAGGTTTAGGGTTGGAGTCAGCATGATGATTATATTTAGGGTTAGAGTTAGCATTATGTTTAGGGTTTGTGTTATAGTTACATTAGGATTAGGGTTAGGTTTGCAATTAGGGTTACAGTTAGAGTTACAATTAGTGTTAGGGTTATTGTTAGCTATATGGTTAGTGTTAACTTTAGAGTTGTGTTTAAGATTAGGGTTATGGTTGTCATTGCTGTTAGTGTTAGGGTTAGGGTTACCATTAGGTTTAGGGTTACAGCTACATTTAGGGT
Organism: Octodon degus; assembly: GCF_000260255.1. Classification (NCBI taxonomy): domain Eukaryota; kingdom Metazoa; phylum Chordata; class Mammalia; order Rodentia; family Octodontidae; genus Octodon; species Octodon degus. The sequence continues at coordinate 210,054 of NW_004524698.1, forward strand.
TACTATGAGGCTTAGTTTTAGGGTGAGGGTTAGAGTTAGGGTTAGAGTTAGTTTTAAGGTTACAGTTAGAGTTAGGTTAGGGTTAGTGTTAGGGTTACAGTTATTTTTAGGGTTTGGTTTACAGTTAGTGTTAGGGTTATAATTACAGTTAGGTTTAAGTTACAGTTAGGTTTAGGGTTAGGTTTAGGGTTAGGATTAGTGGTAGGGTTAGGCTTGGGTTAGGGTTTATGTTACAGTTACACTTAGGGTTGACATTCAGGATATGGTTAGGGTTAGGGTTTGGTTAATGATTAGTCTTATGGTTAGGTTTACAGTTTGGGTTAGTATTAGATTTACAGTTCTATTTAGGTTTAATGTTATGATTTGGCTTCATGTAAGGGTTACCCTTAGGATTAGGGTTACACTTAGATTTAGGTTTAGTGTTACACTTTGGGTTAGGGTTAGGATTATGTTTAGGGTTGTATTTAGGGTTTGAGTTAGTTTTAGGGTAAGGTTTAGGTTAGGGTTAGAGTTAGGGATGCAAGAAGGACTAGAGTTAGTGTTAGGGTTATGTTTAGCATTAGGGTTATGGTTAGTGATACAGTTACATTTATGGATAGAGTTAGGGTTACAGTTAAGGTCACAGTTACCACTAGGGTTAGGGTTAAATTTAATGCTAATTTTAGGGTTAGAGTTACAGTTAGGGATGGGTTAGAGTTATGGTTAGAGTTAGAGTTCAGGTTGCCGTTTGGGTTCATTTAAGGTTGGGTTTATAGTTAGGGTTAGGTTTATTTTTAGGGTTAGGGTTATGCTTATGGTTAGGGCTAGGGTTAAGAATACCATTAGGTTTAGGGTTAGGTTTAGGTTTAGGCTTCAGTTTTGGTTTAGTGTTACAGTTAAAGTTAGGGTTAGGGTTAGTTTTAGGGTTAGTGTTATGATGTGTTATGATTAGGTTTACTGTTAGGTGTAGCATTAGGGTTATGATTAGGATTAAGACTAGAGTTAGAGTTACAATTAGGGTCAGTGTTACAATTAGGGTTATGTTTAGGTTTAGGGTTAGTATTAAGACTATAGTTAGGGTTAGGGATAAGATTTTGTTAGCATTAGGTTTAAGGTTATGTTTAGGGTTAGGGTTTGGTTTACAGTTAAGTTTAGGTTTAGAGTTAGGGTTAGGATTAGGTTTATTATTAGGCTTATTGTTAGGGTTACATTTAGGGATAGGGTTAGGGCTACTGTTATAGTTAGGGTTAGGATTATGGTTAGTGTTAAGGTTATGGTTAGCATTATAGTTAGGGTTAGGGTTAGAGTTACAGATATGGTTAGGTGTATGTTTTGGTGTATGGTCAGTGTTATGCTTAGGGCTAGTGTTACAGTTAGTATTAGGGTGGTGTTTAGTATTAGAGTTAGTTTTAGGATAAGGTTTAGTGTAGGGTTAGGTTCATGGGTAGTGTAAGGGTTAGAGTTTGGATTACAGTTAGGTTTAGTGTTAGAGTTATGGTTAGGGTTAGGGTTATGCTTAAATTTAGGGTTAGGAATAGGGTTACTGTTAGGTTTAGGGTTGCTGTTAGGATTATTTTTATGGTTAGTGTTAGAGTTACAACTAACCTTACAATTAGTGTAATGGTTAGAGTTAGGATTAGTGTTATGGTTAGGATTAGGGTTACAGTTAGGGTTAAGATTAAGGTTAAGATTAGTGTTAGGGTTAAGGTTATCTTTAGGTTTATGTTTTGCTTTAGGGTTAGGGTTATGATTGCATTTATGGTTAGGTTTAGGGTTAGGATTAGGGTTAGGTTTATGGTTAGAGTTACAGTTTCATTTAGGGTTACCGTTACTCTTAGGGATAGAGTTACAGTTATGGTAATGTTGGGGTTGGGTTTACAGTTAGGGTTATGGTTAGTTTTATGTTTAGGGTTAGGGTGAGGGTTACTGTTAGGTTTATTTTTAGGGTTAGGGTTAGGTTAAAGTTAGGATTTGTGTTAGTTGTAAGGTTAGGTTTAGCATTAGGTTTATAGTTAGGATTAGGGTCAGGTTTATGGTTAGGGTTAGGGTTAGTTTTAGTGTAATGGTTAGTGTTAGGTTTAGGATTACTGTTAGTGTTAGGGTTACTGTTAGCAATATAGTTAGGGTTAGGTTCAGGATTATAGTTAGGTTTATAGTAAGTGTTACATTTAGGGTTACATTTATGCTTAGGTTTTGTATTATGCTGTGTTAAAGTTACGATTACAGTTAGGGTTAACGTTATAGTTAGACTTACAGTTTGGCTTATGTTTAGTTTATGTTTTGGTTTATGGCTAGTGTTACATGTAGTGTTTGTGTTAGGATTTCACTTATTTTTAAGGTTAAGGTTATGATTAAGGTAAGGATTAGGGTTATGTTTATGGTTTGGCTTAGGTTTATGGTAGGGTTAGGTTTGGGATAGGTTTATGGTTAGAGTTAGCATTAAGGTTATGGTTAGAGTTAGGGTTATGGTTAGGATTAGAGTTATTTTTAAGGTTAAGGTTAGGGTTGGGGTTATGGTTAGGGTTAGGGTTATGGTTAAGTTTAGGTTTAGGGTTATAATTACATTTAGGTTTAGGGTTATGGTTAGGTTTAGGGTTAAGGTTATGTTTATGGTTATTTTTAGGGTTTTCTTTACTGTTAGGGTTAGATTTTCGGTTGCATTAGGGTTAGGGATATGATTAGTGTAAGGGTTAGTGTTAAGGATATAGTTAGTCTTAGTGATAGGGCTAAAATTAAGGTTAGTTGCGCTAACGATTAGGGTTAGGTTTAGGGTTATGGTTACAATTAATATTAGGTTTATGGGTAGGGTTATGTTTATGATTATAGTTAGGGTTATGGTTAGGGTTAGGGTGAGGTTTAGGTTAAGGTTTAGGGTTACCTTTAGGTTTAGGGTTATTGTTAAGATTATGGTCAGTTTCAGGGTTGCATTTAGTATTATTTTTAGGTTTAGGATTAGGATTAGGGTTAAGGATACCATTACAGTTAAGGATAAGGTTAGGGTTATGTTTAGGGTTAGGGTTACAGTTAGCGTTAGTGTTGCAGTTAGGGTTAGAGTTAGTTTTAGTGTAAGATTTAGGCTAGGGTTAGAGTTAGAGATAGGAAAGTTTTAGGGTTAGTGCTACAGTTAGGGTTAGTTTAGGGTTAGTGTTATGTTTAGGCTTAGTGTCACATTTAGATTTAAGTCAGGATTACAGTTAGGTTTAGGTTGAGGGTTACAGTTAGTCTAGGGTTAGGGTTACAGTTAGGTTAGGGTTAGGCTTAAGTTTAGTGTTAGAAATACGGTTACAGTTAGTTTTATATATACTGTAAGGATTATGGTTATGGTTAGGGTTCTGGTTTATATTAGAGTTAGTGTAGTGGTTAGAGTTAGGGTTAGTGTTATGTTTAGGACTAAGGTTAGGGTTAAATATTGGGTTAGGGTTTGGTTCAGGTTTTCGGTTAGAGTTAAGATTAGAGTTACCCTTATATTTAGGTTTTCAGTTAGGGTTAGGATTAGGTTATGGGTAAGTGTTTCAGATAGTGTTAATGTTAGGGCTATGGTTAGGGCAAGAATAAGTGTTAAGGTTATAGTTAAGCTTAGGTTTAGCGTTATGACTGCAGTTATGGTTAGGATTATGTTTAGGGTTAGGATTAGTGTTAAGATTAAGGTTAGGGTTGTTTACTGTTACAGTTAGAGTTAGGGTTAGGGTTACTGTTAGACATAGGGTAATGGTTAGGGAAAGTTTAGGGTTAGGTTTGCTATTAAGGTTAAGGTTATGTTTAGGATTACAGTTAGGGTTTAGATTTAGGTTTATTAGGATAGGCTTAGGGTTATGTTTAGGGTTAGATTTAGTGTTATGCTTAGGGTTAGGGTTAGTGTTAGGGTTGCAGGTAGGGTTAGAGTTAGTTTTCGGGTAAGGTTTAAGGTAGATTTAAGGTTAGTGATAGGGTAAGTGTTAGGGTCAGTGATATGGTCATGGTTACCATTAGGGCTAGAGTTAGGGTTAGATTTAGCATTACAGTTAGGTTTAGGGTTAAGGTAATGGTTAGGTTTAGGGTTAGGGCTACAGTTCGCACTAGGTTTAGGTTTAAGTCTAGGGTAATGATAGGGTTATGGTTAGTGTGAGAGTTTCTGTTAGGATTATGGTTAGAGTTAGGCTCGTGGTTATAGTTAGGGTTAGGGTTAGGGTTAGGGTTTGCATTAGTGTTACAGTTAGGGTTAGGGTTAGTATTACTGTTAAGGTTAGGATTATGCTTAGGATTAGAGTTAGGTTATGGTTAGGTTACAGTTAGTGTTATGGTTAAGGTTAAGTTAATGGTTATGTTTAGGTTTAGAGTTAGGATTATGGTTGGCATTAATGATAAGGTTAGAGTTATGGTTAGGTTTCATTTTAGGGTTACAGTTAGGGTTACGGTTATGGTTAGGTATAGGGTTAGTGTTAAGGTTTGAGTTAGGGTTTCAGTTAGCATTAGGTTTAGGTTTAGGGTTAGTGGTAGGGTTACGGCTAGGGTTAGGGTTATGTTTAAGGTTAGGTATAAGATTACGATGAAGTTTTGGGTTCATGTTAGGTTTAGGGTTATGGTTAGGGGTAGGTTTATGGTTACATTTTGGTTTATGATTAGGTTTGTGATTAGGGTTAGGGTTAGGGTTAGGGTTAGATTTAGGGTTAGGATTAGGGTTAGGGTTAGGGTTACAGTTAGGGTTAGGGTTGGGTTACAAATAGGGTTAAGGTTATGGTAAGGGTTAAGGTTAGGGTTAGGATTAGGTTTATGGTTAAGGTTAGGGTTAGGTTTACAGTTAGGGAAAGTGTTAGGGTTATGGTTACAATTAGGATTAGGGTTACTGTTATGATTAGGGTTAGTTTTAAGAGTAGGGTTATGTTTAGGGTTACAGTTAGGGTTAGGATGAGGTTTAGGCTTATGTGGAGATTTAGGGTTTAGAGGTGCATTTAGATTTAAGATTATGTTTATGATTGTGGGTAATGTTAGGGTTATGTTTAGTGTTAGGTTTAGGTTTAGGATTAAGGTTAGGTTTAGGGATACAGTTACAGTTAGAGATATGGTTAGGGTTATATTTAGGGATAGGGTTATGTTTAAGGTTAAGGTAGGTTTACAGTTAGTTACAGTTAGGCTCAAATTTAGGCTTAGGGCTTGGATTAGGGTTACAGTTAAAGTTAGGGTTAGGTTTAGTGTTATTTTTAGCGTTTGGGTTACAGTTAGGGTTAGGTTTAGGGTAAGTGTAATGATTAGTGTTGCAGTTAGGTCTACAGTTAGGTGTAGTATTAGGGTTATGGTTAGTTTTATGGATAGGATTAAGGATTACTATTAGGTTTAAGGTTACAATAAGGGTTAGAGTTAATTTTAGGGTTATGGTTTTGGTTATGGTTAGGGTTCGGTTTAGGATTATGGTCATTGTTAGGTTTAGGGTTACTGTTAGTGTTATGGTTAGATTTACAGTGTGGGTTAGGCTTAGAGTTACAGTTAGTGTCAGGGTTAAGGTTATGATTTGGGTTAGTATTAGGGTTACGTTTATTAATAAAGTTAGGGCTATGGTTACAGTTAGAGTTAGGATTATGGTTAGGGCTAAGGTTATGATTAGTGTTATGGTTAGGATTAGAGTTAGGGTTACAGATAAGATTAGGGTTATGTTTAGACTTAGTGTTAGAGTAATGTTTAGGGTTAGTGTCAGGGTTAATGTTATGGTTAGCATTAAGTTTGCAGTTAGGTTCAGAGTTTGTTTTAGTGTAAGGTTTAGGCTAGGATTAGATTTAGGAATAGGGTAATGTTTAGGGTTAGTGTTACAGTTTAGGCTAGGATTAGATTTAGGAATAGGGTAATGTTTAGGGTTAGTGTTACAGTTAGGGTTAGTTTTAGGATTAGAGTTAGGCTTAGTGTCATGCTTAGGTTTAGGGTTAGGCTTTCAGCTATGTTTATCTTTAGAGTTACAGTTAGTGCTAGGGTTAGGCTCAAGTTTAGCATTAGGAATACAGTTATGGTTAGGTAAATGGTTTCTGTAAGGATTATGTTTAGGGTTAGGGTTATGGTTAACCTTAGGGTTAGTGTAACCATTAGAGTTAGTGTTAGGGTTGCATTTAGGTCTAGGATTAGGATTACATTTTGTGTTAGGATTTGGTTTAGGTTTTCGGTTGTAGTTATGATTAGGGTTACCCTTATATTTAGGTTTATGGTTAGGGTTAGGGTTAGGGTTATGGTTAGGCTTTCAGTTAGGGTTTCAGATAGTGTTATTATTATGGTTATGTTTAGGGCAATGATTAGGTTTAGGGTTATGGTTTATAGGTTTAGGGTTATGGTTTATAGGTTTAGGGTCATGGTTGTGGTTATGCTTAGGGTTAGTATTAGGGTTAGGGTTAGATTTACAGTTACAGTTAGGCTTAGGGTAAAGGTTACTCGTAGAGATAGATTTACTGTTAGTGTAAGGCTTCCGATTAAGGTTAAGGTTAGGGTTAGGGTTATAATTAAGGTTCGTGTTAGGTTTCTAGGGTTAGGTTTCCGATTAAGGTTAAGGTTATGGTTAGGGTTATGATTAAGTTTCGTGTTAGGTTTATGGATAGGCTTAGTGTTACATTTAGGGTTATGATTAGTGTTATGCTTAGGGTTAGAATTAAGGTTAGTGTTAGGGTTGCAAATAGGGTAAGAGTTAGTTTTATGGTAAGGTTTAGCATAGGTTTAAGGTTAGCAATAGGATAAGGATTAGGGTCTGTGTTATGGTTATGTTTACTAATAGGGCTAGAGTTAGGGTTAGATTTAGCATATGGTTAGGTTTAGGGTTAGGCTTACAGTTGCCACTAGGGTTAGGTTTAAGGCTAGGGTAATGGATAGGGTTACAGTTAGTGTTAGTGTTACTGTTAGGATTATGGTTATTGTTAGGGTTACAGTTAACCTTAGAGTTAGGATAATGGTTACAGTTAAGGTTAGAGTCACAGCTAGGGTTAGTGATACAGTTAAGGTTAGGTTTTGGATTAGGGTTACGTTTAGGGTAGACTTAGGGTTACCGTTAGGGTTAGGATTATGCTTAGGGTTAGGATTAGTGTTATGGTTAGGTTACAGTTAGTGTTAAGTTAGATTTAAGTTTATGGTTACCATTAGGTCTAGGGTTAGGGTTACGGTTAGGGTTAATATTAAGGTTAGAGTTATGATTAGGTTTAGTTTATGATTAGGGTTAAGGTTACAGTTAGGTTTAAGGTAAATGTTAAGTTTAGGTTGGGTTAGGGTTCAGTTAGTATTAGGCTTCGGGTTAGGGTTCAGGTTTGTGGTAGGGTTATGGTTAGGGTTAGGGATTACTGTTAGGGTTATGGTTAGCCTTAGGCTTAGGTTTAGGGTTAAAATTAGAGTTAGGGTTAGGTTTATTGTTATGGTTAGGGTCATGGTTAGTTTTATGGTTAGGGTTTGGGTTAGAGTTAAAAGTAGTGTTATCGTTAGTTTTATGGTTAGGGTATATGTTTGGGCTAGAGTTACTTCTAAGGTTAGTGTTAAGGTAACTATTAGAGTTATGATTATGATTAGGCTTATGTTATGGTTAGGGTTAGTGTCACGATTATGGTTATGGTTAAGTTAGCGTTATGCTTAGAATTAGGGTTACATTTAGAGTTAGCATTACAGTAAGGCTTTGGATTAGGATTATGGGTAGAGTTAGATTTATGGTTGGTTTAATGTTAGGTTTACAGTTAAGGTTATGGTTAGGTTAGGTTTTCAGATAAGGTTAGTGTTAAAGGTTGGGTAAAGTTTAGTGTTAGTTTTACGGTTAGGGTTAGGGTTAGTGTTACCATTAGGGTTAGGGTTAGGGCTAGGATTAGGTTTAGGACTTAGGGTTAGGTTTACAGTTGCAGTTAGGTTTAGGGTTAGTGTCACAGTTAGGATTAGGATTAGGTTTAGGATTACTGTTAGGGTTATGGTTAGCTATACAGTTAGGGTTACAGTTTGTGTTATATTACTTTAGGTTTAGGTTTATTTTTACAGTTAAGGTTAGTTTTAATTTTAAGTTTATGGTTAGGGTTAGGATTATGGTTAGGTTTAGGGTTATGCTAATGGATAGGGTTAAGGTTACAGTTAGGTTTAGGTTCAGGGTTAGGTTTAGCATTTGGATTACTATTATATATAGGGTTTGGTTTATGGTTAGGATTAGGGTTAGGGTTGTGTTTAGGGTTAGGGTTAGGGTTAGGGTTATGGTTATGGTTAGTATTAGGTGTATGGTTAGGGTTAGGGTTAGAGTTAGGGTTCTGGTTAGGTTTACAGTTAAAGTTAATGTTAGTGTTTGTATTAGGGTTAGGGTTAGGCTCACAGTTATAGTTAGAATTAGGTTTAGGGTTATGATGAAGATTAGGGTAAGGGTTATGTTTAGGGTTACTGTTAGGGCTAGAGTTTGGGTTAAGTTTACAGTTATGGTTAGGTTTAGGGTTAGGGTTATAGTTAGGGTTGGCATTAGTGTTAGGGTCAATGTTAGGGTTCTGTTTAGGGTTCTGATAAATGTTAGGGTTATTGTTAGAGATAGTTAGGGGTACAGTTTGTGTTACAGTTATGGTTAGATTTAGGTTTTTGTTTACATTTAGCATTAGTCTGTTTTAAGTTTACAGTTAGGGTTAGGGTTATGTTTTGGGTTAGGGTTGTGGTTATTTATAGGGTTAGGTTTATAGTTAGGATTAGGCTTAGGGTTAGGTTTAGTGTTAGGGTTACAATTGGGGTTAACATTATGGTTAGAATTACCATTAGGGTTAGCTTTAGGCTTATGGTTAGGGTTAGAGTTATGGTTATTTTTAGGGTTAGGATTACATTTAGAGTTTCAGTTAGGCTTTCAGTTAGCATTAGTGTTGGGTTTTCCATTAGGCCAAGGGTTAGGATTAATGATTATGCTTAGTCATAGGGTTAGGGTTATGCTTAGGGTTAGTGCTAAGTTTGTGATTAGGGTTCGGGTTATTGTTAGGGTTAGCATTTGTTTTACGGTTAAGGCTAGGGTTAGGGTTAGGGTTTTGGTTAGGATTTGGGTTATGATTCGTTAGGTTTAGGGTTACAGTTACAGTTAGAATTAGGGTTAGGATTAATGTTAGGGTTAGGGTTACAGTAGGGTTAGGGTTACAGTTAAGGTAAGGGTTAGGTTTATGGTTAGGTTTAGTGTTAGGGTTATGGTTAGGGTTAGCATTAGAGATAGACTTATTGTTAGGGTTAGAGTTGTAGGTACAGTTAGGATCAGGGTTAGCATTATGATTAGGCTTAGTGTTAGGGTTACAGTTAGTGATAGTGTTCAGGTTACAATTTGAGTTAGGGTTATAGTTCAGATTATGGTTAGGCTTATGGTCAGGATTACCTTTAGGATTAGTGTGTGGGTTAGATTTTTGCTTAGGGTTAGGCTGATGGTTAACATTAGTGTTAAGGTTAGGGTTAGGGTTACATTTAGTATTATGATTATGTTAGGGATATGGTTAACCTTAGATTTTGTGTTATGGTTAGAGTTAGGTTTAGAGTTATGGTTAGTTTTAGCTTTAGGGTACCAGTTGGGTTAGGTTTATGGCTAGGGTTGGGGTAAGGCTTAGGGTTAGAGTTGGCATTGCAGTTACACTTAGGTTAAGTTTAGGGTTACAGTTAGGGTTAGCTTTAGGTTTATGATTAGGGTTAAGGTTATGGTTAGGTTTTGGGTTAAGTTTACTGTTAGGATTCGTGTTAGATTTATACTTACAGTTAAGGTTACTGTTGTGGTTAAGATACATTTTCATTTACAGTTAGGGTTAGAGGTAGGGTTATGTTTATGGTTAAGTTTACACTTACATTTAATTTTACAGTTAGGGTTGGGGTTAGGTTTAGGGTTACTTTAATTGCTAGATATAGGGTTATGGTTATGGTTAGGATTAGGGAGAGAGTTAGGCTTATGGTTAGGGTTGTGTTTATTGTTACTTTTACTTTTAGGTTTAGGGATAGTGTTACAGTTAGAGTTAGGGTTAGGTTTATGATTGGGCTTAGGGTTAGGGTTACAATTAGTGTTAGGGTTATGGTTAGCGATACAGTTAGGGTTAATATTTGGGTTAGGTTTACAGTTAAAGTTTGTGTTACAGTTAGGTTTAGAATTAGTGTTGCATGTAGGGTTAGGTTTAGGATTACAATTAGGTGTAGGTTTATGGTTAACATTACAGTTAGGTTTAGGGTTACAGTTAGGGTTAGGATTATAGTTAAGGTTAGGGTTAGGTTTAGGGTTAATGTTATGGTTAGAATTATGGTTAAGATTTGGGTTAGTATAACTGTTAGCATTAAGGTTACCTTTAGGGTTAGAGTTAGGGTTAGGTTTTGGGTTTGGGTTAGTGTTTTGGTTAGCATTAGGATTAGGGTATGGATTAAGGTTAGTGTTACATTTACATTTAGAGTTAGGGTTAGAGTTACAGTTAGAGTTAGCCTTAGGGTTATGATTAGACTTAGAGTTAAGGTTACATTTAGGGATATGGTTAGGTTTATGGTAAGCGTTAGGGTTAGGATTATGGTTAGGGCTAAAATTATGGTTAGGGTTACTGTTAGAGTTAGCTTTAGGGTCATATTTATGGTTAGAATTATCATTAGGTTTAGGGTTAGGGTCAGGATAAGGGCTTTCATTAGGATTAGGTTGAGGGTTATGCTTAAGGTTAGTGTTAGTGTAATGTTTAGTGTTAGAGTTATGGTTATGCTTAGGGTTTCAGTTAGGGCTACAGTTAGAGTTAGGGTTTGGGCTAGAGTAATGGTTAGGGTTAAGGTTAGGATTACCATTAGAGTTAGTGTTATGGTTAGGGTTAGGTTTAGTGTTACAGTAATGATTAGAGTTATGGATATGATTACAGTTAGTGTTAGATGTAAGGCTATATTTAGGGTTAGGGTTACTGTTAAGGTTATGGTTAGGTTTAGAGTTAAGGTTATGGTTAGGGTTAACTTTATAGTTAGAGTTAAGGAAAGGGTTAGTATTAAGGTTATGGTTACAGTTAGTGTTAGGTTTGGGTTAGAGTTATGGTTAGCATTAGGATTATGGTTACAGTTATGCTATGTTTAAGGTTAAGGTTAAGGTTAGTGTTAGAGTTAAGTTTAGTGTTAGGGTTATGGTTATAGTTGTGGTTAGGGTTAGGGTTACTGTTATGATAAGGGTTAGGATTAGGTTTAGGGTTATGGTTATGATTATGGTAACTGTTAGTGTTATGATAAGATTTAGGGTTCGGGTTACTATTAGTATTAGAGTTAGGGTTACAGTTATCGTTAGGATTAGGGTTAGGGTAAGAATCATGTTTAGGGTTTTTCATAGTTTCAGTTATCATTAGGGTTAGGGATATGGTTAAGCTTAGCGTTGGTGAGATTAGAGTTAGTGTTAGGTTTACTGTTAGGGTTAGGTTTATGGTTAGTGTTAGGGTTAATTTTACAACTCAGATTAGGGTTACGGTTAGGGTCATGGTTAGGTTTAGGGTTACAGTTAGGGTTATTGTTAGGTTTATGGTTAGATGTACTATTACATTTAGGTTTAGGGTTAAGATTATGGTTATAGTTAGGGTCAGAGTTATGTTTATTGTTAGGGTTAGACTTACAATTAGGGTTATGTTTAGGTTTATGGTTAGGTTTAGAGTGTGGGTTAATGTTATGGTTAGTTTTAATTTTAGGGTTAGGGTTACTGTTAGGGAAAGGGTCAGAGTTATGTTTAGGGTTAGGGTTAGACTTACAATTAGGGTTATGGTCATTTTATGGTTAGGGCTAGGTTTAAGGTTAGAATACGTGTTATGGTTATGGTTAGCGTTAGGGCTGCTGTTAAGATTAGAGTTAGGATTAGGTTTCCAGTTAGGGTTAGGGTAACAAGGTTACAGTTAGGGTTAGGGTTAAGGTTAGGTTTGGAGTTACAGTTAAGTTAGGGTTATGGTTTTGGTTAATTTTAGGGTTAGGTTATTGCTAGAGTTAGGCTTAGACTTAAGGTTAGTGTTAGGGTTATAGTTACATTTAGAGTTACTGTTAGGATTATTGTTATGGTTATGGCTATGGTTAGGGTTAACCTTAGAGATGGGGTAATGGTTAGAGTTAAGCTTAGGTACATGGTTAGTGTTAGGGTTATTTTTACAGTTAGGTTTTGTTTTGTGTTAGGGTTACGGTTAGGGTTAAATTTAGGATGATCATTAGGGTTAGGGTTAGGGTCATGTTTAGGGTTAGGGTTTTGGTTAGGGTTAGATTTATGGTTATGGCTAGGTTTAGAGTTAGGGTTATGGTTAAGGTTAATGTTATGTTTAGAGTTACCATTAGGGTTAGGGTTAGGGTTACAGTTAGCATTAGGTTTACTGTTAGGTATAGGGTTAGGGTTACATTTAGGGTTTGAGTTAGGTTTTCAGTTAGCATTAGTGTTATTGTTTCAGTTAGAGCAAAGGTTAGGTTTGGAGTTACGATAGGCTTAGGCTTAGGGTTACCATTATGGTTAGTGCTAAAGTTACAGTTAGGGTTAGGGTTATTATTAAGGTTAGGGTTAGGATTGCGGTAAGGGCTAGGGTTAGTGTTACAGTTAGGGTTAGGGTTACAGTTACAGTTAGGTTTAGCGTTTGCTTATGGTTAAGGCTAGTTTAGGATTATTGTTAGGTTTAGGGTTAGGGTTGTGATTAGTGTTATGGTTAGGCTTATGTTTCAGCTTAGTGTTAGGGTTATGGTTAGGGTTTGGTTTCTGGTTAAGATTATAATTAATGTTAGGGCTACTCTTAGGGTTAGTTTACAAGACACACCCTTCAACTATGTATAGCTACCAATTAATTTTCTTTGTTTTTACTTTGAACTTGTTTTGTGTTATGACTGAGGATTTGCTTTTTGTTTTTGTTTTTGTTTTGCTTTGTTTTATGTTTTTTTGGTGGAACCAGGGCTCTTGCACTTGCCAGGGAAGCACTTATTCCACTGAGCCATCTCCCCAGACTCTACTCTTAGGGTTAGGGTAAGGGTTTTGGTTAGGGTTATGATTATGCTTAGGGTTAGGGTTAGGATTATGGTTAGGGTTATGTTTACAGTTATGGTTAGAGTTAGCCTTAGGATTACAGTTTGAGTTAAGTTTATGGTTAAGGTGACGGCTAGGATTAGGGTTAGAGTTACATACAGGTTTAGGTTTAGGTTTAGGATTAGGATTAGGGTTACACTTAGGGTTAGGTTTAGGGTTAGTGTTCTGGTAGGGTTAGTGTTCGGGTTAGCTTTATGGTTAGGTTTAGCATTACAGTTAAGTTTAGCATTAGGGTTACAGTTAGGTTTAGGGTCAGGATTATGGTTAGTGTTAGGTTTAAATTTAGGGTTAGGGTTAGCGTTATAGGGTTATAGGGTTATAGTTAGAATTAGTATTACTTTTAGGATCATGGCTATGATTAGGGCTATGGATAATCTAAACCTTAGAGTTTGGATAATGGTTAGAGTTAGGGTTAAGTTTATGGTTAGGGTTACATTGCTGGTTAGTTTTAGGTTCATGGTTATGGTTTAGGGTTACAATGAGAACTAAGTTTAGGATTACAATTACTTTAGGGTTTACATTAGGTTTATGGCTAGTATATAGGTTATGGTTAGCATTACTGTTAGAGTTATTTTTAGGATTAAAGTTAGGGATGGGTTAGGGTTATGGTAAGGGTTAATATTAGGGTTACGGTTAGGTTAAGAATAGGGATTGCAGTTAGGGTTGACATGGTTTGAGTTATGATTAGGGTTAGCATTAGGGTTACAAATAGTGTTAAGGTTATGATTAGCAATACAGTTAAGGTTAGGTTCACAGTTTGGGTTAGGTTTAGGCTTAGGTTTAGGGTTATGGCAATGGTTAAGGTTAGTTTTAGGGTTAAGCTTAAAGAAGGTTAGGATTATGGCTCAGGTTATGGTTATGGTTGTGGATAAGCTTATGGTTACAGTTAGGGTTAGGGTTAGGCCTGTGGTAAGGGTTATGGTTAGCATTAGGGTTACAGTTAAAGTTAATTTTAGGGTTACAGTTAGCATTAGGGTTAAGGTTACAGTTAGTGTTAGGGTTATGGTTAGCATTACTATTAGTTTTAGTGTTACAGATAGGGTTAGGGTTACAGTTAGGGTTAGGATTAGGGTTAGGGTTAGGGTTAGGATTACAGTTAGAGTTAGCATTATGGATAGGCTTATTTTTAGGATTAGAGTTACAGTTACATTTATGGTTAGGGTTAGGGTTACAGTTAGGGTTATGCTTAGGATTACGATTAGTGTTAGGGTTAGGATTACCAATACAGTTAGGTTTAGTGTTAGGGTTAGTCTTAAAGTTAGAGTTAGGCTTACAGTTACAGTTATTTTTAGGGTTAGGGATACGGTTAGGGTTCAAGTTAGGATTATATTAGCATTATGATTAGTTTTACGATTAGGGTTACGTTTAGTGTTACAATTAGGTTTCAGTTTAGTGTTATCATTAGGCTTAGTGTTAGTGTTGCAGTTAGGGATATGGTTAGTGTTGCCTTTAGAGTTAAGGTTAGGTTTACGTTTAAGGTTAAGGTTATGGTTAGGGTTAATGTTAGGCTGAGGGTTATGTTTAGGGTTATGCTTAGGGTTACAGTTAGGGTTAGGTTTAGGGTTACATTTAGGGTTAAGGTTACAGTTAGCATAAGAGTTAGTTTTATGGTAAGATTTCTGGTATGCTTATGGTTAGGGTTAGGGTTAGGGTTAGGGTTATGGTTAGAGTTAGGGTTTGAGTTATGGTTAGGGATAGGGTTAGGATTAGGTTTAGGATTAGGATTAGGATTAGGGATACTGCTAGAGTTAAGGTTATTGTTAGGGTTATGGTTAGAGTTAGGGATACGTTTAGAGTTAGGGTTAGGGTTACATTTAGGTTTAAGTTTAGTTTTATGCTTAGGTTTAGGGTTAGGATTGCAGTTAGGTTTTGGGTTAGGGTTATGTTTTGTTTTAGGGTTAGGGTTACAGTTAGGGATAGTATTAGGCTTATGACTAGAGTTAGGGTTAGGGTTATAGTAAGAGTTCAGGTTAAGAATAGGGTTAGGTTTAGGATTAGCTTTACTGTTATTGTTAGTGTTAGGTTTAGGACTCCACTTAGGGTTATGGTAAGTTTTAGAGCTAGGTTTAATTTTACGGTTAGGGTTAGGGTTAGGTTTAGGTTACAGTTATGGTTATTATTAGGGTTAACATTAGGACTACGATTAGGATTACAGTTAGATTTAGTTGTAGTGTTACATTTAGGGTTAGGGTTAAGTTAGGATTTTTGTTAGAGTTAGGGTTACGGTTACATTTAGAGTTAGTGTTACGGTTAGGGTTAACGTTATGATTAGATTTACATTTCATTTTAGTTTTAGGGTTAAGATTAGGCATACAGTTACTGCTAGGGTTATGGTTAGGGTTACAGTTAGGTTTATAGTTAGGATTAAGATTAGGGTTACGGATAGGGTTAGGGTTATGGTAACTGTTACAATTAGGGTTAGGGGTAAAGGTAGGGTTAGGTTTAGGTTTATAATTACTGTTAGGGTTTGGGTTAGGTTTAGTGTTAAGATTCGTGTTATGTTTAGTTTTACAGTTAGATTTAGGGTTAGGTTTACAATTTGGGTTAGGATTAGTGTTATGTTTAGGGTCACTGTTTCGGATAGGGTTAGGTTTATGGTTATAATTAGGGTTAGGTTTTGTGGTTAGGGTTCCTGTTAGGGTCGGGGTTACAGGTAGGGGTTGGGGTAGGTTTACAGTTAGGGTTAGTAATAGGGTTATGTTTAGTTTTAGGGTTAGGGTTAAGGTTTGGGTTAGGGTTAGGGTTAGGTCTAGGGTTTCATTTAGGGTTGGTATTAGGGTTAGGCTTAGGCTTAGGGTTACTGTTATGGTTATGTTAGGGTTACATTTAGCATTGGCATTGTGTTTACACTTAGGGTTGTTTTAGGCCTTGGGTTAAGTTTAGGGTTAGGGTTGCAATTAAGGTAAGAGTTAGTTTTAGAGTAAGGTTTAGGGAATGGTTACAGTTAGTGATAGGATAAAGTTTAGAGTTAGTGTTATGGTTAGTTTTAGGGTTAAGGTTACAGTTAGGTTTAGGGTAATAGGATTAGGGTTAGTGTTAGGCTTGAGGTTAGGATTGGGGATAGGGTTACATTTAGTGTTAGGATTTGAGTTAGGATTATGGTTATAGTTAGGATTAGACCTACTATTAGGTTTAGAGTACAGCTTAGGGTCAGTATTAGCATTAAGATTATGGTTATTTTTAGGGTTATGGTCAGGATGAGGGTTTCGTTTAGGGTTAGGTTGAGGGTTAGAGTTAAGGTTATCGTTATGGTAATTGTTAGTATTAGGATTGTGGTTATGCTTAGGGTTAGGGTTATGCTTAGGGTCAGGGTGGTTTAGAGTTATGATTAGGGTTAGGTTTAGGATTACTATTAGATTTAGGCTTACATTTAGGGTTAGGATTAGGGTTACAGTAAAGGTTACGGTTAGGGATATGATTATGGTTAGGGTTAGTTCTAAGGTATATTTAGGGTTAGGTTTACAGTTAGGGTTATGGTTAGGGTTAATGTTATCTTTAGAGTTATGGTTACAGTTAGTATTATGGTTATGCCTAGGGTTAGGGATAGGTTTATGTTTACATTTCACGTTAGTGGTAGGGTTTCCGTTAGGGTTGGTATAACAGTTAGGTTTAGGGTTAGGGTTATGATTAAGGTTAGGGTTAGTTTTTGGGTTAGAGTTACACTTAGGGCTAGGGTTACAGTTGTGGTTAGGTTATCTTTAGGGTTATGGTTAGGGTTAGTGTCAGGGTTACATTATGTTTAGGTGTATGTTTATAGTTATGGTTTGGTTAAGGTTAGGGTTAGGGTTATGTTTAGGGTTAGGTTTAAGACTACTGTTAGGGTTAGTGATATGGTAAGTATTAGTGTAGGGTAATGATTGGGGTTAGAGTTATAGTTAGTGTTATGTTTATGGTTAGGGTTAGGGTTACATATATTGTTTCACTTTGGGTTTCAGGTATAGGGATATGATTAGGGTTAGGGTTAGGGTTAGTGATATGGTTAGGCTTAGGGTTAGAGTTGTGGTTACATTTAGTGTTAGGGTTATGGTTAGTGTTAGGGTTACTTTTACAATTAAGGTTAGGGTTACATTTAAGGTTATCTTTAGGGTTATTGTTAGGGTTACATTTAGGGTTAGTGTTAGGCTTAAGGTTAGGTTTAGTATTACATTTAGGTTTAGGGTTAGGGTTATGATTAGGATCAGAGTTACCTTTAGAGTTAGAGTTTGAGTTACTATTAGGGTTTTGGTTAGGTTTACACTTAGGTTTAGTGTTCGAGTTGCTGTTAGGTTTAGGGTTGGCTTTAGGGTTAGGTTTATTGTTAGGGAAAGCGTTAGGGTTGCAGTTAGAGTTAAGGTTACATTTATGGTTAGGGTTCAGTTTATGGTTAGTGTTAACTGTAAGGGTTATGGTTAGGGTTACTGTTAGGTTCAGGCTTATGCTTACAGTTAGGGTTTGGTTTAAGGTTACATTTAGGGTTAGTGTTAGGGTTTGGCCTAGGGTTAAGTTTATGATTATAGTTACAGTTAGGGATAAGGTTATATTTATGGTTATGGTTACTTTTATAGTTAGGGTTATGTTTAGGATTATGATTAGGTTTAGAGTTAGGGTTAGGTTTACAATTAGGGTTATTATTAGGTTTATGTTTAGGTTATAGTTAGGGTTATTGTTAGGCTTAGCATTTGGGTTATGGTTAGTGTTAGGGTTAGGGTTACATTTAGGAAAAGAGTTAGAGTTACATTTTAGTT
This sequence comes from Octodon degus, assembly GCF_000260255.1. Taxonomy (NCBI): domain Eukaryota; kingdom Metazoa; phylum Chordata; class Mammalia; order Rodentia; family Octodontidae; genus Octodon; species Octodon degus. Next base: position 227,706 of record NW_004524698.1, read on the forward strand.
AGAGTTAGGGTTGTGGTTAGGGATCAGATTAGGGTTAGGGTTACAGTTAGTGTTAGGTTTAGTGTTACAGTAAGCTTTAGTGTTAGGGTAATGATTTGGCATTAGGTTTCAGAGTATTGTTCAGGTTAGGATTATTGTTAGGGTTAGGGTTTCCATGATGGTTAGGGTTACAGTTAGGGTTAAGACTAGGGTAAAGGTTAGGGTTAGGGTTACAGTTAGGTTTAGGGTTACACTAAAGGTTAGAGATAGGGTTACAGTTAGGGTTAATGTTATGGTTAGACTTACAGTTCAGGTTATGGTTAGGGTTAGTGTTAGTGTTATGTGTAGGGTTTGGGTTAGGGTTTCAGTTACTGTTAGGGTTAGGGATATGGTTAGGGTAAGGGTTAGCGTTACCAATACATTTGAGTTTAGGGTTACGTTACCGTTATGGTTAGGATTAGTTTTAGGGTTATGGTTAGGGTGAGGTTTAGGGTTAGATTTAGGGTTACATTTAGTTTTAGGGTTAGGGTTACTCTTATGGTTAGGGTTAGTGTTATGGTTAGTTAGCATTAGGTTTATGGTTATGATTAGGGTAAGGGTTAGGTTTAGGGTTACACTTATGATTAGGGTTATGTTTATGGTTAGGGTTAGTGCTAGGATAACCTTTTGGGTTAGGGTTATGATTATGGTTAGTTTTAGCATTAGCATTAGAATTAAGGTTATGGTTACAATTAGGGTTAGGATTGAGGCTAGGGTTAAGGTTAAGGTAAGGGTTAAGTTTAGGTTTAGGATTAGAGTTAGCATTCGTGTTAATTTAAGGTTTAGAATAAAGGTTTTGCTTAGGGTTACCGTTAATGTTAGGGTTATAGTTAGGGGTAGTTTTACATTTAGAGTTTGGGTTAGGGTTTCAGTTACTGTTAGGGTTAGGGATATGGTTAGGGTAAGGGTTAGGGTTACTGATACAATTAAGTTTAGGGTTAGTGTTTGGGTTATGGTTAGGATTAGGTTTAGGGTTATGGTTAGGGTGAGGTTTAGGTTTAGATTTAGGGTCATGTTTAGTTTTAGGGTTAGAGTTATGGTTATGGTTAGAGTCAGTGTTATGTTTAGTGTTTGGGTTAGGGTTACTGTTAGGGAAAGGTTTAGAGTTATGGTTAGAGAGAGAGTTAAGCTTACCATTAAGTTTAGGGTGAGGTTTAACGGATATGTTAGCATTTGTGTTATGGTTTTAGGCTTAGGGTTACAGTTAGGTTTAGGGTTAACGTTACAGTTAGAGTTAGGGTTATGTTTTTGCTTAGGTTAGGATTAGTGTTACAGTTATTGTGAGGGTTAAGTTTAGTGATACAGCTAGGTATAGGGTTAGGGTTACAGTTAGGGTTATGGTTAGGGTAACATTCAGGGTTAGGTTTATGGTTAGAGTTAGCGTTAAAATTAGGGTTACGGTTACATTTATGGTGAGGGTTAGGGTTAGGGTTAGGGTTCAGGTTATGGTTAGGGTTAGCATTATTATTAGGCTTAGTGTTAGGCTTAGGGTTAGGTTTAGCATTAGTTTTAGGGCTAAGAATGGAGTGAGGGTTTTGGTTAGTGTTACAGTAGGTTTAGGGTTATGGTTAGGTTAGGGTTAGTGTTTGGGTTATGGTTAAGGTTAATTTCATGGTTAGCATTACAGTTTTGGTTAGGCTTAGGGTTACTGTTAGGGTTATGGTTAGGATTAGAGTTATTATTACAATTAAGGTTAGGGTTAGGCTTACAGTCAGGGTTATGAGTAGGGTTATGGTTAGTTTATATTCATGTTAATTTTAGGGTTAACATTATGGTTAGATTTACAGTTATTGTTATAGTTAGGGTTATGGTTAAGCTTAGCTTTAGGGTTCACATTAGGTTTAGTGGTAGGTTTACATTTGAGGTTAGAGTTAGGGTTAAGTTTAGGGTTATGGTTAGGGTTAGAGTTAGGGTTACATTTAGTGTTAGATTTAGGTTTAACTTTAGGTTTAGGGTTACTGGAAGTGTTATGGTTAGGGTTACTCTTAGGGTTAAGCTTAGGGTTAGGGTTACATTTACAGTTACTGTTAGGGTTATGCTTAGGTTACATTTAGGTTTAGGGTTACATTTATATTTAGGGTTAAGTTTAGGGTTAGGGTTAAGGTTAAGGTTTTGTTTTGGGTTTGGGTTAGGGTTTCAGTTGCATTAGTGTAAGGGATACTGTTAGGGTAAGGGTTAGGTTCTGGAATACTGTTAGGCTTATGGTTAAGGTTTTTGTTAGGGTTAGTCTTAGGGTTACTGTTAGGTTTAGTGTTTTGGGTTAGGGTTAGGGTTAGGGTCAGGGTTAAGGTTCCAATTAGTTTTTGTTAGTTGTATGGGTCAGGTTAGGGTTAGGGTTGCAGTTAGGGTTCAGGTTATGGTTATGGTTATTTTTAGGTTTAGTATTATGGATCACGATAGTGTTTGGGTTATGGTTAGAGTTAGGGTTAGAGTTACTTTTAGCGTTCAGTTAGGGTTAGGGTTACAGTTAGAGTTACGTTAAGTTTAGGGTTAGGTTTATGGTTATGATTAGGGTTAGGGTTAGGATGACAGTTGGGGTTAGTGTTAGGGTTATGATTAGAGTTTGGGTTAGTGTTTTACCATTTTGTTAGGGTTATAATTAGGGCTAGAGTTACCATTATGGTTAGGTTTGTTTAAGGTTATGATTATGATTATCTTTAGGGTTAGGATTACAGTTAGTGTTAAGATTAGGAATTAGGGTTAGCTTTACAGCTCGGTTTAGGGTTAGAGTTAGTGTTATGGTTTTGCTTAGGGTTATGATTAGGCTTAGTGCTAGGCTTACATTTAGGAATAGGGTTACAGTTAGGGTTCAGGTTATGGTTAGTATTATCATTAGGGTTAGATTTATGATTAGAGTTATGGTTTGGTTTAGGGTTAGGGTTACAGATCGGTTTAGATTTAACTTAAGGGTTTTTTAGGCTTACACTTAGTTAGGTTTATGGTTAAGTTTAGTGCTTTAATTAGGGTTAGTCATAAGGTAGTGATTAGTTATGGTTAGGGTTAGGTTCAATGTTTCAGTCAGTGTTAGGTCTATTGCTATGGGTAGGTTTAGAGTTAGGGTTAGCGATATGCTTATGGTTAGGGTTATGTTTAGGGTTTGCATTAAGGTTTCAGGTAGCTTTAATATTAGAGTTACAGTTAGGGCAAGGGTTAGGGTTAGCATTGAGTTTAGGCTTAGGGTTAGGTTATGGTTAGAGTTATTGGTATGATTCTGGCTAGGGTTAGGTTTACAGTTAGGGTTAGCATTAGGTTTACGGTTAATTTAGATTTTTGATTAGGTTAGGTTTTCAGTTACAGTTAGGGATAGTGTTAGGGTAACTTTTAGGGTTAGGGTTACAGTTTGGGTTAGAATTGTGGTTACAGTTAGAGTTAGTAATAGGGTTATGTTTAGGGTTAGCATTACTGTTAGAGTAAGAGCTAGGGTTATGATTATTGTTAGTGTTAGGGTTAAGTTTAGGGTTATGGTTAGGTTAGAGTTAGGGTTACTGTTATGGTTAGTGGTAGGGTTAAATTTAGGGTTAGGGTTAGGGTCAGGGTGTTTAGAGTTGGTTTTAAGATTTTAGGATTTAGGATTATGTTTAGGGTTATGCTTAGAGTTAGGTTACGGTTAGGTTTATGGTTATTATTAGGGTTAGTTTTAGAGTTATTGTTAGGTTTAGATTTAGGGTTATGGTGACAGTTAACATTATTGTTAAGGTTTCTGGTACATTTATGTTTAGGGTGAGGGTTATATTTATGGTTTGCATTAGGTTTTCTATTAGCATTGGTGTTAGGATTATGGTTTTTGGAAAGGGTTAGTGTTAGGGTTACAGTTAGGCTTAGGGTTAATGGTAGGGTTAGGGTTAGGGTTTTGACTAGGTTAGGTTTTCAGTTACAGTTAGAGATAGTGTTTGGGTTAATTTTATCATTATGTTTATGGTTTGGGTTAGGGTTATGGTTAAGTTTAGGTATGGTTAGGGTTAGGTTTATGGTTAAATTTAGGGGTTGGGTTATGATTAGTGTTACTATTACTGTTAGGTTTAGGATTTCATTATGATTAAGGTGAGTGCTACATTTAGGTTAGGTTTGTGGTTACTGTTAGGTTTAGGATTAGGGTTACAGTTAGGGTTAGTGTTAGGATTAGGATTAGGGTTAGGGTTATGATTAGGATTAGGGTTAGGGTTAGTGTTACAGTTAATGTTAGGAATAACATTAGGATTATGACTATGGTTATGATTTTGGTTATGTTTAATGATAGGGTTACGGTTAGCACTATGTTTAGGGTTACAGTTAGGGTTAGCACTAGGGTTACCATTAGATTAAGTTTAGGTTGAAGTTTAGGGTTAGTGGTAGGTTTATGTTTAGGGTTAGGGTTATGGTATAGTTAGGATTATGATTAGGTTTAGGGTTAGGATTACAATTAGGATTATGGTTAGGGTTAGGGTTAGGTTTATGGTTGGTTTTAGGGTTACAATTAGGGATAAGCTTAGGGTTACATTTAGAGTTATGGTTGGGTATACATTTATGGTTAGGGTTAGCATTAGGGTTACATTTAAGGTTAGGTTTAGGGTTATGGATAGGGTTAGTTTTAGGGCTACATTTAGGGATATGGTTAGGTTAAATGTTATGGTTAGGGTTACAGTTACGGTTAGGGTTAGGTTTATGGTTGGGGATAAGGTTATAGTTATGGTTAGGATTAGGGATAGGGTTGCAGGTTGTGTTTGATTTAGGGTTACAGTTAACATAAGAGTTAGGGTTACTTTTTGGGTAAGGTTTAGTGTTAGGGTTATTGTTAGGTTTAGGGTTATGGTTAGATTTGCAATTAGGGTTAGGTTTATGGTTAGAGTTAGGGTTAGGGATAGATTTAGAGTACAGTTATGGTTGGGGTGATTGTTCGGGTTAGTGTTAAGGTTATAGTTTCGGTTAGGGTAAGTGTTAGCTTTGTTTAGAGTTACAGTTAGGGTTAGATTTACAGTTAGGGTTAGTTTTAGTGTTGCAGTGAAGCATATGATTAGTGTTATGGTCAGTGTTTTGGTTATGGTTAGTGTTATAGTTAGAGTCAGGATTAAATTTACCATTAGGTTTAGGGTTATGGTTAGGGTTAGAGTTACAGTTACAGTTAGAGTTAAGGTTACTGTTAGGGTGAGGATTAGAGTTAGGCTTAGGTTTAAGGTTAGGTTTCCTATTTGGCTTAGGTTTAGGGTTAGGGTTATGGTTATTGTTAGAGTTCAAGTTAGGATTAGGATTACAGTTAGGGTTAGGGTTAAGTTTAGGTTTACGGTTAGTGTTAGGGTTATGGTTACTGTTCGGGTTAGGTTTTCAGGTTACAGTTAGGTTACGTTTAGAACTAATGTTAGGGTTTCTGTTAAGTTTACATTTAACAGTGGGTTATGGTTATAGTTATGGTTATGGCTAGGGTTAGGGTCATGTTTAAGATTAGAGTTATGGTTATGGTTAGAATTCACATTATGTTTAGAATTATGGTTATTGTTACGGTTATGGTTACAGTTAGGGTTAAGGTTATGGTTAGTGTTAGGATTTGGGTTATGGATAGGTTTTCGGTTAGAGTTTCAGTTATTGTTAGTGTTAGTGCTATGGTTAGGGTCAGCTTAGTGATAGGTTTATGGTTAGGCTTAGGATTAACCTTATGTTTTGAATTACATTTAGGGTTAGGGTTACAATTAGGGTTAAGGTTAGGGTTACAGGTAGGATTTTGATTAAGGTTTCAATTAGCATTAATGTTAAGGTTATGGTTAGAATAAGGTTTAGTGATAGGGTTATGGTTATGCTTGCAGTTAGAGTAATAGTTATTGTTAGGCTTAGGTTAGGTTTAGGTTTAGGTTTAAGGTTAGAGTTGGTGTTATGGTTAGTGTTAGGGTTAGGGTTACTGTTAGGGTTGAAGTTATGTTTACTGTTATGGTTAGGGTTAGGATTAGGGTTAAAGTTAGGGTTACAGTTACAGTTAGGGTTAGGGTTACTGTTAGGGTTAAGTTTAAGTTCACAGTTAGGTTAGGTTAGGGTTCTGATTAGGGTTAGGATTACAATTAGGGATAGTCTTGGCATTACAGTTAAAGTTAGGTTTAGGCTTATGGATAGGGTTGAGATTAGCATTAGGCTTATGGTTAACATTAGGTTTAGACTTACAGATAGGGTTATTTTTAGGTTTACAGTTAGGGTTATGGTTATGATTAATGTTAGATTTAGGTTTACGTTTAGGGTTAGGGCTAGGTTTATGGTTAGGGTTAGGGTTACAGTTAAGATATGGTTTAATGTTAGGATTATGCTTATTGTTAGGGTTAGGGTTAGGGTTACTGCTAGGGTTAGTGTTAAGGTTAGGGTTACATTGAGGTTTAGTTTTGAGGTTATGGATAGAGATATGGTTAGATTTACAGTTAGGATTAGCATTAGGTTTAGTGTTAGGTTTACATTTACAGTCAGAGTAAGGTTTAGGTTTATGGTTAGGGTTAGGTTTAGGGTAACAGGGTTAGGGTTATGATTGCTGTGTTACAATTATGGTTAGGGTTAGGGTTAAGTTTACAGTTTGGGTTAGGGTTAGGGTGAGGGTTATGTTTATGATTAGGGTTGGGTTAGGCTTACCATTAGGTTTAGGGTTAAGTTTAGTGTTTGGTTTAGGTTTAGTTTGAGCGATACAGTTAGGATTAGGGTTAGGATTACTATTAGAGTTAGGATTAAGGTAAACTCTACAGTTCAGGTTAGGCTTAGGGTTACCATTAGGGTTGAGTATATGGTTAGGGATAGGGTTAGGTTTACGGTTAGTGTTTAATTTAGTGTTATGCTTAGGGCTGGTGTAGGAGCAAGCCTAAGTTTAGTGTTATGGTTATTGCTAGGATAACATTAAATTTAGAATTATGGTTAGGTTAAGGATTACGGTTAGAGTAAAAGTTAGGGTTACAGGTAGGGTTTCAGTTAGCATTAATCTTAATGTTATGGTTAGGGTAAGGATTAGTGATAGGGTCGTGGTTAGGTTTCAGGTTATTGTAATTGTTGGGTTTAGGGTTAGGTTAGTTTTAGGTTTAGGGTCAGAATTAGGGTTAAATTTTTTATCAGGGCTAAATTTAGTGTTACGGTTAGGATTAATGTTATGTTTACTGTTATGGTTAGGGTTAGGATTAGAGTAAGGGTTACAGTTAGTGTTAGGGTTAGGGTTATGGTTGGGGTTATATTAAGGTTATGATTGGGTTTATTGTTGGCTTAAGATTAGGGTCAATGTGAGTGTTATAGTTAGGGTTTATGTTAGGGTTAAGGTTACGGTTATGGTTATGGTTAGCATTAGGGTTAGGTTTATGTTTATGGTAATGGTTAGGGTTACAGTTAGGGTTAGGTTTAAGGTTAGGGTTAGTTTTAGGGATTCATTTAGGGTTACAGTTATGGTTATTCTTAGTGTTATATTTACAGTTAGCATTACAATTAGTTTTGGGTTACTGATAGGGTGAAGTTTAGGATTATGGTTAGTGTTAGAGTAACAGTTAGCATTAGGGTTAGGGTTACGGTTATGGTTAGGATTAGTGTTAGGATTAGGCTTATGGTTAGGTTTCGGGTTGCGATTAGGATTAGGGTTAAGGTTACGGTTAGTGTTAGCATTAGAGTTAGGATTACGGCTATGGTTAAGGTTAGGTTAAGGGTTAGGATTAGGATTACGGTTAGGTTAGGTTTAGGATTACATTTAGTTTTACTGGTAGGTTTATGTTTAGGGTTAGTGTTAGGACTATTGTTAGGGTTTTGATTAGCATTACAGTTAGGGTTACAGTTAGGGTTAGGGTTAGGGTAAGGGTTAGGGTTAGTGTTAGGGTAATGGTTAGGGTTCATGTTAGGGTTGCAGTTAGTGTTAATGTTAGTTTTAGGCCTAGGGTGTTAGGGTTAGGGTTACAGTTTGGGTTCCAGTTAGGGTTAAAGTTAGGATTTTGGTTATTATTAGGGTTAGGATTATGGTTAGGGTTAGGGTTAGGTTATAATTAGGTTAGGTTTAGGGTTACAGTTAGGGTTACTGGTAGCTTTATGTTTAGGGTTTGTGTTAGGGTTATGTTTAAGGTTATGTTTTGGGTTAGGATTAGATTTACAGTTAAAGTTAGGGTTAGGGTTAGGGTTAGGTTTAGGGTTGGGGTTATAATTATTGTTTTTACTGTTAGGGTTATTGTTAGGGTTATGGTTAGGCTTAACATTAAGTTTAGTTCTAGGGTTAGTGTTAGGGTTAAGTTTACAGTTCGGGTTACAGTTAGGGTTAGGGTTAGGATTAAGATTAGTGTTAGGTTTAGGTTCGTATTTAGGATTGGGATTATTGTTTGTTAGGTTAGTGTTATGGTTATGGTTAGTGTTACAGGTAGGGTTATAGTTTGGGTTAGGTTTAGTGTTGTGATTTGTGATTGGACTAGGTTTATAGTTAGGGTTAGGGTTTAGTGTTAATTTTATGGTTAGGGTTATGGTTATGGTTATGATAGGCTTATGTTTATATTTAGATTTAGTGTTATGTTTGAGTTTAGGGTTCAGATTAGTATTAGTGCTAATGTTAAGGTTAGGTTTATGGTTACAATTAGGGTTTGAGTTATGGTTACAGTTAGTGTTAGGGTTAGGATTACGTTTAGTATTAAGATTAAGGTTAGGTTTATGGTTATGCCTAGTGTTAGGGTTAGGATTACAGTTATACTTAGGTTTAGTGTTAGGTTTCCAATTAGGTTTAGAATTAGGATTACAATTAGGGTTACTGTTAGGTTTACAGTTAGGATTGGGATTAGGATTACAGTTAGTGTTAGGCCTAGAGTTATGTTTAGCATTAGAGTTAGGATTATGATTACATTTAGGGTTAAGGTTAGGTTTAGGTTAAGGGTTAGTTTTATATTTAGGGTTATGGTTATGGTTGTGGTTTGGTTTAGGGTTGCTGTTAGGTTTGGGTTTAAAGTTAGGGTTAGGTTTAGGTTTAAGATTATGGTTAGAGTTAGGGTTACGTTAAAGGTTATGGTTAGATTTACAGTTAGGGTTAGGTTTAGCGTTATGATTAAGGTTAATGTTATGTTTATGTTTAGGGATAATTTTAGTGTTATGGTTACAGTTAGGGTTAGTGTTAGGTTTATGGTTAGAGATAGGGTTATGGTTACTGTTAGAGTTTGGATTAGGGTTACAGTCAGGGTTTGGATTAGTGTGAGGGTTACTGTTAGGGTTAGGTTTATAGTTACAGTTAGGGTTAGTTTTAGGATTAGGGTTAGTGTTATGTTCAGCTTTTCTGTTAGGGTTAGCATAATGGTTAGTGCTATGGTTAGTGTTAAAGTTACTTTTGAAATTAGGTATTGCGTTAGGATTAGGGATAAGGTTGGGATTACCGTTAGGGCTAGGGTTACATATAGGTTTAGGGTTAGAGTTAGGATTACAGTCACGTTTATGGTTAGGGTTAGGGATACTATTAGTGATAGGGTTAGATTTAAGGTTAGGGTTATGGTTAGCTTTAAGGTTATGGTTAATTTTAGTGTTATGTTTAAGGTTATGGTTATGGTTTGGTTTATGATTAGGGTTAATTTTAGGGTTACAGAAAGGGTTAGGATTAGGGTTATTTTAATGTTAGGGCTATGGTGAGTGTTATGGTTTGTTTTAGGTTTACCATTAGGGTTATGGTTAGGGTTAGGGTTAGCATTAGTGTTACGTAGAGTTTTAGGGTTCAGGTTAGGATTAGGGTTATAGTTATGATTAGCCTTAGGATTGCAATTAGGGTTATGGTTACATTTATATGTAGTGTTAGGGTTAGGATTAAGGTTAGGTTATGTTTACAGTTAGGTTTAGGGTTAGGATTATTGCTATGGTTAAGGTTAGGGTTAAGGTTAGGGTTATGATTAGGTTTGCATTTAAAGTTTGTTTTATTGTTTCAGGTAGCATTAGGATTAGGGATACAGTTATGGTAAGGGTTATGATTATGGCTAGGGTTTGGGTTAGGGTTACCATTAGGGATAGGGTTACTGTTAGGTTTAGTGTGAGGGTTACAGCTAGGGTTACAGTTAGGATTACAGTTAGGGTTACACCTAATTTTAGGTTTAGGTTTATGGTTAGGGTTATGGTTAGGGTTAGGGTTAGGGTTAGGGTTACAGTAATCTTTACAGTTAAGGTTACAGTTATAGTTAGGGTTAGGTTTAGGTTTACAATTAGGGTTAGGTAAAGGTTACAGTTAGGTTTAGTGTTATGGTTACTGTTAGGGTTAAGGCTAGTTTTACAGTTAAGTGTAGGGTTAGGTTAGAGTTAGTGTTAGGATTATGGTTAGGGTTAGGTTTATGTTTAGGAGTAAGATTATGGTTACAGTTAGGGTTAGAATTAGTGTTATGGTTAGGGTTAGTTTTTGGATAAGAATAGGCTTAGGGTTAATTTTTGAGTTAGGGTTAGAGTTAGGGTTTAGGTTCAAATTATCATTAGATTTAAGGTTAGGGTAGGTTTAGGGTTATTGTTACTGTTAATTTAGGGTTATGGTTAGGGTTAGCATTAGGATTTCTGTTAGGGTTAGGGCTAAGGTTAGAGTTTTGGTTACAGATAGAGTTAGGGTTAGGGTTACTGTTAGGGTTAAGGTTAGGTTTAGGGTTAGCTTTAGGATTAGGGTTAGGTTTATGGTTAACATTAATGCTAGGGTTAAATTTATGGTTAGTGTTTGAGTTATGGTTAGGTTTAGGGTTGGGGTTATAGTTAGGATTAGGGTTACTGTTACGGTTATCATTAATGTAAGGGTGAGGCTTAGGTTTAAGTGAGGTTTATGTTTATAGTTAGGGTTAGGGTAAGTGAGGGTTAAGTTTATAGTTAGGGTTAGGTTTAGGGTTAAGATTAGGGTTTGGATTAGGTTTACACTTAGGATTGAGATTTTTTTCTTTTTTTCTCTTTTGCAGAACCAGGGATTGAACTCAGGCCCTTGCACTTGCCAAGGAAGTGCTTATTCAACTGAGCCATCTCCCTGGCCCTAGGATTGAGATTATAGTTAGTGTTATGTTAGGGTTAGAATTAGAGTTACAGTTAGGGTTAGGCTTATGATTAGGATTAGAGTTGCTTTTACAGTTAGGATTAGGTTTAGGGTTACTGTTAGGATTAGGGTTTGGTTTACAGTTAAAGTTAAGTTTAGGGTTACAGTTAGGTTTAGGGTTTGGTTTAGGGTTATGGTTAGTGTTATGGGTATGTTTTGGTTTACTGTTTCATTCAGTGTTGGTGTTAGTGTTATAGTTTGGGAAATGGTTAGTATTACGGTTATGGTTAGGCTTAGTGTTAGGGTTATGTTTAGGATTACTGGTAGGGGATGTTTAGGGTTATGCTTAGGTTTTCAATTAGGGTTGGAATTAGGATTAGGGTTAAGATTTTGGTTAGGATTATGTTTGGGTTAGCCTTAGGGTTAGGCTTAGATTTACAGTTACAGTTAGGGTTGGGATTGGCTTTGCAGTTAAGGTTAGGGCTAGGGTAATGGTTAGGGTTCATGTTATGGTTAGATTTACGGTTAGGCTTATGGTTAGGAATAGGTTTAATGTTACACTTAGGTTTAGGATTAGGGTTATGTTTAGGCTTAGCATTATGGTTAAGGATAGGTATAGGGTTAATGTTAGAGTTATTGTTAAGGTTAGAGTTAGGGTCTCATTAGTGTTAAGGTTACAGATAGGGTTATGTTTAGGGTTATGGTTAGGGTTAGTTTACAATTATGGTTAGGGTTAGGGTTAGTATTACTATTAGGGTTATGATTAGGGTTAGGGTTTGGGTTAGGGTTTAGGTTATGGTTAGGTTAGGATTAGGTTTAGGGTTAGTGTTATTCTTAGGGTTAGGTTTAGGGTTACTATTAGGGTTAGGGTTAAGATTAGGTTTAGGTTTATGGTTACAGTTAGTTTTAGGGTAATGGTCAGCACTACAATTCGGTATTTGTTTAGGGTTACCGTTAGGGTTAGGATTATGTTTGGGGTTAGGTTTAGGGTTGCAGTAAGGGTTAATTTAGGGTTATAGTTAGGATTAGGGTTAGTATTACTGTTAGGTTTCAGTTTAGGATTGGGGTTAAGTTTAAGTGTAAGTTTAGTGTTATATTTAGGGTTAGGTTTAGGGTTACCGTTAGTGTTAGGCTTAAGTTAAGGGTTAACGTTAAAGTTAGGGTTAGGGTTAGGGTTCGGGTTCTGTTAATGGTTAGGGTAAAAGTTAGGGTGGTAGTTACTGTTATGGTTACATTTAGTTTTCAGATTAGTGTTAGGGTTACGTTTAGGGTTAGTTTTAGGGTTACATTAGAGTTAGTTTTAAGGTTATGGTTTGGGTTAGGGTTATATTTACTGTTAGGGTTAGGTTTATGCTCTGCGTTATGGTTATGGTTAGGGTTAGGTTCAGGTTTAGTGTTAGGATTAGGGTTACAGTTAGAGTTAGAGTTAGAGTTAGGGTTACACTTATGGTTATTGTTACAGTTAGGGTTAGGTTTCCCATTAGTGTTAGGGTTACGGTTAGGTGTAGGTTAATGGTTACATTTAGAGTTAGTGTAATGGGGTTATAATTAGGGTTATGTTTACATTTATGGATAATTTTAGAGTTATGGTTATGGTTAGGGTTATGGTTAGGGTTAATGTTAAGGTTATGGTTATCATTACTGTTAGGGATAGGTTTTCCATTAAGGTTAGTGTTATAGTTAGGTTAGTTTTAGGGTTACGGTTAGGGTTAGTGGTAGTTTTAGGGTTAGAGCTAGTGGTAGTGTTATGGTTAGGGTTACGGATAAGTTTGGATTACTGTCCATTTAGTGTTTTGGTTAGGGTTACAGTTTGGTTAACGCTTAGTGTTAGCATTATGATTAGGCTTAGTGTTAGAGTTACTGTTAGGATTACTGCTAGATTATGGTTAGGATTATGGTTAGATTTACGGTTGGGGTTAGGATTGGGATAAGGGTTAATGTTAGGGTTACATTTAGGGTTAGGCTTAGAGTTACAGTTACAGTTAGGGTTGGTATTAGGGTTACAGTTAGGGTTAGAGTTTGGGTTATCATTTGAATTCATGTTACAGTTAGGTTTATGGTTAGTTTTACAGTTAAGAGTAGGATTAATTTACGGTTAGTCTTAGGATTAGCGTTATGTTTAGTGTTAGCATTATGGTTAAGGATGGGCTTAGAGTTAATGTTAGAGTTATTGTTAGGGTTAGAATTACGGTTGGATTAACATTAGGGTTACATATAGGGTTATGTTTAGGGTTACAGTTAGGGTTAGTTTACAGTTATTGTTAAGATTAGAGTTAGTATTACTGTTAGGGTTAGGATTAGGGTTAGGGTTAGTATTTGGGTTACCATTAGGGTTAGGGATAGGTTTAGTGTTAGGTTTAGGGTTAATGCTATGCTTAGGGCTAGGTTTAGACTTACTGTTAGGGTTAAGGTCAGGGTTATGTTTAGGGTTACCATTTGTTTTAGGTTTATGGTTAGCACTGCAGTTCAGGATTTGGTTAGGGTTCCGGTTAGGGTTAGGATTACAGTTAGGGTTTTGGTAAGAGTTAAGTTTAGGGTTAGGGTAATAAGGTTACAATTAGGGTTAGTTTTATAGTTACGGTTAGGGTTAGGGTTAGTGTTAAGGTTACATTTATCATTATGGGTTAGATTTAGGGTTAAGATTAGGGCTTGGTTTAGGTTTATGATTAGGATTGAGATTCAAGTTAGGGATATGGTTAGGTTTAGGGTTAGGGTTACTGTTAGTGTTAAGGTTATGGTTAGCGTCATGATTAAGGTTTGTGTTACCATTAGGGTTAGGGTTATGGTTAGGGTTAGTGCTAGGTTTACGTTTAGGGTTAAGTTTAGGTTACAGTTAGGCTTATGGTTAGTATTAGGCTTAGTGTTGTGATTAGAGTTAGGGTTACATTTAGGGTTAGGGTTATGATTAGGTTTAGGGTTACAATTAGGGTTAGGGTTAAGGTTAGGATTAGGTTTAGGGTTATGTTATGGTTAGGGTTAGGGTTAGGTTTACAGTTTGGGTTAACATTAGGCTTAAGCTTAGGGTTGGGTTTAGGTTTGGGTTGATTCTTAGGGTAATAGTTTGGGTTAGGTTTAGGGTTAAGTTTAGGGTTTGGGTTAGGTTCTTGGTTATAATTGGGATTAGGGTTACTATTAGGTTTAAGATTAGGGTTACTTTCAGGCTTAGGGTTAGGTTTAAGCTTAGGGTAAAAGTGAGGGTTATGATTAGAGTTAGGGTTCATTTTATGGTTAGGATTAAGTTTAGGTTTTCAGTTAGTGTTAGGGTTAGGTTTATGGTTAGGCTTAGGTTTATGGTTAGGTTTAGTGGTAGGGTTACCATTAGGGTTAGGATTAGGGTTATGGTTAGGGTTACAGTTAGGCTTATGATTAGAGTTAGAGTTATTTTTACAGTTAGGATTAGTTTTAAGGTTTCAATTAGGGTTAGGGTTATTGTTAGGCTTAGGGTTACAGTTAGGGATAGGCTTAGGCTAATGGTTAGAGCTAGGGTTAGGATTTTGGTTAGGGCTCAGATTATTTTTTGGGTTTCGGCTAGGATTAGGTTTACAGTTCCTGTTAGTGCTACTGTTAGTATTAGGGTTAGGGTTACAGTTTGAGTTTGAGTTACAGTTAGGTTTAGTATTAGGGTAACTGTTAGGGTTAGGATGAGGGTTAGGTTTATGTTTAGGATTACATTTAGTTTTAAGGTAAGCATTATGGTTATGATTAGGTTTTGACTTACGGTTATGTTTAGGCTTAAGTTAAGGTCAGGTTTAGGGTTTTGTTTAGGGTTAAAATTAAAGTTAGGGTTATGGTTAGGTTTTGAGTCAGTGTTAGGTTTAGGGTTGTGGTTAGGGTTAGGGTTAGCGTTATGTTTAGGGTTCGAGTTAGGGTAATGAGTAGGGTAAGAGTTACAGTTATGTTTAGGTTTATGGTTAGAATTATGGTTATGTATAGGTTTAGGATTACTGTTAGGGTTAGAGTTAGAGTTATGTTTAGGGTTATGTTTATGATTATGGTTAGGTATAGTGTTAGGGTTAATGTTGGAGTTAGGGCTAGGGCTGCAGTTAGAGTTCAGATTAGGGTTAGGTTTTTGCTTAGGGTTACTTTCAGTGTTAGTGTTAGCATCACATTTGGGTTAGTTTTAGGATTACTCTTAAGGTTAGGGTTATGCTTAGCATTATAGTTAGGATTAGGTATAGGGTTACTGTTAGGTTTAGGATGAGAGTTGTGATTATTGTTATGGTTATGATTAGGTTTCGGGTTATGTTTAGGGTTAGGGTTAGGGTTAGGCCTGTGGTTAGGTTTAGGCTTAAGGGTACAGTTAGGTTTAGGGTTACACTTATGGTTAGGGTTAGGGTGTTTTAGAGTTAGTTTTAGGGTTAGGAACGCTTCACAAATTTGTGTGTCATCCTTGAGCAGAAGTTAGGATTCGGTTACAGTTAGGGTTGGGGTTACGGTTAGAGTTATGGTTAAGATTAGTATTACTGTTAGGGTTAAGGTTAGTATTGCAGTTATGTTTAGGGTTATGGTTAGGGTTAGTGTTAGCTTTACGTTGAGGATTAAAGTTAGGGTTAGGGTTATTGTTAGGATTAGGGTTATGGATACGGTTAAGTTTAGGTTTAGGGTTAGTGTTTGGGACATGGTTAGGGATAGGTGAAATCTTATGGTTACGGTTAGTTTTACGGGTATTCTTAGGGTGGGGTTTAGGGTTAGGGTTATGGTTAGTGTTACGTTCAGTCTTACATTTAGGGTTAGGGTTAGGGTTAGGTTTACAGTTACGGTTAGAGTTAGGTTTTCTTTTGCGGCTTAGTTTCAGGTTAATGTTAGGTTTAGAATTAGTGGTAGGGGTAGGTTTATGGTTAGAGTTAGGGTTATATTTAGTTTTAGGGTTAGGGTTACAGTTAAGGTTAGTGTTAGGGTCATGGTTTTTCTTAGGTTTAGGGTTACTTTTAGATTTAGGGTTAGTGTTACAGCAAGGGTTAGCGTTAGAGTTAAGTTTACTGCTATGGTTAGATTTATGGTTCAGGTTATGTCTAGGGTTATGGTTAGTGTTAGGGCTAGGTTTAGGTTTATGGTAATGGTTACAGTCAGGGTTGGGGTTAGAGTTATGGTTAGGGTTTGGGTTAGGGTTTTAGTTAGCATTAAGGTTATGGTTAGAGTTACAGCAAGGGTTAGGCTTAGGGTTACAGTTAGGCTTAGCCTTAAGGTTACATTCAAGGTTAGTGATACATTTAATGTGAGGGTTAGTGTTAGGATTAAGAGTAGGATTAGGATTACAATAGGGTTAGAGTTACAGTCAGGGTTATTGTTAGGTTTATTGTCTCCATTAAGGTTAAGGTTAGGTATAGGGTTAGGCTTAGTACTAGGTTAGTACTAGGGTTAGTACTAGATTAAGGTTATGGTTGGCTTTATGGTGTGGGTTAAGGTTAAGATTACAGTTAGGGTTAGGGTTATGTTTAGGATTAGGGTTACAGTTAGGGATAGGGTTAAGATTGTGGTTGGAGTTGCAGCTATTGTTACAGTTAGGGTTCAGGCTAGAGTTGTGTTTACATTTAGGGTTATGGTTAGGCTTACTTTTGGGTTAGGGTTAGGTTTACTGTTAGGGTTAGGGTTAGAGTTAGAGTTAGGGCTCAGGTTATGGTTAGTGTTACGATTAGTGTTACAATTAATGTTATGATTAGGTTTATAGTTAGGTTTAGGTTTAGGATTACATTTAGCATTAAGGTTAGTGTTAGGAATAGGGTTATTTTTAGGCTTAGGGTTTTGGTTAAGTTTAGGTTTAGGGTTAGGCTTACTGTTAGGGTTACAATTAGGGTTTGGGTTATGGTTAAATTTAGGTTTAGATTTAGAGTTAAGTTTAGGGTCGGGATTAGGGTAAAGGTTAGGGTTAGGGTTACACTGAGGGTTAAAGTTAGGGTTAGGAATAGGGTTAGATTTATGGTTAGGGATAGGGGTAGAGTTACAGTTACGGTTAGTTTTAGAATTATGGTTAGTATTAGGATTAGGATTACGCATTGGTTTACAGTTACTAGGGTTAGGGTTATGTTTACATTTAGGGTTAGTTTTAGGGTTATGGTTCATGTTAGGGTTAGGGTTTGGCTTTGGGTTAGGGTTACTGTTATGGTTAGGGTTTGGCTTAAGCTTTGTTTGAGGGTTACAGTTACAGTTATGGTTAGGGATAGCAATAAATTAAGGGTTATGTTTTGGGTTACAGTTAGGTTTAGGGTTAGGGTTACAGTTATTTTAGGTTTATGGTTTGTGTTACAGTTGGTTTAGGGTTAGGATTATTGTTAGCATTAGGGTTAGGTATAGGGTTCACAGTTAGGGTTAAGGTTAGTGTTAGGGTTAGGTTTACAGTTATGGCTAGGGTTTTGCTTATAGTTAAGGTTAGCATTAGGATAAGATTTATGCTTAGGGTAAGGTTAGGCTTTACATTAGGTTTAGGGTTAGTGTTAGTGTTAGGGTTAGGGTTAGGGTTAAGGGTAGAATTAGGATTATGGTCAGGTTTAAGGTGAAAGTTACAATTAGAGTTATGGTTATAACTACGGTTATAGTTAGGTTTAGAATTATCATTAGCGTTAGATTTAGAGTTAAGTATAGGGTTAGGTTTACCATTTCAGTTAGGTATAATGTTAGAGTTAAAGATAGATTTAGGTTTAGGTTTATGATTACGGTTCAGATTAGGTTTAGGGTTATGCTTACTGTTACAGTTACGGTTAGTTTTAGGTTAAGGTTAGTGTTAGGCTTAGGATTACTGTTAGCATTGTTAGGGTTAAGGTTACGGTTAGTGTTAGGTTTAAAGTTACTGTTAGGGTTAGGGTGAGAATTACATTATTGTTATGGTTATTATTAGGGTTTGGGTTATTTTTAGGGTAGGGTTTAGGGTTAGACTTTTTAGACTTCAGGGTAAGAATCTGTTTAGGGTTACATTTAGGGTTAAAAATAGGGTTAGGATTAATATTATGGTTAGGGTTAGGGTTAAGGTTATTGTTAGATTTAGGGTTAGGGTTACGGTTAGGGTTAGTGTTAGGATTATGGTTATGGTTAAGATTATGGTTAGGGTTACATCTAGGCTTAGAGTTAGTGTTTTGGTTTAGGGTTACAGTTACATTTAGGGTTTGAGTTAGCATAATGGTTAGGGTTAGGATTAAGGTTACTGTTAGCTTTGGGTTAGGGTTTCATTTTGGGTTAGAGTTGGGTTACCGTTAAAGTTAATGGCTAGTGTTACTGTTAGAGTTACGGATAGAATTTGGGTTAGAATTATGATTAGGTTTAGGTTTACTTTTAGAGTTATGTTTACAGTTAGGGTTATGGTTTGGGTTAAATTTATGGTTAGGGTTACAGTTGGGTTTAAGTTTAGGGTTATAGTTAGAATTAAATTTGGGTTACAGTTTGGGTTAGGGTTAGAGTTAGGCTTAGGTTTAGGTTTAGGGTTACAGTTACAATTAGGGTTAGAGTAAGGGTTAGCATGAGAGTTAGAGTTGGGGTTAGAGTTAATGTTAGTGTTAGGTTTACGGTTAGGATTAGGGTTGGGTTAGGGTTATGTTTATGGTTAGTGTTAGGTTTAGGTTTACAGTTAGTGTTAGTGTTAGTGTTATGGTTAGGTTTAACATGGTTAGAGTTACATTTAGAGTTAGGGTTAAGTTTAGGGTTTAGGGTTATGGTTCAGTTTTAGGTTAGGGTTACTTGAAATATTTGTGTTACAGTTTCAATTAGCATTAGGATTAGGGCTATGGTTAAGGTAAAGGTTAGGTACACAGTGAGGGTTAGTGGCAAGCTTACAGTAGGGTTACAGTTAGTGTTATGTTGAGCATTAGGGATAGGTTTACAATTAAGGTTAGAGTTACTGTTATGGTTATGGTTAGGGTTAGGGTTTGGTTAGGGTTAGGATTAGGATAACAGTTAGGGTTTGGTTATAGTTATGGTTAGTGTTATGGTTAGTATTACTGTTACTGCTAGGATTGCAGTTAGGTTTAGGGTTACAGTTAGGGTTAGGGTTAGGTTTAAGTTTAGGGTTAAGGTTAGGGTTAGGGTTACAGTTAAGTATAGGGATAGGGTTAGTGTTAAGGTCATAGTTAAGGATAGGTGAAGATTTACAGTTAGGGTTAGTTTTAGTGTTATGGTTAGTGTTAGGTTTTGATTTAGGGTTATGATTAGTGTTAGGTTTAGTGTTACATTTAGAGTTAGGGTTAAGTTTAGAGTTCGGGATAGTGATTGGATTACAGTTAGGGTTAGGGTTATGTTTAGTATTAGGGTTAGAGTTATGGTTAGGGTTAGTGTTAGTATCACGGTTTTTCTTAGGGTTAGTGATATGGTTAGGGTTAGGGTTATGGTTACTGTTAGATTTAGGGTTAGTGTTATAGTAAATGTTAGGGTTAGGTTTAAGGTTATGGTTAGGGTTAGAGCTATGGTTGAGTTTATGTTTAGAGTTAGGCTTAGGTTAAGGTTATGTTTACAGTTATGGTTAGGGTTTTATTTAGGGTTATTTTTAGCATTAGGGTTAGGGTTAGGGTGATGGTCAGGTTAGGTTTAGTTTTACAGTGATTGTTATGTTTAGGGTTATGGTTTATGGGTTTTTTTAGAGTCAGGTTAGTGTTAGGTTTTGCTTTTAGTTTAGGGATTAGGGTTACAGTTACAGTTAGTGTTATGTTTATGGTTAAAATTACAGTGAGGGTTAGAGTTAGGGTTATGGTTAGAGTTAGCTTTAGGTTTACAGTTAGGGTTAGAAGTAGGATTACTCTTAGGGTTAGCGTTATGGTTAGCTTTACAGTTAGGGTTAGGAATAGAATTCCCTTTAGGTTTAGTGTTAAGGTTAGTGTTAGGGTTATGGTTATGTTTAGGGTTAGGGTTAGTGTTACACTTAGAATTAAGTTTAGGATTACGTTTATAGTTAGACTTAGGTTACATTTAATGTTTAATGTTAGGTTTAGGTTTACAGTTAGGGTTAGAGTTAGGTTTAGGTTTACAGTTCAGATAGGGTTAGGAGTGCATTTAGGGTTAATGTTATATTCAGGGTTATATTTATGGTGAGGGTTAGTGTTACGGTTAGAGTTAGGGTTAAGGTTATGGGTTAGGGTTAGGATTATGGTTACAGTTAGCGTTTGGGTTAGAGTTTCTCTTAGGGTTAGTGTTACAGTTACCATAAGGGATAGGCATAGGGTTATGGTTAGGCTTAGTGTTAGGGGTTTAGTGGTACAGTTAAGTTTAATGTTAAGATTATGGTTAGAATTAGGATTTGGGATACAAGTAGCATTATGTTTATTTTTATGGTGTGTGTTAGGATTAGGATTTTGGTTAGGGTTAGGGTTAGGGTTACAGTTAGGGATAGGGTTAAGATTATAGTTAGAGTTAGGGTTATGGATATGGTTAAGGTTCAGGTTAGGGTTGCATTTACAGTTAGGGTTATGGTTAGGTTTATGGTTAGGGTTAGGGTTAGGTTTACAGCTAAGGTTAGGGTTAGAGTTATGGTTAGAGTTAGGGTTCAGATTATAGTTAGTGTTACGATTAGTGTTACAGTTAGTATTATGGTTAGGTTTATAGTCAGGGTTAGTTTTAGGATTACAATTAGCATTAGGGTTAGTGTTAGGGATAAGGTTATGTTTAGGGTTATGGTAAAGGTTAGGTTTAGGATTACAGTTAGAGTTATGGTTAGGTTTGGGGTTATGGTCACAGTTAGGTTTAGGTGTAGAGTTAAATTTAGGGTTAGGGTTAGTGTTATCGTTAGGGTTACGGTTACATTCAGAATTAAGGTCAGGGTTAGGGTTAGGGTTTGAGCTATGGTTAGGGATAGGGGTACAGTTACGGTTAGGATTAGTTTTAGAATTATGGTTAGGATTAGGGTTAGGGTTAGCCTTACAGTGAACATTAGGTTTAAGGTTATGTTTAGGTTTACTTTTACATTTAGCATTAGGGTTAGCTTTATGTTAGGGTTAGTTTTGTGGTTACAGTTAGAGTTAGAGTTAGGGTTAGGATTTGGTTTAGGTTTTCATTTATGGCTATGGTTAGGGTTAGCATTAAAGTTAGGATCATGGTTAGGGTTACTGTTGTTGTTAGGTTTAGAATTACGATTAGGTTTATGGTTAGGGTTAGGTTTAGTGTTATCATAATGGTTGGATTAGGGTTAGGGTTACTGTTACAGTTAGGGTTATGGTTCAGGTGATGTTTAGGGTTACAGTTAGGGTTACATTTAGGTTTATGGTTAGGCTTATGATTGGGTTATGGTTGGGTTTATGGTTAGGATTAGGATTAAGGATACAATTAGTGTTAGGAATATGGTTAAGTTGTCAGAGTTATGGTTAGGGTTACAGTTGGGCTTATGATTAGAGTTAGTGTAGGGTTAAGGTTAGGGTTATGGTTAAGGTTATGGTTAGGATAATGGTGAGAGTTAGGTGTAGGCTTGCTCTTAGGGCTAGGGTTTGGATTATGGTTAGTTTGATGGTCAGGGTTAGAGTTAGGTTTAGAGGCAGGGTTAGAGTTATGGTTAAGTTTAGTTTTAGCGTGATGGTTTGTGTTAGGCTTAGGTTAAGGTTTACCATTAGCATTAGTGTTAGTGTTATGTTTAGGGTTAGAAATAGGTTTAGGGTTACAGTTAGGGTTAGGGTTAGGTTTACATTTAGAGTTAGGTTTAGGGTTAAGGTTAGGCTTCGTGTTTGGAATAGGGATAGGGTTAGGGCTAGGGTTAGGGTAACAGCTAGCATTAGAGTTAGGTTTATGGTTAGGGTTAGTGTTAGGTTTACACTTAGGGTTAGTGTTACAGTTAGGGTGAGGGTTAGGGTTACGCTTGGGTTAAGGTTAGGCTTAGGTTCTTTTTTAGGTTAGAGTCATGGTTAGGGTTAGGGTTAGGGTTGGGATTAGGTTTAGGGTTAGCATTATGGTTGCGGATAGCATAGGGGTTGGAGTTATGGTTAGATTTAGGCTTAGTGTTATGGTTATGGTTAGGGTTAGGGTTATGATTGATGTTATGTTTAGGGTTAAGGTTGCGATTAGGTTAAAATTATGGTTTCGGCTTAGTGTTATGGTTGTGGTTAGGGTTAGGGTTATGATTGATGTTATGTTTATGGTTAGGTTATGGTTAGGTTAAAGTTACGGTTTCAGTTAGGATTAGGTTTAAGGTTATGGTTATGGTTAGAGTTTGGCATAGGGTTACTGTTAGGGTTAGATTTATTGTTATGCTTATGTTTAGGTTTAGGGTTAGGGTGAAGGTTAGGTTTAGGGTTATGTTTAGGGTTAGGGTGGGTGTTATGATTAGGGTTAGTGTTACTGTTAGTGTTAGGGTTAGGTTTACATTTAAGGTTATGTTTAGCGTTACTGTTAGCATTAGGGTTAGGGTTAGTGATAGGGTTATAGTTTACATTAGGGTTAAGGATAAGGTTAGGATTAGGTTTAGAGTTAGGGTTCGTGTTAAGGTTAGGGTTATTGTTAGAGTTAGGTTTGCATTAAGGTTAGGGTTATTGTTAAGGTTAGCTTTACAGTTATGCTTTGTGTTAGGTTTTGGGTTAGGATGATGGTTAGGTTTAGGGTCATTTTAGGGTTAGGGTTAGGGTTATTTTTATGGTTAGATTTAGGAATATTGTTATGGTTAGGGATGGTTTAGGGGTACATTTAGGGTTAGGTTTAGGGGTACTGTTAGGGTTAGGTTTATGTTGAGCATTGCGGTTAGGTTTATGGTTAAGGTTACCATTAGGTTTAATATGTTTAGGGTTAGGTTTAGGGTTACAGTTAGGGTTAGAGTTATGGTTAGGGTTTGGGTTAAGTTTATGGTTAGGTTTAGCATTGTGGTTAGGTTTTGGGTTATACTTTAGTTTATGGTTTGTGATAGGTTTTCGCTTAACATTAGGTTTAGTATTACCATTAGGGTAAGGGTTAGTTTTAGGGTTATGTTTAGGGTTAGTGGTAGGTTTATGGTTAGGTTTAGTGTTACTGTTATGGTGTGGGTTAGAGTTAGGCTTACAATTAGAGTTAGGTTTTGGGTTAGGGTTAGAGTTATGGTTATGGTTAAGGTTAGGCCTAGTGTTAGGGTTAGGGTTAGGTTTAGTGTGAAAATTAAGGTTAGGGTTAGAGTTAGGTTTATGGTTAGAGTTAAAATTATGGTTAGAGTTATAGTTAGCATTAGGTTTAGGGTTACATTTAGGATTAGATGTAGGGTTACTGTTAGCATTAGGGGTAAGGTTAGGAATAGGCATATGGTTAGGGTTACAGTTATGGTTAGCAATAGGATTAGGGTTATGGTTAGGATTATGTTTAGAGTTTGGTTTAGGATTAGGGTTAGTGTTATTATTATTAGCTTTACGGTTAAGATTTGTTTTACGGGTATGTTTAGGGTGACAGTTATGTTTAGGTTTATGTTTAGTGTTAGGGTTAGGGTTAGGATTAGGGTTAAGGTTACACTTAGCGTTAGTTGTAGGCTTACTGTTACAGTTAGGGTTAGTATTAGAGTTATGTTTAAGGTGAGGTTTAGGGTTCAGGTTTGGGTTATGGTTAGGTTTAGGTCCGGGTTACAGTTAGGGTTAGAGTTAGGGTTATGGTTTGGGCTAACGTTATGGTTAGAGTTAAGGTTAGGGTCAGGTTTAGGGTTATGGTTAGGGTGAGAATTATGGTTAGGGTTATCTTTGGCGTTATATTTAGGGTTTTCGTTAGCGTTTCATTTAGGGTTATTGTTAGGGTAAAGGTTAGGGTTATGGCTATGCTTAGGGTTAAGATTACTTTAGGTTTTTTGGTAGCTTGATGGTAATTGTTAGATTTATGGTTATGGTTAGTGATAGAGTTAGGGTTAGGGTTACAGTTAGTGTTATGGTTAGGTTTAGGTTTATAGTTATGGTTTAGATTAGGGTTAAGGTTAGGTTTGTGGTTACAGTTAGGTTTAATGTTAAGATTAGGCTTTGACTTAGTTTTAGAATTACAGTAAAAGTTAAGTTTAGGTGTAAGGTTACAGTTAGGGTTAAAGTTATGGTTATGGTCAGGGTTAGTGTTAGTGTTAGTGTTCGAGTTAGATTTAGGTTTACAGTTAGGGTTCAGGTTACTGTTAGCTTTACAGTTAGGATTCGGTTTATGATTATGGTTAGCTTTAGGTTTAGGTTTAGGGATAAGGTTACGTTTAGTGTTAGGGTTAAGGTTAACTTTAGGCTTAGTGTTAGGGTTAGAGTTAGGGTTAGGGTTAGTGTTAACTTTAGGTTTACTGTTACGGTTAGGTTTAGGTTTATGGTTAGCATTAAGGTTAGGGTTAGTGATAGGGTTACTTTTAAGGTTAGGGTTGTGGTTAAGGTTAGGTTTAGGTTTAGGGATATAGTTAGGATTAGAGTTCGAGTTAAAATTATGGTTAGTGATACAGATAGGATTAGGGTTATTGTTTTGGTTATGGTTATGGTTACAGTTAGGTTTAGTGTTAGGGTTATGGTTGGGGTAATTTTAGGGATAAGATTAAGGATAGGGTTAGGGTTACAGTTAGGGTTAGGGTTAGGCTTATGGTTTGTTAGGGTTAGAACTATGGTTAGGGTTAGGGTAATGGTTAGGCTTAGTGTTACTGTTAGAGTTATGTTTAGGGTTAGGCTTATGGTTATTGCTACTGTTATATTTAGTGTTACTGTTACAGTTAAGGTTAGTTTTAGAGATAGAGTTGAGGTTAGGGGTAGGGTTACATTTAGTGTTAGGATTAGGATCACCATTAGGTTTAGGTTTAGGGATACGGTTAGGTTTAGGGTTAGACTTACAGTTAGGGTTTGGATTACAGCTAGGGTTAAGGTTAGGGGTAGGGTTACAGTTAGTGTTTGTATTAGGGTTACAGTTTGCATTAGTGTTAGTTTTACACTTAGAGTTTGGGTTAGGGTTGTGGTTAGGGTTAGGTTTTGAATTAGGTTTAAGATTATTCCCATGGTCATATTGAGTGTTAGTGTTACAGTTAATGTTAGGGCTAGGGTTACTGTTCGATTTAGGGTTGTGATTACAGTTAGGGTTAGGTTTAGATTAATTGTTATGGTTATGGTTAGGGTTATGTTTACAGTTAGAATTACGATTAGGGCTAGGTTTCCAGTTAGGTTTATGATTAGGTTTTGCATTAGGGTTACAGGTAGGGTTAGAGTCAGGGTTAAGGTTACGGTTAGTTTAAGGATTATGATTAGCATTAGGTTTAGGGCTAGGGTTATAGTGAGTGTTATTTTTAAGATTACTATTATGGTTATGTTTACTGTTAGGTTTAGGGTCATGTTTAGTATTAGTGTGAGGGTTACATTTATGGTTAGGCTTAGGGTTAGGGTTAGGGTTAGGTTTATGGTTAGGGTTAGAGTTATTTGTTGGTATAGGGTCCTAGGGTAGGTTTATTTTTAGGGTTATTTTAAGGGTTTGAGTTATTGTTACATTTAAGGGTAGCATTAAGTTTATTGTTACAATTAGGTTTAGGGTTACAGTTAGGTTTAGGGTTAGGCTTACTGTTATGGTTAAGGTTAGGTTTACAGTTCGGGCTAGTGCTAGTATTACAGTTAGGTTTAGGCTTAGGTTTAGGGTTACATTTAGGTTTCGGATTAGCATTACTGTTATGGTTAGGTTTAAGGTTAGGTTTATGATTACGTTTAGGGTTAGAGTTAGGGTTTACAATTTGTTTAGGGCTAGAGTTAGGGTTAGTTTTAGGTTTAGAGTTAGGTTTAAGATTACAGTCACAGTTAGGGGTAGGGTTACAGTTACGGTTGGTATTAGCCTTAGGGTTTCCATTAGGTTAAGTTTAGGCTTTAGGTTAAGGTTAAGGTTATGGTTAGCATTAGTGTTAGAGTTAGGGTACCAGTAGGTTTAGGGTTACTGTTGCATTTAGTGTTAGTTTTAGGGTTATGATTAGGTTTAGGGTTAGGGCTATTGTTAGGGTTAGCATTAGGGTTAGGGATAGGTTTAGGGTTATGTTTAGAGTTAGGTTTATGTTTAAAGTTAGTTTTTGGATTATGGTAAGGGCCACAGTTAAGGTTAGTGTCAGTGTTATGGTTATGGTTAGGTTTAGGGTTAGTGTTACTGTTATGGTTAGTTTAAGTGTTATTGTTAGCTTTAGGTTTAAGGTTACTGTTATGGTTAGGTTTACAGTTAGAGTTAGGTTTACTGATAGGGTTTGGGTTAGATTTAATGTTAGAGTTAGGGTTAGGGTTAGGATTACAGTTAGGGTTAGGTTATGGTTGGGGTTAGAGTTAGTTTTAAGTTTAGGATTAGGACAGGGTTAGGGTTAGTTTAAGGGTTAGGATTATTCTTATATTTTGACTTAAGTTTAGGGGTAGAGTCAGGGGTAGGGTGAGTGTTACTCTTATGATTAGGGCTATTTATTAGTGTTAAGTTTATGGTTACAGTTAGATTTATGGTTACTGTTAGTTTTAGCTTTAGAGCTATTGTTAGGGTTACCATTAGGATTAAGGTCAGGGTTAGGATT
This sequence comes from Octodon degus, assembly GCF_000260255.1. Taxonomy (NCBI): domain Eukaryota; kingdom Metazoa; phylum Chordata; class Mammalia; order Rodentia; family Octodontidae; genus Octodon; species Octodon degus. The sequence goes on from NW_004524698.1 coordinate 254,015, forward strand.
AGGGTTAGCATTAGGATTAGGGTTAGGGTTACATTTAGGAGAAGCTTATGGTTAGGGTTTGGGTAAGGGTAAAGGATGTGGTTAGTTTCAGGGTCATGTTTAGGGTTAGGGTTAGGGTTAAGTTTAGAGTTAGGATTATGGTTTGTGTTCGGTTAGAGTTAGGATTAGGGTTACCATTAGTGTTAGGATTACATTTAGGATTAGTATTAGGATGACAGTTAGGGTTAGGGTTAGGGTCACAGTTAGGGTGAGGTGTAGGGTTACAGTTTGGTTTAGTGTTAGGGTTAACGTTATGCTTAGAGTTACAGTTAAGGTTCGATTTAAGTTTATGGTTAGGGTTTAGGGTAATGTTTAGGTTTAGGGTAAGTGTTTGGTTTAAGTTTTCTGTTAGAATTACAGTTAGGGAAGTGTTAGGGTTAGGATTATGATTAGTTTTAGGGTTAGGGTTAGGCATAGGTCTACAGTTTGGATTAGTGTTAGGGTTTGGTCTACGGTTAGGGTTAGTTCTAGGGTTACATTTAGGGTTAGGGTTAGAGTTTGGTTGAGCTCATGTTTTTGGTTAGGGTTAGGGTTACTGTTAGGGTTAGGGCTAGGTATACAGTTATGGTTAGGGTTATGATTAGCCTTAAATGTTGAGGTTATGGTTAAGGTTATCATTAGGTTTAAGGTTAGGGTTAGTGTTAGGGTTATATTTAGGGTTAGGGTTAGGGTTAGGTTTAGTGTTAGGTTTATGGCTAGATTTAGACTTAGGGTTAAGTTTATGATTACAGTTAGGGTAAGGGTTAGGTTTAAGGTTATGGTTAGGCTAAGGGCTAGGTTTACAGATAAGGTTAGTGGTAGTTTAACTGTAAGGTTTAGGGTTAAGATTATGGTTAGGGTTATGATATGGTTTTATTAGGTTTAAGGTTACAGGTACAATTAGGGTTAGGGGTAGGGTTACAGTAAGATTAGGGTAGGTTTAGGATTACAGTTAGGGTTAGAATTATGGTTAGATTTAAGGTTAGGGTTATGGTTAGGTTACAGTTAGTATTATGTTTAAGGTTAGGTTTAGGGAAATGGTTAGGTTTTTGTTTAGGTATTCGATTAGGGTTATACTTAGAGTTAGAATTAGCATTACCATTATCATTAGATTTATGTTTAGTGTTACATTTATTGTTCCAATTCTGATTAGGGTTAGGGTTAATTGTTATGGTTAGTGGTAGCATTACAGTTAGTGTTAGTGTTAGGGTTAGGGTTACAGTTAGGGTTAGGTTTATGGTTATGATTAGGGTTAGGGTTAGGCTTACGCTTAGAGTTAGGATTACATTACAGTTAGGGTTAGGTTTAGGGTTAGGGTTATGATTAGGTTTAGGGATAGGCTTAGGCATAGGTTCATGGTTACCTTTACAGTTGGGTTATGGTTTGTGTTAGTTAGAGATAGGGTTACTGTTAGAGTTAGGGTTAGGGTTAAGGTTACAGCTACAGTTGGCTTTAGGTTTACCGTTAGGGTTAGGGTTATGGTTAGAGTTAGGGTTACAGTTTGGGTTAGTGTTAGTTTTATGGTTAGAGTTAGGGTTAGGGTTACAGTTTGGGTTAGTGTTAGTATTATGCTTAGGGTTAGGGTTACCGTTTGGGTTAGTGTTAGTTTTATGCTTAGAGTTAGGGTTAGGGTTATAGTCAGGTTTATGGTTAGGATTACGTTTAAGGTTCGCATCAGAGTGAAGTTCGCGCTTAGTGTTAGTGTTAGTATTATGGTTAGGTTTATGGTTAGGGTTACAGTTTGGGTTAGGTTTAGGGTTACTGTTAAATTTAGGGTGACATTTAGGGATAGGATTATAGTTAGGTTTAGGTTTAAAGTTAAGGTTAAATTCAGGGATAGGTTTACAGTTAGTGTTGGAATTAGCATTAAGTTTAGGGTTAGAGTTAGGTTTAGGGTTATTCTTTCTGTTAGTGTTATGTTTAGAGTTAAGTTTAGGGTTAGGGTTGAGGTTAGGGTTTTGGTTAGGCTTACGGTTATGGTTATGGTTAGGTTTACGGTCAGGTATATGCTTAGCTTTATGGTTAGGCTTAGGCTTTGCGTTTGGGTTATGGTTAGGGTTAGTATTAAGGTTATTGTTAAGGTTGGATTTAGGGTTACAGTTACAGTTAAGGTATGGGTTGAGTTTCTGTTAGGGTTAGGGTTAGAGTTACAGTTACTTTTGGCTTTAGGGTTATGTTTAGCATTAGGATTATTGTTAGGTATAGGGTTGCTTAGGGTTAGTTTTACAGGTAAATTTAGGTTTAGGGTTAGGGTTATAGTTAGGGTAGTGTTAGGGTTAAAGTTAGGTTTAGGTTTAGTTTTAAGGTTAGCATTATGGTTACGGTTAGGGTTAGTTTTATGGTAGGTTTAGGTTTAGAGTTAAATTTAGCTTTAGGGTTAGGGTTACAGTTAGGGTTAGGTTTACAATTAGGGTTAGGGTTAGGTTTGCCTTTAGATTTAGGATTATGGTTAGGGTTATTTTTAGGGTTAGTTTTAGGATTATTGTTATGGTTAGATTTAGCGTATTATAATACCTATAGGTAGGGTTAGGTTTAGGGTTACAGTTAGGGTTAGTGTTACAGTTCGGGTTAGGGTTATGATTGTAGTTATGATTAAGGCTTTGGATATGATTAATTTAGTGTTATGCTCAGTTAGGTTTAGGGTTAGTATTACGGTTAGGGTTAGGGTTCGTGTTATGCTTAGTTTTAGTGTTAGGCTAAGGACTAGGTTTACTGTTAGTTTTATGCTTAGAGTTAGGGTTAGTGTTTAGAGTTTGGATTAGGATTATGGTTAATGTTAGTGTTAGGGTGAGGTTTACAGTTAGTGTTAGTTTTAGTGTTTCAGTTAGGTTTAGGATTAGGGTTACAGTTAGTGTTAGGTTTAGGGTTACGGTTACCAGTAGGGTTAAGTTTAGGGATAAGACTGATGTTACGGTTATGAATAATGTTAGTGTTAGGGTTAGATTTACAGTTAGGGTCACAGTTAACTTTAATATTAGGGTTAGGGTTAGGTTTATGCTACAGTTAGTGTTAGGGTTAAGGTTATGCTTTGGTTTAGGTTTACAGTTAAGTTTAGCATTAGGATTAGGTTTAGAGTTAGGGTTAGGGTTATGGTTAGGCTTAGGGTTAGAGCTATGATTAGGGTTAGTGTTAGGTTTAGTTAGTGATATGGTTAGGGATAGTGTCATGGTCAGGGTTAGGGTTATGCATAGGATTAGGTTTATTTTTACCATCAGTTTTAGGTTTGGGGTTAAGGTTAGGGTTAGGCTTAGGGTTACTGATAGGGTTAAGCTTACAGTTAGGATTTGTTTAGGGTTCCAGTTAGATTTCAGGTTAGGGTTATGGTTAGGTTAGTTTCAGGCTTAGTGTTATGGTAAGAGCAAGAGGTTGGGTTACAGTTATGGTTAATTTTAATGTTATGGTTAGCATTAGGCTTAGTGTTATGGTTAGGGTTAATGTTATGATTAGGGTTACAGTTATGGTTAGGTTCACTGTTAGTGTTAGGTTACGTTTTGGGCTAGGGTTAGGGTTAGGGTTAGGTTTAGGGTTACATTTAGGGTTAGAATTAGTTGTAGGGTTAGGGTTACAGTAGGGTTAGGATTAGATTTAAGGTAAGGGTTAGCATTATTATTACATTAGGGTTAGGGTTAGGTTACATTTAGGCTTACGGATAGGTTCAGTGTTAGGCTACAGTTATGGTTATGGTTATGCCTAGAATAAGGGTAAGTGGTATGGTTAGTGTTATGGTAAGGGTTAGGGTTATGGTTAGGGTTACTGTTAACGTTAGTTTTAGGGTTATGGTTTTGGTTAAGTTTAGGTTTAGGGTTCCAGTTAGGGTTCAGTTTAGGGTTACATTTAGGATTATATTCAGGGTTAGAGTTATAGTTAGGGTTCGGGTTAGGGTTACATTTATGGTTAGTTTTAGGGTTATGGTTAGCTGTAGGTTTAGGGTTACAGTTAAGGTTAGTGTTATGGTTAAGGTTACAGTTAGGCTTAGATTTGCTGTTAGGGTTATGTTTAGGTTTAGAGTTAAGGGTACAGTTAGGCTTAGGTTTAAGGTTAGGGTTACATTTAGAGTTTGGGTTATGGTTAGCTTTAGAGTTAGTTTTAGGGTTAGGATTAGGGTAGGATTAGGAGTAGGGTTAGGGGAATTGTTACATTTCAAGTTAGAGTCAGGGTTAGAGTTAGGGTTACATTTAGGGTTGAGATAAGGTTTAGGGTTAGGGTTACAGTAAGGGTTAGGGTTAATGTTATGGTTAGATTTAGATTTAGGGTAAAAGTTTGGGTTAGATTTAGGGTTATGTTTGTTTAGAGTTAGGGTTATGGTTATAGTTTGAGTTAGGTTTAGATTTATGGATTGAGTTGTTGTTAGGTTTACCATTAGAGTTAGGATTATGGATAGTGTTATGGTTGCATTTAGGGTTAGGGTTAGGCTTACAGTTAGGGTTAGAATTAGAGTTACAACGAGTTTTAGAGCAGTGGTTATGGTTATTGTTAGGGCTAAGATTAGCATTATCTTAGGGTTAGGGTTAGGGGTACGTTGAGTTTAGCATTATGGTCATGGTTACTGTTTTGGCTAGATTTACAGTTAGGGTTATAGTTAGTGTTAGGTTTAGGCTTAGGTTTAGGATTACCATTATAGTCAAGGTTAGAGTTGGGGTTAGAGTTATGGTTAGTGTTAGGATTAGGATTACAGTTACGTTTAGGGTTAGAGTTTCTGTTAGGGTTAGGGTTAGTTTTACGGTTAGAGTTAGGTTTAAGGTTACTGTTAGGGTTAGGAATAGGCTTATGGTTAGTGTTAGGGTTAGGGTTGCAGTTAGAATTAGGCCTAGGTTTATGCTCAGATTTAGGTTTCGAGTTATGGTTAGGGTTACTGTTTGTTTTATTCTTAGAATTAGGTTTAGGGTTATGTTTAGTTTTAAGTTTAGGATTATGCTTAGGGTTAGGGTTACAGTTAGGTTTAGTGTTAGGTTTATGGTCAGGTATATGTTTAGGATTACGGTTTTGGTTAGGGTTTTGGTTAGGTATATGTTTAGTGTATGGTTAGGGCTATTGTTAAGTTTAGGTTTAGGGTTAATGTTACTGTTAGGTTAGGGTTACTGTTAGGATTAGGGTCAAGGTTATGGTTATGTTTAGGGTTAGGTTTATGTCCATGGTTAGGTTTACAGTTATGTTTAGCATTACAGTTATGTTTAGGGATAGGATTACATTTAGTTTTAGGTTTATGGGTAAGTTTAGGTTTAGTATAGGGTTACTATTAGGGTTAGTGTTAGGTTTAATGTTGGGTTTAATGTTAGTTTTAGGTTTAACGTTAGGGTTACAGTTAGGGTTAGGTTTACGGTTAGGGTTAGGTTTAGAGTTAAGTTTAGGTTTAGGGTTAGGTTTATGGTTAGGTTTCTGTTTATAGTTAGGATTAGAGTTGCTGTTACAGTTAGATTTAGGTTTAGTATTACAGTTAGGGTTAAGTTTAGGGTTACAGTTAGGATTCGGGTTAGTGCTATGGTGAGGGTTAGGATTATGTTTAGGGTTAGCATTAGGCTTATAGTTAAGAGTTTGGCTTAGGTTTCTAGTTAGGGTTAAGGTTAGGGTTATGGTTAGTGTTAGGGTTAGCATTATAGTAGGGTTAGTGTTAGTTTTATGATTAGATTTAGGGTTTGGTTTGTGCTTAGGGTTAGGGTTAGGCTTACGGTTAGGGTTAGGGTTAGGCTTATGGTTAGGTTTAGGTTTAGTGTTATGTTTAGCATTAGCTTTAGGGTTAAGGTTGGGGTTAGTGTCATGGTGAGGGTTACAGTTATGGTTAGGTCTACTGTTGGGGTTAGGTTTGCATTTAGGGTCAGACTGAGGGTTACGGTTATGGTTATGGCTAAAATTATTATTAGGGTTGTGGTTATGGTTATGCTTAGGCTTAGGGTTAGAGTTATTTGTAGCATTAGGTTTTGGGTAGGGTTAGTGTTAGGGTTAGGATAATGGTTAGTTTTATTTTTACATTAAGGGTTAGGTTTAGGTTTAGAGCTAGTGTTAGGTTTAGGATTATGGTTAGGTTTAGTGTTGGGCTTACAGTTATACTTCAGGTTTAGGTTCAGTTTATGGTTAGCTTTTGGGTTATAGTTAGTTTTAGGGTTGCGGTTAGGGATTGGATTACATTTAGGGTTCGGTTTACAAGTAATCTTAGGGTTAGGGTAGTGTTACATTTAGGGTAAGTGTTTGGGTTACAGTTAGGTTTAGGGTTAGGTTTAGTGTTAACGTTACAGTAACAGTTACAGATAGGTTTACAGTTAGGGTTCTGTTTAGAGTTAAGGTTAGTGTTAGGGTTAGGGTTAGAGTTAGGGTTGGTTTAGGGTTAGTATTTAGTTATGGTTAAATTTAGGGTTCCATTAAGGGTTAGGGTTAGTGGTATGGTTAGCGTTAGGGTCAGGATTATGTTTAGGGTTAGGTTTGGGATACAGTTGGGGTTAGTGTTAGGCTTGCAGTTTTGGTTAGGGGTAGAGTTACAATTAGTGTTAGGTTTAGGTTTAGGGTTAGTGTTAGTATTACATTTAGAGTTAGGGTTAGGGTTGCACTTTGGGTTAGAGTTAGGATTATGGTTAGGGTAGCATCATGGTGAGGTTTACCATTAGTATTGGGATTAGTGTTCCGGTTAGTATTAGAGTTAGTCTTACAGTTAGGGTTAGGTTTAGAGTTATGGTTAACATTAGGGTTAGGTTTAGGGATAGGATTAAGGGTAGGGTTATGAGTACAATTAAGGGTATGGTTGCAGTTTAGGGTAGAGTTAGCGCTAAGTTTAGGTTTAGGGCTAGCGTTACAATGTTAGGGTTAGGCTTACTATTAGGGCTAGATTTAGAGTTAAATTTAGGGTTATGATTATTCTTAGGGTTAGGGTTAGGGTTACAGTTTGGGTTAGGGTTAAGGTTATGATTAGAGTTAGTTTTAGGGTTAGTGTTAGAATTAAGGTTATGTTTAACATTACCAATATGGTTATGCTTAGGTTTATCATTAGGGTTAAGTTTAGGGTTAGGGTTATGTTTAGGGTTAGGATTGTGCTTATGTTTAGTGTTAGGATTAGGGTTATGGTTAGGTTAGTGTGAGGTTTATGGTTAGAGTTAGGGTTATGGTTGCGGTTAGGTTTAGAGTTAGGATTGCAGTTAGATTAAGTGTTAAATTTAGGGTTACAGTTAGGCTTAGGGTTAGGTTTAGGGTTAGAGTTAAGTTTACTGGTAGGTTTATGGTTAGGATTAGGGTTAGGATTTGGTTAGGGTTAGGTTCAGGTTTTTGATTAGACAGTGTTACTGGTATGGTTAGGATTACATTTAGGGTTACTAATAGGGTTAGAGTTACATTTAGGTTTAGGGTTAGGGCTAGGGTCATGGTTAGTGTTCGGGTTAAGGTTATGGTTAGGGTTTGAGTCAAAGTTAGGGTTACATTTAGGGTTAACGTTAGGGCTACAGTTAGGGTTACTCTTACAGTTAGTGTTAGTTTTACAGTTAGATTTAGGTTTAGGGTTATAGTTAGGATTAGGCTTATGGTTAGTGTATGGGTTAGGATTACATTTGGAGTTAGGGTTAGGATTATGGTCAGAGCTAGTGTTAGGGTTATGTTTAAGTTACTGTTTGTTTTACTTAGGGTTAAGGTTAGGGTTAGTGTTAGGGTTTGGGTTAGGTTTATGTTTAGGGTTAGTGTCAGGGTTATTGTTAAGGTTGGATTTAGGGTTAGACTTATGGTTAGTGTTAGGGTTGAGTTTCTGTTAGGGTTATTGTTAGATCTATGGTTATGTTGTGGGTTAGTTTTATGGTTATGGTTAGGTTTTGTGTTATGGTTAGCTTTAGGGTTGCAGTTAGGAATAGGATTATACTTAGGGTTAGGTTTAAGGTTAAGGTTAGGGTTAGGGTTAGGGTTAGGGTTAAGCTAGGGTTAAGTTTAGGGTTACAGTTAGTTTTAGGATTAGGCTTGGAGTTAGTGTTATTGTTATGGTTAGGGTTAGGTTAATGGTTAGTGTTAGGTTTAGAGTTAAGGTTAAGGTTAGGGCTTTGGTAGGGTTACGTTTGGTTTTATGCTTAGAGTTCAGATTAGGGTTATTGTTACAGATAGATTTATGAGTAGTATTATAGTTAGGATTAGGTTTAGGGTTACAGTTGGGGTTAGGGTTAGTGTTAAGGTTAGTGGAGGCCTGCCCATTAGCTCATTTCTTCAATCCCTGGTTCCACAAAAAAATAGATAGATAGATAGATAGATAGATAGATAGATAGATAGATAGATAGATAAAAAAGTTAGTGTTAGGTTTAGGATTTGGTTAGAGTTAGCATTAGGGATATGACTAGGGTTATGGTTAGGCTTACACTTAGAGTTAGGGTTAGGGTTCCGTTTAGGGTTAAGATTAGGGTAATGGTTAGTGTCAGGGTTTCGATTACATTAAGAGTTAGTGTTAGTTTTATTCTTAGAGTTAATGTTAAGTTTGCAGTTTTGATTAGGTTTAGGATTATGGTTACGGGTTATAGCTAGGGTTAGTTAGGATTAGGGTTAGGGTTAGTGTTAGAGTTAGTGTTACAGTTATGGTTAGGGTTAGGCTTACAGTTAGGTTTGGGATTAGATTATGCTAGGGTTAGTGTTAGGTTTAGGGTTATGTTTAGATTTAGGGTTAGGGTTATTTTTCCTGTTAGATATGGTTAATGTTAGGATTAGGGTTACTGTTAGCATTACGGTTATGGTTACTGTTATGGTTAGGATTAGGTTCAGGTTTACCGTTATTGTAAGGGTTGGGGTTACAGTTATAGTTAGTTTTAGGGTTATGGATAGTGTTGGCTTTAGGGTTATGGTTATGGTTAGGGTTAGGTTTATGTTTAGGGTTACGGTTAGGGTTATGTTTATGGTTAGGTTTAGGTTCAAGTTACAGTTAGGTTTTGGATTACAGTTAGTGTTAGTTTTATTTTTAGAGATATGATTACATTTAGGGTTAGGTTTATGGCTAACTTTAGGGTTAGGGTCAGGGTTACAATTAGGGTTTGTGTTAGGGTTACAGTTAGGTTTAGGGTTAGGTTTAGTGTTAGCATTACCGTTACAGTTAGGATAAGGTTTGCAGTTAGGATTAGGTTTAGAGTAAGGTTTAGGGTTAGGGTTATGATTTGTTTAGGTTTACAGTTAGGGTTAGGTTTATGCTTATGGTTAGGGTTAGAGTTATGGTTATGGTTATGTTTAGAGTTAGTGTTAGGTTTATAGTTATAGTTAGATTTAGGGTTAGTATTACAGTTAGGGTTAGGCTAGGGGTACATTTAAGGGTAGGATTTGTTATGGTTAGGGTTAGGGTTAGGATTGCAGTTAGGGTTAGGGTTAGGGATATGGTTAGGGTTAGGTTTAGACTTAGAGTTATGGTTAGGGTTAGAGTTACAATTAGGGCTAGGTTTAGTGTTATGGTTAGTATTAGGGTTATGGTTACGGTTAGGGTTAGTGTTAGTTTTATCCTTAGAGTTAGGATTAGGTTTATGGTTAGCATTAGGGTTCAGATTATGGTAAGTGTAGCGTTATGGCGAGGTTTAATGTTAGTGTTAAGTTTAGTGTTATGGTTAGTTTCAGGGTTAGTCTTATGGTTAGGGTTAGGATTAGGGTTATGTTTAGCATTTGTTTAGGATTAGGGATAGGATTAAGTTCAGGGTTATGTGTACAGTTAAGGTTAAGGTTAGGTTTAGGGTTAGTGTTAGAGTTAAGGTTAGGGTTACTGTTATTGTTAGCGTTAGTGTTACAGTTAGTGCTAGGGTTAAGGTTATGGTTGGGGCTAGATATAGAGTTAAGTTTAGTGTTAGGGTTAGGGTTAGGGTTAGGTTAGGCTTAGGGTTATGGTTAGTATTAAGGTTATGGTTATGGTTAGTTTTAGGCTCAGGGTTCCAGCTAGGGTTAGGGTTAGACTTATATTTAGGTTTAGGTTTAAGGTTATTGTTATGGTTAGATTTAGCTTTAGAGTTACTGTTAAGATTAGGGCTTGGGTTATGGTTAGTGTTAGTTTTAGGGTTACAGTTAGGGTTATGCTTAGGATTAGCTAGGGTTAGGATTAGGGTTAGTTAGGGTTTGAGTTACGGTTATGTTTAAGGTTAGGTTTACTGTTAGTGTTAAATTCCGTTTAGGGTTAGTTAGGATTAGGGTTAAGGTTAGGGTTACCATTAGGATTATGGTTAGGATTACATTTAATGTTACTATTGGGCTTGGGGTTATGTTTAGAGTTAGGGTTATTTTTACTTATAGACTTATGGTTACTGTTGCAATTTGGTTTAGGGTTATGGTTAGAGTTATGCTTATGGTTAGGATTAGGTTTAGGGTTACATTTAGGGTTCAGGTTAGGGTTATGGTTAGAATTAGAGTCAGGGTTAGGATTACAGTTAGGTTAATGGTTGTGTTTGTTACAGCTAGAATTAGGGTTATGGCTGTTGTTAGTTTTATGATGTGGTTAGGGTTAGAATTATGGTTAGAGTTACCGTTCTTTTTTAGTTTATCATTAGGTTAGGGTTACATTTGTGGTTAGGTTTAGTATTATGGTTAGTGTTAGGGTTAGTGCTAGGCTTAAGGTTAGGTTTAGGTTTACAGTTAGGGTTAGAGTAAGTTGTAGGGTTAGGGTTATTGTAGGTTTAAGTTTAGGGTTAGGACAAGGGTTAGGGTTGTTACATTTAGGGTTAGTTTTAGGGTTAGAGTTAGGGTTAGGTTTTGGGTTGCGGTTAGGTTTAGTGTTGTGCTTAGGGTTAGGGTTAGGGTTAGGGTTACAGTTAGTGTTATGTTTATGTCTAGATTTAGGGTTAGGGTTACTGTTGGGGTTGGATTTAGGGATATGGTTAGGTTTAGGGTCAGGGTTACAGTTACAGTTAGTGTTAGGGTTAGGGTTACAGTTTGGGTTGGGGTTAGGGTTAAGGTTAGGGTTACAGTTAGGGTTACAGTCTGGGTTAGTTTTAATATTACAGTTAGGGTTAGTGTTAGGGTTACTCTTAGCATTAGGTTTATGGTTAGCATTACGGTTAAGGTTATGGTTAGGGTTATCGTTAGAGTTAAGGTTAGGGTTAGCTTTAGGGTTATGGTTAAGGTTATTGTTAGTGTTAGTTAGGTTTAAGGTTATGGTTAATGTTTGGGTTAGGGTTACAGTTATGATTAGCATTGGGGTTACGGTTAGGGATAGGGTTAGTGTTACTGTTAGGGTAGCATTAAGGTTAGGGTTATGTTTAGAGTTAAGGTTAGGGTTATTTCTCTGTTAGATTTAGTGTTAGTGTTACAATTAGGGTTAGGGTTAGGGTTACTATTAAAGTTAGGGTTATGGTTACATATATGGTTAGGATTAAGTTTAGGGGTACTGTTAGGATTCAAGTTAGTCTTGCTGTTAGGGTTAGAGTCAGGGTTAGGGATAGGATTAGGGTTAGGGTTATTTTTGGGGTTGTTACAGTTATATTTAGGATTATCTTTAGCGTTAGTTTTAGAGTTACAGTTAGGGTTAAGGTTAGGGTTACAGTTATGGTTAAGTTTACTGTTAGGGTTATGGTTACCTTTAGGGTTAGGTTTAGGGTTATGGTTAAGGTTAGAGTTAATTGTAGGGTTAGGCTTAGTATAGGGTTAGGTTTAGGGTTTGGTAACGATTGGGGTTATTGTTACATTTAATGTTAGGTTTAGGGTTAGAGTTACAGTTAGGTTTAGGGTTATGGTTAGGTTTTAGGTTTGTGCTTACAGTTATGGTTAGGGTTAGGTTTAAAGCTAGCTTTAGGGTTAGGGTTAGAGTTAGGGTTAGGGTTCTAGGTGGTGTTAAGGTAGGATTACAGTTAGGGTTATGGTTAGCGTTATGTTTAGGGTTGGTTTAGGGTTATTCTTGCAATTATGTTTAAAGTTAGTGTTATGGTTAGGGGTAGGGTTAGTGTTACTCTTAGGGTTGGCATTAGGGTTACAGTTAGGGTTAGGTATAGGGTTACTGTTAGGGTTCTTTTTAGGGTTATGGTTAGGGTTAGTGTTAGGATTACTGTTAGCGTTAGGGTTATGGTTAGCGTTACAGTTCGGGTTATGATTAGAGATGCCATTATGGTTAGATTTACATTTAGTATTAAGTTTGGGTTCCAATTAGTGTTAGGGTTAGGGTTAAGGTTATGGTTGGTGGTAGCATTATGGTTAGTATTAGGGTTAGGGATATGGTTAGGCTTGGGTTTATGGTTATGATTAGGGTTAGGGTTGGGCTTAGATTTAGGTGTAGGGTTACAGTTACAGTTAGGATTAGGGTTAAGGTTACTGTTAGCAGTAATGTTAGTTTTATGTTTAGAGTTAGAGTTACAGTTAGGGTTAGCATTAAGCTAACCTAGTGTTAAATTTAGGGTTGCAGTTAGCCTTAGGGTTAGAGTTAGGGAAAGGATTACGGTTGTTAGTGTTACAACTAAGTTAGGGTTAAGGATAGGATTACAGTTAGGATTAGAGTTAGCACAAAGGTTAGGGTTGGGATTAGGGTTAGAATTAGTCTTAGTTACTTTTTACTCAATGCTGGGACAAATACACAACAATCAAAATGAAGGAAGGAAAGGTTTATTTAGCTCACAGTTACTGGAAAGTTCAGTCCGTATTCCGCTGGCTCCAAGGCAAACAACAGCAGTTCACGCAGCAGAAAACAATGAAGAGCAGAGGAGGAGCAGCAGCTGCAGGGGCGTCCATCAAGCCTCTCTCTTCCTTCTGCACTGACTGCGAAGATCAGTGCTCCACAGTGAAGATCAGAGCTCCTCCAAAGTGGTGTGGCTGCCGAGATCAAGCTCCTCCAAGACTGGGACTTCTCCATGGAAGCAGGGCAGGGCAGCAGGAAACCAGGCAGGATGGCTTCCTGTCTTTCTCAATTCCTGGGCCCTGCCCACCTTCAGGGCAAGGCCCCCATGCTGAGATCTGCCTGAGCTGGAGCTGATTTAGCCAAGTTGACACAATGTATCAACTAACACAGCATTACAGTTAGTGTTAGGTTTCAGGTTATGGTTTGGGTTGGGTTTAGAGTTAAGGTTAGGGTTAGGGTTAGGTGTATGGTCAGTGGTAGTGTTATGTTTATGGTTAGGGTTATGGTTAGGGTTAATTTTAAGATTGGATTTAGGGTTAGTGTTATGGTTAGGGTTAGGATTAGAGTTAATGTTAGGGTTAGGGTTACAGTTACAGTTACGTTTAGGTTTATGGTTAGGGTTACAGTTAGTATTACAGATAGGGTTAGAAAATGGTGAGGGTTATGTTTATGGTTAGGGTTAGTGTTATCTTTAGTGTTAGGTTTAGGTTTATGGTTAGTGTTAAGTTTAATGATACATTTAGGATTAGGGTTAGGCTTACTGTTTGGATTAGGTTTAGGGTTACAGTTAGCATTAAAGTTAGGGTTAGGGTTAGGGTTAGGGTTAGCATTACATTTAGTGTTAGGCGTAGGATTACAGTTGGGGCTAAGTTTAGATTTAATTTTAGTGTTAAGTTTAGGGTTAAGGTTAGGGTTAGGGTTAGGGTTAGGATTACAGTTCAGGTTAGGCTTAGAGTAAGGCTAGGGTTATGTTTAGGGTTACTTAGGGTTATGGTTATGGTTACCGTTATGGTTAGTTAGTGTTAGGGTTAGGGTGAGGGTTCCGTTTAGGTTTAGGGATAGGGTTACATTTAAGGTTAGAGTTAGGGTTAGGGTTACAGTTAGGGCTAGCATTATGTTTAGAAGTATTCTTATGATTATTTTTACTGTTAGATTTAGGGTTAGTGTTATGGTTAGGGTTAGGTTTATGGTTACTGTTATGGTTTTGGTTATGATTAGGGTTAGGGCTACAGTTAAGGTTCAAGTTAGGATTACTGTTAGGGTTCGAGTCAGGGTTAGGTTTCAGTTAGGGTAAGGGTTAGAATTATGGTTAGCATTAGGTTCAGTGTTATGGTTACAGTTAGTGTTATGGTAAGGGTTATTGTTTTGCTTAGGGCTACTGTTAGTTTTAGGATTACGTTTGGGGTTAGGTTTAAGGATACAGTTAGTGTTATTCTTAGTATTCTGTTTATTGTTAGCATTAAGTTTAGAGTTAAGGTTAGGGTTATGGTTATAGTTAAAGTTAAGGTTATGGTTATGGTTAGAGTTACAGTTATGGTTAGTGTTATATTTAGAGTGTGGGTTAGAGTTATTGTTACATTAGATTTAGGGCTAGCAGTACAGTTAGGGTTAGGTTTATGTTCACATTTAGGTTTATAGTTTGTTTTATGTTTAGGGTTAGGGATTGGATTATGATTAGGGTTAGTTTAGGATTATGGTTAGCTTTATTATAAGTTTTACACTTAGAGTTAGGGTTTGGGTTGTGGTTAGGGTTAGGTTTAGGATTATGGTTAAGGTTAGTGTTAGGCTAACAGTTAGGGTTAGGGTTACAGTTAGTTAGGTTTAGGGTTAGGGTTAGAGTTAGAGTTAGGTTTAGGTTTACAGTTAGGGTTAGTGTTAGATTTACCCTTAGTGTTAGGGTTAGGTTTATGGTTAGGTTTAGGTTTAGGATTACAGATAGGCTTAGAGAATGGTGAGGGTTACTGTTATAGTTAGGGTTAGTGTTACCTTTAGGGCTAGAGTTAGGTTTATGGTTACTGTTAGGTTTAGGGTTATGTATAGGGATAGGGTTAAGTTTAAGGTTAGTGTTAATGTTAGTTTTACATTTAGAGTTAAGGTTAGGATTAACATTTGGGTTAGTGTTATGCTTACGGTTAGTTTTAGGTTTAGGGTTAGGCTAGAGCTAGAGTTAGGGTTATGGTTTGAATTAGAGTTAGGGTTATGGTTAGCATTAGTGTTAATTTTACACTTAGGGTTAGGGTTATGGTTAGGTTTAGGGTTTGGATTATGGTTAGGGTTACCATTATGGTGATGTTTACTGTTACTTTTAGGGTTGGCATTACTGTTAGAGTTAGGGTTAGGGTTAGGACAATGTTTAGGGTTTGGTGTAGGGTTACTATTGGCATTAGGGTTAGCATTAGGGATATGATTATGTTTAAGGTTAGGTTTATGGTTAAGGATAGGGTTAAGGATAGGATTACAGTTAGGGTTAGAGTTAGCATTAAGGTTAGGTTTGAGGTTAGGATTAGATTTAGCGTTTCAGTTATAGTTAGGTTTAGGATTATGGTCAGGCTTGTGAATAGATTTAAGTTTAGGGTTATGGTAAGGGTTATGGTTACAGTTATTGTTACAGTTAGGATTAGGGTTAGGTTTACAGTCAGGGATAGTGTTAGGGTCATGGTTAGTGTTATGATTAGGGTTAGGGTTATGTTTAGGGTTAATGTTAAGGTTATGTTTAACATTACATTTAGGGTTATGGTTATGTTTAATGTTAGATTTAGTGTTATGTTTATTTTTAGGGTAAGGATTATGGTTAGGCTTAGGGATAGGTTACAGTTAAGGTTAGTGGTAGTGTTATGGTTAGGGTTAGTGTTATGATTACAGTTAGGATTAGGTTTGGAGTTTCAATTAGGGTTAGGGTTAGGGTTAGGGTTAGGTGTAGGGTTACAGTTAGGGTTAGGTTTATGATTATGGTTAGGGTTAGAGTTGCAGTCAGATTTAGGGTTAGGGTTAGGGTTATGGTTAGGTTTAAGGTTAAGTTAGGGTTAGAGTTACAGATTGGGTTAGAATTAGGTTTATGATTAGCACTAATGTTATGGTTAGAGTTATAACTAGGGTTAGGTTTAGGGTTACAGTAAGTGTTAGGGTTAGGGTTAGGGTTATGCTTAGTGATAGCATATGGTTAGTGTTAGGATTAGGGTTACATTTAGGGTTAGGGTTATGGTTATCATTAGTTCTACAGTTACTGTTAGGGTGATTGTTATATTATGATTTGCATTAACTTTAGGGTTAGGGTTAGGGGTGCGTTTGTGTTTAGGGTTATGGTTAGGATTAGGTTTGGGGTTACAATTAGGGTTATGGTTAGGTTTAAGCTTATGATTAGGGTTACAGTTACACTTAGGTTTAGGTTTAGTGTTAGAGTTTGGGTTAGGGTTACAGTTAGGGTTAGAGTTAGGGTTACTGTTTAGGTTTTGGTTAGGGTTAGGGTTAGTGTTACATTTACTCTTAGGTTTAGGTTGAGGGTTACACTTATGGTTCCACTTAGGGTTGTGGTTAGGGTTAGAGTCATGTTAGGGTTACATTTAAGATTAAGTTTAGGATTACTGTTAGGGTTAGGTTTATGGTTGCATTTAGGATTAGGGTTAGGGTTAGTGTTATGGTTGTGTTTAGGGTTAGAGTTATGGTTTTGGTTAGGTTTAGGGTTACTGTTAGGGTTAGGGTTAGGGTTATGTTTAGTGCTATGTTTAGGGTTAGTGTTAGTTTTACCATTAGATTTAGGGTTAAGGTTACAGTTACCATTAGGGTTAGGATTATGGTTAGGTTTAGGGTTATGTTTAGGCTTAGGGTTAGTGTTACAGCTAAGGTTAGGTTTGTTTTTGATTAGGCTTAGGTGTTGGGTTAGGTTTAGGGTTAGGGTTAGGGTTAGGGTTACGTTTAGTGTTAGCGTTAGTGTTACAGTTAGATTAGGGTTAGGTTAGGGTTTCATTTAGTGTTAGTGTTAGGGTTATGATTAGCATTACCATTATGGTTTAAAGTTATGATTAGAGTTAGGTTTAGGGTTACAGTAAATGTTAGAGGGTTAATTTTATGTTTATCATTAGTGGTAGCATTGCTGGTAGTGTTAAGTTTAGGGTTATGGTTGGGGTTAGGTTTAGGGTTACAATTAGGGTTAGGGTAGAGTTAGCCTTAGGGTTAGAGTTACAGTTACACTTAGGGCTAATGTTAGGGTTAGGTTTATGGCTATGGTTAAGGTTTAGGGTTATGGTTAGATTTTGGCTTAGGGTAATATTTAGGGTTTGTGATAGGTTTTCAGTTTGTGTTATGTTTAGGTTTAAGATTGGGGTAAGTGTTAGTGTTAGAGTCATGATTAGGGTTTATGGTAGGTTTATGGTTAGGGTTAGTGTTAGGTATATGGTGAGGCTTAGGATTATGGTTACGATTAGAATTAGGGTTATGGTTAGGGTTAGGGTTAGAATTACTGTTAGGGTTACAGTTAGGGTTAGGGTTAAGTTTATGATTCAGGTTATGCTTAGGGTTAATTTTATTGTTAAGTTTAGGGTTAGAGTTAAGGTTATGATTAAGGTTAGGGCTACAGTTTTGGTTTGAATAGGTGTAGAGTTGTAGTCAGGGTTATTTTTAGGGTTACAGTTAGGGTTAAACTTAGGTTTAGTATTATGATTGGCATTAGGTTTAGGGTTATGTTTAGGGTTAGGGTTAATTTTAGGGTTAGGGTTAGGTTTACCTTTAGGGTTAAGTTTACTGTTACAGTTAGGGTTATGGTCAGAGTTAAGTTTAGGGTTATGATTAGTCTTAAGGTTAGAGTCACTGTGATGGTTTGGTTAGGGTTAGGATTAGGTTTGGGATAGGTTTAGGATTACAGTTTCGGTTAGAGTTTGTGTTGGGTTTATGGTTATGGTTAGGGTTATGATTATGATTACAGTTACTTTTAGGTTTATGGTTAGTGTTAGGTTTATGCTTATGGTTAGAGTTAGAATTAGTATACAATTAGGATTAATGTTATGTTTAGAGTTACAGTTAGGTTTAGGATTAAGTTTAGGGTGAGAGTTGGAGTTTAGGATACAGTTTCACTTAGCGTTAGGTTAGGGTTACAGTTAGGGTAAGTGTTAGGGTTAGGGTTAGGGTTTGGCTTAGGGTTAGGTTTCCAGTTAGTGTTGATGGTAACTTTATGTTTAATTTTAGGTTTAAGGTTACAGTTAAAGTTAGGGTTAGGTTTATGATTAGCATTAGGGTTACAGTTAGGTTTATGTTTAGGGTTAGGTTTAAGGTTCCCGTTTGGGTTAGGATTAGGGCTTGGGTTGTGGTTATGGTTAGGTTTAGGGTTAGGGTGACAGTTAAGGTTAGGGTTAGGGTTATTGTTAGGATTAGGTTTAGGGTTAGGCTTAGGGTTAGGATTACTGTTATAGTTAGAGTTAGGGATAGGGTTACTTTTAGGATTAAGCTAAGGTTACATTTGGGTTAGGGTTAGGGTTAGGGTTAGGGTTAGGGTTATGTTTAGGATAAGATTTAGGTTTAGTCTAGAATTAGGTGTATGGTTATGGTTAGCATTTTGGTTAGGGTTAGGGATAGGTTTATGGCTATGGTTGGAAATATGGTTAAGATTAGAGTTAGGGTTAGGGTTACAAGTAGTGTTACAGTTAACGTTAAGATTAGGGCTAGGGTTATGGTTAGTGTTACAGTTGGTATTAGGGCTAGGGTTATGGATGGGGTTAGGTTTAGAGTTATGTTTAGTAATAGGATTAGGGTTAGGGTTATGGTTACAGTTAGAGTTAAGGTTAATGTTATGTTTAGAGTAATGTTTAGGGTTATTGTTTGATTTAATCTTAGTGTTAGGGTTAGGTTTATGGATAGGGTTATGGTTAGGATTAATTTTAGGATTAGGGTTTGGGTGAGGGTTTTAGTTAGAATTAAGGTTAGTTTTACCTTTAGGATTCAAGTTAGCCCTATGGTTAGCTTTACATTTAGGGTTACTTTTAGGGTTAGGGTTAGTGTTGCAGTTAGGGTTAGGGTTAGTATTATGTTTAAGTTAGGGTTAAGGTTATTGTTAGGATTAGATTTAGGCTTAGTGTTACTGTTAGGGTAAGGTTTAGTGTTAGGTTTAGGTTTCTGGTTAGGGTTAGGGTTAGAATTAGGGTTGCAGTTAGGATTAGGGTTAAGATTATGGTTAGCATTATGGTTATGGTTAGCATTACGGTTAGAGTTCTGGTTAGTGTTATCGCTAGGGTTAAATTTAGGGTTAGGGTTAGGGTTCCAGTTAGAATTAGTGTTAGTTTTACAGTTAGAGTTAGGGTTAGGGTCACAGTTAGGATTAGGTTTAGGCTTACTGTTAGGGGTAGGCTTATTTTTACAGTTAGGATTATTGTTAAGGTTAGGGTTATGGTTAGGTTTCAGGTGAGGGTTACAGTTAGGGTTAGGGTTTGATTTTGGTTGAGGGTTAGGGTTAGGGTTAGGGTTACGGTAAGGGTTACAGATAGTTTTAGGGTTATGGTTATGGTTAGGGTTAGTTATAGGGCTACAGTGAAGCTTAGTGTTAGGATTATTGTTAGCATTAGGGTTATGGTTATCTTTATTGTTAGGGCTATGAGTAGGAGATTTTTAGGGTTAAGGTTATTTTCAGGGTTAGGGTTAAGTTTAGGGTTAGGGATAGGGCTGTGATTAGTGTTAGGCTTAAGGTTATGGTTAGGCTTAGTGTTAAGTTTATGGTTAGAGTTAGTGTTAGGGTTATGATTATGGTTAGAGTTAGGATTAGAGTTATGGTTAGATATAGGGTCAGGGTTGTTCTTTTTATGCATAGAGTTAGGGTTAGTGTTAAGGTTAGGTTTATGGTTAGGATTATGGTTAGGGTTAGCATTAGGATGACATTTATGGTTAGTGTTAGGGTTAGTGTTACTGTTAGGTTAGGGTTAGGCTTATACTTAGGTTTGGGTTTAGGGTTTCAGTTAGCATTAGGTTTACCATTAGGAGTAGGATTACGGTTATGGTTAGGGTTACAGTTAAGGTTAGTTTTAGCGTTATTGTTAGGGTTATGATTAGAGTTAGGGTTAGGGTTACGGTTAAGGTTATGATTACAGTTAGGGTTAGGGTGAGAGTTACAGATAGGGTTAGAATTAGGGTTATGTTTAGCCTTACCATTATGGTTTGATTTATGTTTAGGGTTAGGTTTAGGGTTACAGTTAAGGTTAGGTTTAGGGTTATGATTAGTCATAGCGTTACAGTTAGTGTTAGGGTTTGGGTTACAGTTAAGATTACAATTAGGGTTATAATTAGGTTTAGGGTTAGGCTTAGGTTTAGGGTTAGTGTTACAGTTACATTTGGATAAGCTTAGGGTTAAGGTTAGGGTTAGGGTAACAGGGTTATGGTTAGAGTTAAGGTTAAGGTTACCATTAGGGTTTGGTTTATGGTTAGGGTTACAGTTAGGGTTAGGGTTAGGGTTAGGGTTAGTGTTACCATTAGAGTTAGTGTTAGTTTTACAGTTAGATTTAGAATTAGGATTAGGCTTACAGTTATGGTTAGGGTTAGATGTATGGTTATGGTTAGGTTTAGTGTTATGTTTAGTGTTAGGCTTATGGTTACGTATATCGTTACTTTAGAGTTCGGTTTAAGGATAAGGTTAGGTTTAGCATTAAGGTTAGGGTTACAATTAGGGTCAGTGTTAGTGTTATGTTTAGGTTTAGGGTAAGGCTTAGGGTTAGCATTACATTTATGGTTCGGGTTAGGTTTACAGTTAGGGTTAGGTTTAGAGATAAGCTTAGGGTTAGGGTTAGGGTTAGGGTTATGATTGGGTTTAGAGTTATGGCTAGTATTACGGTTAGGGTTTGGGTTAGGGTTATGGTTAGGGTTAGGGTTAGTGTTATGGTTAGTGTTAGGGTTATTGTTATGGTTAGATTTAGGGTTAGTGTTACAGTTAGTGTTAGGTTTAGAGTTACAGCTAGGGTTAGGGTTAGTATTATGTGTAGGCTTAGGATTAGGATTACGTTTATGGTTATGGTTAGGAATGTAGTTAGGGGTTAGGCTTAAGGGTTAAGGTTAAGGTTATGTTTAGGATTAGGGTTAGGGTTATGTTTAGTGTTACTGTTAGGGTTGCTGTTATAGTTAGTGTCAGTTTTATGCTTATAGTTAGGGTTATGGTTGCGGTTAGCATTAGGGTTTGAATTACAGTTAAGATTAGTGTTAGGTTTAAGTTTAGGTTTAGGTTTACTGTTATGGTTAGGGTTAGGATTAGGCTCATGGTTAAGTTAGGTTTAGAGTTATGATTTGCATTAGGTTTAGGTTAAGGACAGGATTAAGGTTAGGTTTATGAATACAGTTAAGGTTAGTGTTAGGGTTCTGTTTAGGGTTAGTGTTACAGTTAGCATTTAATTTAGGTTTAGAGTTAGGTTTAGCATTGCAATTAGTGTTAGGGTTATTGTTATGTTTGGGGTTAGGTTTAGAGTTAAGTGTAGCATTAGTGTCAGTGTTAGGGTTAGGGATACGGTTAGTGTTAGGGTTATGTTTATGGTTAGGGTTAGAGTTACGGTTAGGGTTAGTGTTAGGTTATTCTTATGTTTAGGTTTAAGGTTAGGGTTATTGTTATGGTTAGATTTCGGGTTAGTGTTACTGTCAAGTTTAGCATTAGGGTTATGGTTAGGGTTAATGTTATGGTTATTGTTAGAATTATGATAATGGTTAGGTAGAGTTAGGGTTAAGGTTACTGTTATGGTTAGGGTTAATGTTAAGATTAAGGTTATGTTTAGAGTTAGGGTTAGGGTTATTTTACCATTATATTTACTGTTAAGGTTACAGTTACAGTTAGGTTTATGGTTACTCTTAGGGTTAGGGTTGAGGTTACAGTTGTGGTTAGGATTCAGGTTACAGTTATGATTCAGGTTAGTGTTGTGCGTTAGGTGTAGAGTTAGTTGTAGAGTTAGGTTTAGGGTAAGGGTTAGGTTATTGTTACATTTAGGTTTAGGTTAATTATTAGGGTTAGGTTTAGGGTTATGGTTAGGTTTAGGGTTAGGCTTATGGTTAGAGTTAGAGTTAGTTTTACAGTTAGGGTTATAGTTAGTCTTAGGGTTAAAGTTAGGGTTGGGTTTTGGGTTATAGTTACTTTAGTGCTAGGTTTATGTTTAGGGTTAGGGTTAGGGTTATTTTTATGGTTAGATTTTGGGTTAGTGTTAAGGTCAGGGTTAGGATTAGGGTTACTCAGGCTTAGGGTTAGGGTTGTGGTTATGTTTAGGGTTACATTTACATTTAGAGTTATGGTTAGGGCTCAGGTGAGGTTTAGGGTTACGGTTAGAATTAAGCTTAGAGTTAGGCTTACAGTTAAGGTTAGTGTTATGGTTATGTTTAGGGTTAGGATTATGGTTAGGGTTAGTGTTAAGATAATGGTTAGGGTTTGGTTTAGGTTATGGTTAGGGTAAGGTTTAAGGTTATGGTTAGGGTTAAAGTTAAGGTTATGGTTAGCATTAACATTACTGTTAGAGTTAGGATTAGGGTTAGGTTTAAGGTAATGGTTAGAGTTATGGTTACAGTTAGAGTTAGTGGTAGAGTTACAGTTGTTAGGTTAGGGTTAGTATTATGGTAGGGTTAGGGTCAAGGTAAGGGTTAGGATTATTATTACATTTATGGTTAGGTTTAGGATTAGATTTCGGGTTAGGTTTAGGCTTATGTTAGCTTTACAGTTAGGGTTACAATTACCATACGAGTTAGTCTTAATGTTAGGGATAAGGATAAGGTTAGGTTTGTGGTTAGAGTTAGGCTTATGTATAGCTTTATGATTGCTCTTAGGATTAAGGTTCAGTTATGGTTAGGATCATGATTAGGCTTATGGTTAGAGTTAGGATTAGGGTTACAGTTAGGGATAGATTTAGGTTTATGTTTAGAATTGGGTTTAGGTTTATCGATTAGGATTACAGGTAGGGTTATGGTTAGGTTTAGTATTATGGTTAGGATTAGAGTTACAGTTAGTGTTAGGGTTAGGGTTATGGTTGGGTTAAGGTTAGGGTTAGGCTAGGTTAGGCTTGGATTCTGTTAGTGTTTGAGTTATGGTTAGGATTAGGATTACAGTAGAGTTAGGGTTACGGTTAGTGTTAGAGTTGGGGTTGGGGTTACAGTTATGGTTAGGGCTATGATCACAGTTAGTTTTAGGTGTATGGTTATGGTTAAGGTTAGAGTTGGGGTACTTTTAGGATTAACATTATGTGTAGATTTACAGTTATGATTAGATTTAGGGTTAGGTTTTGGGTTAGGGTTATAGTTAGGGTTATGGTTAGAGTTACATTTAGGGTTTGCTTTACCATTTCATTTAGGGTTAAAGTTTTATGGTAATGGTTATACTAAGGTTAATGTTAGAGTTATGGTTAGGCTTAAGTTTAGGTTTATGGTTAGGTTTAGTTGTAGCTTTACAGTTAATGTTAGGTTTAGGGTTACAGTTAAGGTTATGGTTAGGGTTAGGTTTAAAGTTACCATTTGGGTGAGGATTAGAGCTAGGGTTATGGTTACAATTAGGGTTTGTCTTAGGGTTATGGTTAGGATTAGGTTTAGGGTTAGGCTGGGACTTCCATTTAGGATTACAGTTACAGTTAGGGTGAGGGTTAGGGTTGTATTTAGGCTCCGGTTTAAGGTTATGGTTAGGATTAGGTTTATGGTGACAGCATTACAGTTAGGTTTAAGGGTAGGATTATGGTTAGGGTTAGAAATACAGTTCAGGTTAGGATTAGGGTTAGGGTTATAGTTAGTGCTACAGTTAGTGTTAAAGTTAGGTTTAGGATTAGGGTGAGAGTTATGATTAGTGTTAGGGTTATGGTTACAGATGGGGTTAAGTTTAGAATTAAGTTTAGGGTTAGTGTTAGGGTTAAATTTAGAGTTAGGGTTACATTTAGGTTTAAGGTTAGGGCTATGGTTGGGGTTAGGGTTACGGTTCGGGTTAAGGTTAGAGTTACAGTTAACTTTAGGGTTACAGTTATGGTTAGGGATAGGGTTAAGGTTACATTTAGGTTTAGGGTTAGACTTTAGGTTAGGGTTAGGTTACAGTTAGGGTTAGTGTTACATTTAAGGTTATGGTTATGGTTATGGTAAGGCTTAGTTTTAGGGTTACTGTTAGGGTTAGGGTTAGGGCTACTGTTAGGTTTCGCGTTAGGATTAAGGTCAAGGTTAGGGTTACAGTTATGATTAGCCTTAAGGTATGATTACCTTTAGGGTTTGGGTTAGGTTTAGGGTTATGGTTAGGGTTAGGATTATGGTTACAGTTCAGGTTACGTTTAGGGTTAATCATATTGTTAGATTTAGGGTTAGAGTTACAATTATGGTTAAGGTTAGGTTTAGGAAAAGTGTTACATTAGGGATATGGGTAAAGTTATGGCTAAGGTTAATTTTAGAGTTATGGTTAGGGTTAGGTTTCAGTTTAGGGTTATGGTTAGCCTTAGGGTTAGGATTACGTTTAGGGCTAGGGTTAGTGTTACAGTTAGGGTTAGGGTTAGGTTTACGTTTAGGGTTAGGTTTAAGGTTATGGTTTGCATTAGTTTTCAGGATAGGGATAGTGTTAGGGTTAGAGTTAGGGTTAGGGTTGCAGTTAGGGTTAGTCTAGGGTTACGGTTAGCGTTAGTGTTAGGCTTTTGGTTTGGTTTAGGCTTAGGGTTATGGTTAGGGTAAGGGTTAGGGTTACAGATAGGATTTAATATTAGTGTTGGGTTAGTGTTAGGGTGAGGGTTAATATTAGGATAGAGTTAGGGTTAGGGCTACGTTTAGGGTTACGATTTTGGGTTCATGTTCATGTTTGCTTTAATTTTAGAGTATGTATTAGCATTAGGATAATATTAGAGTTAGTGGTAGGTTTAGTGTTAGGTTTAGGGTCATAATGGTATTAGGGTTAGAGTTAGGATTAGTAGTAGGATTTAGATTTAGAGAAATGGTTTGAGTTAAGATTAGAGTAAGCACAGGATTAGGGTGAAGGTTTGGGTTAGGGTTAAGGTTAGGCTTAGTGCTATGATAGTGTTAGGTTTAGGGTGAAGTTTGGGTTTAGAGTTTGGTTTAGGGTTCAGATTAGTGCTAGGCTAGCGTTAGGGTTAGGTTTAGTGTTAGGGTCAGGATGTAGGTTCAGAGTTTGGGGTACATTTAGGTATAGGCTGAGAATATAGCTATGGTTAGTTTTAAGATTATGCTTAGGGATAAGTTTAAGTTTAGGGTTATTATTTAGGATTAAGATTAGTGTTAGGGTAGAGTTAGGGATAGAGTCAGTGTTAGGTTTCAGGGTAAGGGTTAGTGTTATTATTAGCCTTCGGGATAGGATAGTGTTAGGGTTAGTGTTAAGGTTAAGCCTACGTTTAGGATAGAGTTATGGTTAGGTTTATGGTAAAGGTTAGGATTAGGTTTAGTGTTAGGTTTCAGTGTTAGGGTTAGGGTTAGTGTTAGGGTTAGTGGAAGCATAGTGTTAGGGTTAGTGTCAGTGTTAGGGTTAGGGCAAGAATTAGGATAGAGTTAGGGTTACCCTTTAGACTCAAGTTTAGGATCAGGGATTGGTTCAGGATTTAGGCTTAGGTTTAATGTGAGGTTTAGGGTTAAGGTTCATTTTAGGATAAAGTTAGGGTTAAGGTTAGGGTTATGGCTATGGTTAGGATTGTTAGTGATAGTGTTAGTGCTAGGGGTAGGATAGTGTTAGGGGTAGTATTAGTGTTAGTTTTAGGGCTAGTGCTAGGATAGTGTTAATGTTAGGTTTAGGATTTGGGGTTAGGGTTTGATTTAGTGTTAATTTTAGGATTTAGCCTTAGGTTTAGTGTTAGTGTTAGGGTTAGTCTTAGGACAGTGTAAAAGTTAGTATTAGTGTTGCAGTTAGGTAAAAATGTATGATTAGAAGAGGGTTAGGTTTACAGTTAGAATTTAGGGTTTGAGTGAGGGTTAGGGATAGGATTAGGGTTAGGTTGAAGATTACGGTTATGGTTAGGATTAGTATTAGGGTTAGGGTTAGGGTTAGGGCTAGTGTTAAGGTAAGGATTCAGGTTAAGCTTTGTGTTATGGCTGGGATAAATTTAAGGTTAGGGTTATGGTTATGTTTAGGTTTGGGCTTAGGTTTCAGGGTTATGGTTAGCATTATTGTTAGGGTTAGATTTAGGATTGTGTTAGGGTTTGTCTGAAGTTAAGGGTTAAGGTTAGGGTTACAGTTAGGTTTAGTATAGATTTTAGAGCTAGCATTACAGTTAGGGTTAGGATTTAGTGTTAGACTTAGTCTTAGGATTAAGATTAGGGTTAAAATAGAGTTACTTTTAGGGTTAGGGTTACAGCTAAGGTTAGGTTTATGGTTAGGATTTAGTGTTAGAGTTATTGTTAGGCTTAGGATTAGGGACAAAATTGAATTAGGGTGAGGTTTAGAGATATGTTTAGATTTAGGGTCAGGTTTCAGGTTAGGATGAAGGTTGGCTTTATTGTTAGGGTTAGGTAAGGAGAGTGTTAGAGTTAGTGTCAGGGTTTGTGTTAAGGTTAGGGTGAGGATAGAGTTAGTGTGAGGTGTAGGGTTAGGGATATGGTTAGGTTTTATTGTTAGGGTGATGCTTAGTGTTAATGTTAGGGTTAGGGTTAAGATTTAGTGTTAGAGTTAAGGTTCCAGTTCCACTTACAATTTATGTTTAGAGTTAGTGTTAGGGTTAGTGTTAGGGTTAGGGTTAAAGTTAGAATAGAGTTAGCATTAGGGTTAGGATTTAGTATTAGTATTTGGCTAAGTTTTAGAGTATATGTTAGCATTAGGATAGTATTAGAGTTAGCAGTAAGGTTAGTGCTAGGGTTAGTGTTATGATAGGGTTAGGGTTAGAGTTAGTATTAGGATTAGGATTTAGGTTTAGAGTAAGGGTTTTGGGTTAACATTAGAGTAAGGATAATGTTAGAGTGAGGTTTAGGATTAGGGTTAGCTTTAGGGGTTAGGATAGCTTTAGGGTTAGGATAGCTTTAGGGTTAGAGTTAGCTTTGAGGTTAGAGTTAGGGTTAGAGTTCAGATTAGGGTTAGGATAGAGACAGTGTTAGGTTTAGGGTTAGGGTCAGGATGTAGGGTCACAGTTATGGGTAAGGTTAGCGTTAGGTTTAAAGTAAAGCTTGGGCTAGGTTTAGGGTCATTCTTAGCAATAGGTTTAAGGTTAAGGTTATGGTTTAGGGTTAGGATGAGTGTTAGGGTAGAGTTAGAGATAGGTCAGTATTAGGATTCAGGGTGAGGCTTAGTGTTATACTTAACCTTCGGGTTAGAATAGAGTTAGGGCTAATGTTAGAATTAAGCTTAGGTTTAGAATAGTTAGGGTTAGGGTTAGGGTGAGGGTTAGGGTTAGGGTTAGTGTTAGGTTTCAGTGTTAGGGTTAGGGTTAGGGTTAGCAGAAGGATAGTGTTAGGGTTAGTGTTTGTGTTATGGTTAGAGTAAGAGTTAGGATAGAGTTAGGGTTACCATTAGGACTTAAGGTTTGGATCCAGGTTAGGTTCAGGATTTAGACTTAGGTTCAGTGTTAGGTTTAGCGTTAACTTTAATGTTATGATAAATTTAGGGTTAGGGCTAGAGTTAGGGTTAGGGTAGTGTTCACGGTTAGGTTTAGTGTTATTTCTAGGGTTAGATTTAGGATTGTGAGGGCCGGGGAGAAAGCTCAGTGGAATAAGCACTTCCCTGGCAAATGCAAGAGCCTGAGTTCAATTCCTGGTTCTGCCAAAAAAATTATCTGACATCATTTATCTCATCATAAAATTCCATTAGCATTTTTAAGTGACTGAACAGGAAATTGTCTTTTGTTGACTAGCTTCTTGTGTTTGAGAGTGCTTGTCCTACATGTGTGATACCTTGGGAATTCTTCAGCATTCACTGAATCTCTGTTCTATACAAATCATGGAACTACTAAGGTATTGTACAGCAATCTTTCCTACTAACAAACATAAATTGATAAAGGAGCTCATGAGCTGATCAGTTGTAAACTTAGGTTTTTGAGGATTATGTGATAATAAATTATGTAATAATAAATTATGTAATAATAAATCTGAAATACATTTTTTAAACATTAAAAAAATAGATTTAGGATCATGTTAGAGTTAGTGTTAAGTTTAGGGTTAGGATTAGGGTTATGGTTAGGTTTAGTATGGAGTTAGAGCTAGCATTAGGGTTATGTTTAGGATTTAGAGTTAATGTTAGTGTTACTGTTAAGATTAGTGTTAAAATAGAGTTTCTATTAGGGTTGGGGTTACAGCTAGTGTTAGGTTTAGGGCTAAGATTTAGTTTTAAAGTTCTTGTTAAGATTATGGTTAGAATTGAATTAGGGTGAGGGTTAAGGATATGTTTAGATTTAAGGTTAGGTTTAGTGTTAGGATGAAAGGTTGGCTTTATTGTAAGGGTTAGCATTTGGTAAGGATAGTGTTAGAGTTCGTGCTAGTGTTTGCTTTAGGGTTAAGGTGAGGATAGAGTTAGGGTGAGGTGTAGGGTTAGGCATAAGGTTAAGTTCTAGTGTTAGGTTGATGATTAGTGTTAGGGTTAGGGTTAGGATTTGGATTTAGGCTTAGAGTTAGGGTTAGGATTACTGTTAGGAATTAGGGTTAGAGTTAGGGTTAGGGTTACATTTAGGGTTAGGATTTAGGGTTAGTGTTTGGGTTAGTTTTAAAGTACGTGTTAGCGTTAGGATAGTATTAGAGTTAATGGTAGGTTTAGTGCTAGGATTAGGTTTATGATAGCATTAGGTTTAGAGTTAGGTTTAGAATTAGGATTTAGGTTTAGAGTAGGGGTTAGGGTGAAGATTAGAGTAAGGATAAAGTTAGGGTGAGGGTTACAGTTAGGGTTAGGTTTAGGGTTAAGATAGCATTAGGGTTAGGATTTGGATTAGGGTTAGGATACAGATAAGGTTAGGTTTAGGGCTAGGGTTAGGATGTAGTTTCATAGTGCGGGGTAGGGTTAGCTATAGTCTTTGAATAAAACCAGGGTTATTGTTAGGGTTACACTTAGGGATAGGTTTAAAGTTAGGGTTATGGTTTAGGGTTAGGATTAGGATTAGTGTTAAGGCTGAGTTAGGGAGAGGGTCAGTGTTAGGTTTTAGGGAAAGCGTTAGTGTTATTGTTAGCCTTTGGGTTAGGATAGTGTTACAGTTAGTCTTAGGGTTAGGGCTAGGTTTAGGGTAGCATTATGGTTAGGGTTAGGGTAAGGGTTAGTATTAGGATTAGTGTTAGTTTTCAGTGTTAGGGTTAGTGGAAGGATAGTGTTAGGGTTAATGTCAGTGTTAGGTTTAGGGCAAAAGTTAGGATAGAGTTACAGTTACCATTAGGACTTAAGCTTAGGATCAGGGTTAGGTTCAGGATTTAGGCTTATGTTTAGTGTTACGTTTATGGTAAAGTTTAATGTTAGGATAACGTTAAGGTTAGGTTTAGGGTTATGATTAGGGTTAGGGTTACAGATAGTGTTAGGTTTAGTGTTAGTGTTAGGGGTGGGATAGTTTTAGGGTTAGTATTAGTGTTAGGTTTAGGGCTTGTGTTAGTATAGTGTTATTGTTAGAGTTAGGATTTAGGGTTAGAGCTCAGTTTAGTGTTTGGTTTAGGATTTAGGCTTTGGTTTAGTATTAGTGTAAGTGTTAGTCTTAGGGTTAGGGTTAGGGTTAGGGTTAGGGTTAGGGTTTGGATAAGTTTTGGATAATGGTTAGGAGAGGGTTAGGTTTAAGGTTAGAATTTAGGGTTTGAGCGAGGGTTTAGGTATAAGATTAGGGTGAGTATAGAGTTAGGGTTAGGGTTAGGATTAGGGTTATGGTTATGGTTAGGGTTAGTGTTAAGTTTTGCTTTAGGTTAAGGTTACGGTTGTGACGTGAATTAGTTTTAGGGTTAGGATTTAGTGTTAGGTCTATGGTTCATGTTAGGGCTAGATGTAGGATTGTGTTAGGGCTGGGTAAGGGTTAGGATTCAGGTTAGACTTAGGGTTAGGTCTCTGATAAAGTTAAGGTTAGAGTTAGGGTTAGGGTTACAGTTGGGGTTAGGATTAGGTTTCAGGGTTAGGGTTAGTGTTATTGATAGGGTTAATTTTAGGATCTTGTTAATATTAGGGTTAAGTTTAGGGTTAACATTAGGTTTATGGTTAGTTTTAGTATAGCATTGGACCTAGGGTTAGGGTTGGTGTTAGGATTTTGTGTTAGTGTTAGTGTTAGTGTTAAGGTTAAGATTAGCATAAAATAGAGTTACTGTTAGGGTTAGGGTTACTGCTAGGGTTAGTTTTAATGTTAGGATTTAATGTTAGAGTTAGTATTCAGGTTAGGATTAAGGATAGAAGTGAATTAGGGTGAGGGTTAGGTATATGTTTAGATTTAGGGTTAGATTTAGGTTTAGGATGAAGGTTTGGGTTTATTGTTAGGTTTAGATTTTGGTTAGGATAGTGTTAGAGTTAGTTTCAGCATTTGTGCTAGGGTTAGGGTGAGGATAGAGTTAGAGGAAGGTTTACATAAGGGTTAGTGTTATAGTCAGACTTCAGGTTAGGATAGTGTTAGGGTTAGTCTTAAGGTTAGGGCTAGGTTTAGGATAGAGTTAAGATTAGGGTTAGGCTAATTGTTAGATTTAGAGTTAGGGTTAGGTTTCGGTGTTAGGGTTAGGGTTAGTGTTAAGGTTAGCGGTAGGATAGTGTTAGAGTTAGAATTAGGGTTAGGATTAGGGTTAGGGTTAAGGTTAGGGTTAGGGCAAGAGTTAGGATAGAGTTAGGTTTGCCATTAGAACTTAAGGTTAGGATCAGGGTTAGGTTCTGGATTTAGGCTTAGGTTTTGTGTTAGGTTTAGGATTAAGGTTAATGTAGTAATAAGGTTAATGTAGTTAGTGTTAGGGTTAGGATTAGATTTAGGATTTAGGCTTAGGTTATTGCTAGTGTTAGGGTTAGGCTTAGGATAATGTTAGAGTTAGTGTTAGTGTTAGGGTAGGTTTAGGGTTACAGTTAAGATGGGGTTGGGTTTAGGGTAGAATTTAAGCTTCTAGTTAGTGTTAGGGTTAGGGTTATGGTTATGATAGAGTTCAGGTTAAGGTTACGCTTAGGTTTAGTATAGAGTTAGAGCTAGGGTTAGGGTTAGGGATAGGATTTGGTGTTAGTGTTACTGTTAGGTTTAAGATTAGGTCTAAAATAGAGTTACTGATAGCTTTGTGGTTATGGTTAAGGTTAGGTTTTAATGTTAGGTTTAGTATTAGTTTTAGGATTAGGGTTAGGATAGAATTTGGGTGAGGTTTAGGAATATTTTTAGATCTATGGTTAGATTAAGGTTAGGGTTATGGGAGTGTTAGGTAAGTGTTAGAGTTAATGTCAGAGTTTATGTTAGGGTTAGGGTGAGGATAGGGTTAGAGTGATATTTACGATTAGAGATGATGTTAGGTTTTCATGTTAGGGTTAGTGTTAATGTTAAGATTAGGGTTAGGATTTAGGGTAAGAGTTAGGGTTATGATCTAGGGTTAGAGTTAGAGTGAGGGTTAGGTTTTGGACTTGGGGTTAAAGGTAGGGTTAGGGTTTCAGTTAGGCTTAAGGTTATTATAGAGTTAGGGTTAGTGGTGGGATAGTGTTCAGTTTAGTGTTAGTGTTAGGGAGAGGGCAAGAGTTAGGATACAGTTAGGACTACTGTTTGGACTTAGGGTTAGGATCAAGGATAGGTTCAGTATTTAGGGTTAGTTTTACTGTTAGGTTTAGTGTTAAAGTTAATGTCAGGATAAAGTTAGTGTTAAGGATAGGGTTATGGTTAGGGTTAGGCTTAGGGCTAGGGTTAGGATTTAGTGTTAGGGAAGGGTAGTATTAAGGTTAGTATTAATGTTCAATTTAGGGCTAGAGTTAGGATAGGTTAGTGCTAGGGTTAGGATTTAGGGTTAGGGTTAGATTTAGAGTCAGGTTTAGGTTTTAGGCTTAGAGTTAGGGATAAAGTCAGTGTTAGGTTTCAGGTTAAGTGTTAGTGTTATATTTAACCTATGCATTAGGATAGTGTTAGGGTTATGGCTAGGTTTACAATAGAGTCAGGGTTAGGTTTAGGGTAAGGGTGAGGAATTATGGTGAGAGTTAAAGTTAGAGTTAGCAATAAGGTTAGGATAGTGTTAGGGTTAGGGTTAAAGTGAGGGTTAGCATTAGGATTAGGCTTAGGTTTAGGATAGATTTAATATTAGGGTTAAGGTTTGTGTTAGGATTTAGGGATAGGGTTAGTGGTAGGGTTAGGGTTAGGATAGTTATGGTTAGTGTTACCATTAGTGTTAGTGTTAGGCTTAGGGTTAGGGTTAGATTAGGGTTCAGGTTAGGGTTAGTGGTAGGATTTAGTGTTAGGGGTAGGGGTAGGATAGTGTTAGGGTTAATGTTATCATTAGGGTCAGGGAAAAAGTAAAGATAGAGTTAGGGTTACCATTTGAACTTAGGGTTAGGATCAGGGTTAGGTTCAGGATTTACGGTTAAGGTTATCTGTTAGGTTTGATGTTAAGGTTAATGGTAGAATAACATTAGGGTTAGGGTTACAGTTAGAGTTAGGGTCACAGCTAGGGTTATGGCTAATGTTAGGATTTAGTGTTAGTGCTAAGGGTAGGTGTAGGATCATGTTAGGGTTAGTATTAGTGTTAGGTTTATGGCTAGTGTTAGGATAGCACTAGTGTTACGGTTAGGATTTAGGATTAGGGTTAGGGTTACGGTTAGGTTTAGGATTTATGCTCAGGTTTAGTGTTAGTGTGAGGGTTTGCCTTAGGACAGTATTAGGTTTAGTGTTAGTTTTAAGGTTAGGTTTAGGTTTTCGGTTAGGATACGGTTGTGTTTAAGGTTAAAATTTATGGTTTGAGTTAGAGGTAGGGTTAGGATTAGGGTTTGATTATGGTTAGGTTTAGCGTTAAGGTTAGGCTTAGGGCTAGAGTTAGGCTTATGGTTAGGTTTAGTATAGAGTTAGAGCTAGGGTAGTATTAGGGTTAGGATTTAGTGTTAGTGTTACTGTTAGAGTTAAGATTAGGTTTATTATAGAATTACTGATAGGGTTAAGGTTCTGGTTACCATTAGGTTTAGGGTTGGGATTTAGTGTTGTTTATAAGTTAGGGTTAAGATTAGGGTTAGGATAGAATTAGGGTGAGGGATAGAGATAATTTTAGATTTAGGGTTAGGTTTAGGGTTAAGACTAAGGGTTTGTTTCATTGTTATGGTTAGGTTTTGGTTAGGGTAGTGTTAGAGTTAGTCTCAGAGTTTGTGTTCAGGTTAGGGTGAGGATAGTCTTAGGGTGAGGTTTAGGGTTAGGGGTTAGGGTTAGGTTTTAGTGTTAGGTTAGTGTTAGGGTTAGGGTTAGGATATAGGGTAATAGGGTTACAATTTAGGGTTAGAGTTAGGGTTAGGGCTATGTTTATGATTAGGATTTTGGTTAGGGTTTGGGTTAGTTTTAGAGTATGTGTTAGCATTAGGATAGTATTAGAGTTGCTGGTAGGGTTAGGGTTAGGATTA
The DNA here is from genome assembly GCF_000260255.1 of Octodon degus. NCBI lineage: Eukaryota > Metazoa > Chordata > Mammalia > Rodentia > Octodontidae > Octodon > Octodon degus. The sequence goes on from NW_004524698.1 coordinate 286,921, forward strand.
CAATAGGTTCAGGATTAGAGTTAGGGTTAGCGTTAGGATTATGATTTAGTTTTATAGTAAAAGTTAGGCTTATGATTAGAGAGGATAGAGTTAGGTTTAGGTTTAGGGTTAGGATAGCATTCGGGTTAGGGTTAGTTTTGGGGTTAGTGTTAGGGTTAGGATTAGGGTTAGGGTATTGATAGAGTTAGGTTTAGGGTTAGGATCAGGATTTAGGTTCAGAGTTAGGGTAGGGTTAGGGTTAGTGTTAGGGTTACACTTAGGGATAGGTTTAAGTTTAGGGTTACAATTCAGGGTTAGGGTTAGTGTTAGGTTTAGAGTTAGGGATAGTGTCAGTGTTAGTTTTCATTGTAACTTTAGTGTTGTAGTTAGCCTTCCGGTTAGGAAAGTATTAGGGCTGGTTTTAGGGTTAGGGCTAGGTTTAGGATAATCATGGTTAGGTTTAGGGTATAGGTTAGGAATTAGGGTGCGATTTTTAATTAGCGTTAGGATTAGGATAGTATTAGGGTTAGTGTTAGAGTGAGGGTTAGCATTAAGATTAGGCTTGCAGTTAGAATAGAGTTAGGAGTAGGTTTAGGGTTTAGGTTAGGATTCAGGGTTACAATTAGTGGTAAGATTAGGGTTAGGATACTGTTAGGGTTAGTGTAAACATCATGGTTAGTGTTAGGCTTAAGATTTGGATGGCTTCCTGCTACCCTGCACCGGCGGGACCAGTCCCAGCCCAGGCGCAGCGTGGGCGAGACCCTCTCCCACCCCCTTGGGCCGCCCCCCACCCCTCCCGCC
>NW_004524698.1:296692-302039 GCF_000260255.1 Octodon degus
TCTTTGACTTACAATTTATTTAAAAAGACATTGTATGATATCTTCTCCTAGTATTAGAAACTTTAAAAAGTATATTTCCATTTTCTGTTGACAAAAAAAAGGGATTTTACCTATGTTATTTGCTTATTATTTCTTGCCTATATCTTGTAATATGAGAAACTACCTGGCAATAACAATACACAATGTACTAACCATTGTTACTCTCCTAAAATCTTGTTTTGAGATATTTGTACCACTGTTTTTTTTTCTTTCTTTAAAATAAAAATAACTGATGTCAAAAAAATAAAATAAAATAAAATAATCTTTTAAAAAAGAAAAAGAAAAAGGAAAAGAAAACCACACCCAGACACATAATAATCAAGATTCCAGAAATTCAGCATAGGAACAGTATACTAAAAGCCACTAACAAAAAGAAACAGATCACTTTTAAAGGAAAACCCATCAGAATAATGGCAGATTTTTCTGCACAAACCATCAAATCAAGAAGAGCATGGAGCAAAGTACTGCAAGTCTTGCAAGAAAACAAATTCCAACCCAGAATGATCTATCCTGCAGAACTCTCTTTCAAATATAATGGAGAAGTGAAATATTTTCATGACAAAGAACAACTAAAGAATTTCATGATGACAAAGCCAAGCCTACACAGACTATTAAATGGTGTTCTAGAGAGGGAGCAAATTGATCACAGTCCCATGAATGAGAATGGAAAGAACCCACCAAATAGGGCAAACAATTAAACAGCGGAGAATAAAAGGCATACAATAGTAGTCTTTCAGTTATTCTTTTGTGTTCAGCAGCAGAATATTTTCATCAGCACACCCTACAAATGGACTTCTCTTCCACTTGATGAGTCATAATTCCACCTGAGTCTACAGGGTGAATTTCAAAGAAATAGCTGTAGCTCAGTTTCACAAGTGATGCTTAGCCACTAGTAACTGTCACGGTCATTATGCATGTCCAAAACACACTAGAACTTTGTGCGATATCCTATCCTCAAACTGTTAGAAGTGCTGGTCATTTACTTGCCATTCCAGTATTTATCTTATGTTTTACTTTTAGTACTTCTTTACTATCATGAAAACTTTTTCTTAGTTCAATTGTTTTGAAACATTTAATTTTCTGAATATAGCTTAATTTTAATTTTTGTTCTAGGATTTATACTTTATCTTTGACTTACAATTTATTTAAAAGACATTGTATGATATCTTCTCCTAGTATTAGAAACTTTAAAAAGTATATTTCCATTTTCTGTTGACTTTTAAAAAAAGATGTTTGTACCTATGTTGTTTATTTAGTATTTCTTGTCTATATCTTGTAATATGAGAAACTACTTTGGCAGTAACAATACACAATGTACTAACCATTGTTACTCTCCTAAAATCTTGTTTTGAGATTTTGTACCATTGTTTTTATTTTTTTTTCTTTAAAATAAACTAACTGATGTAAAAAAAATTTTAAAAAAAGAATGAATGGGAGAGAAAACATCCTTCTCCAGTTCCTCTGCTCAACAAGATGGAAAGTCACTAACTTCACGGATGCTTTCTCTTCAGAGACTGAATGAGTTGCCACTCTTGGCATAGATGAGCTTGTGAATTACTTCAGTTGCCAAAGTGAGGTTTCAGCCAGATGTCTGTGTTTCGCTGTATGAAGGAACACGCATTGGAGTGCCCTGCTTCCCAAAGAAGCTGGAGCTTAGCTGGCTTTTCTCCATTAGGATCTCATTCTTAGTATCCAAATAATCAGTGATAGGGATAGGAGTAGTGTTAGAGTTATTTTATTCATGCTTAGGGTTAGAGTAAGACAGAGTTACAGTTAGAGTTAGGGTTAGGGTCAGGGTACAGAGTTATCATTAGGGTTAGCATTCAGGTTAGGGATAGAAAGTGTTAGGGTTAATGTTTAGATTTAGGGTTAGCGTATTGGTAGTTATGAGAAGGGTTAAGATTATGGGCTAGAGTTAGTGTTAGGTTTATTGTAAGAATTTAGGGTGAGGGTTAGGGTTAGTTTTAGAATAGGGTCAGGTTACAGTTAGATTTTGGGTTAGGATACAGGGTTAGTATAAAGTTAGGTTAGGGATAGTGTTAGGTTTAGGGTTAGTGTTAAGATTAGTGTTAAGGGTTAGGCTTAGTGTTAGGGTTAAGTTTAGGATAGAGTTAAGGTTAGAGTTAGGATAGGGTTTGAGTTAGGGTTAGGTTTAGGGTTAAGATAGAGTTAGTATTAGCGTTCGGGTTAGGATTTAGGGGGTTGGGGTTAGGGTTCAACTTAGGGTTAGGTTAGACTTAGGGTTAGGGTTGGTGTTAAAGTTAGGATTCACTTTTAGGGTTAGTGCTATGATCAGTGATAGTGTTACTGTTCGGGTTACGCTTAGATTTAGGATAGAGTTCATGTTAGGGTTAATGTTAACAGTAGGGTTAATGTTAGTATTAGGTTTAGGGATAGGTTGAGGATAGTGTTATCATTAGGGAGAGGGTTTGGGTTCAGATAGATTTAGGGTTAAGTTTAGGGTTATGCTTTCAATTAGGGTTAAGATTAGGGTTAGGTTTAGGGTTATGATAGCTTTATGGTTAGGGTTAGGGTTAGGATTAGGATTTCACGTTAGGGTTAATGTTAGGGTTATGATAGGGTTAGGGTTAGGGTTATGATTAGAATTAAGGGTTAAGGTTAGTTTTAGGGTCAGGGTTATGATAGAGTTAGGGACAGGGTTTGCATTAGGTTTAGGGTTATGTTTTGGGTTAGGGTTAGGATTAAGGTTATGGTTTGGGTTTCACTTGATTTAGGGTTAAAGTTTAGGTTAGGGTTAGGAGTAGCATTAAGGTTAGTGGGAGGGTTGGGATAGAATTAGGGTTAGGGCTTGGTTCAGTTAGGATAGAGTTGACTATATGATTATGGCTAAGGTTAGGGTTAGTATTAGTTTTAAGATAGAATTAGTGTTAGGGTTAGGGTTAGGGATAGGATAGAGTCAGAGTTAAGGTTAGGATTAGTTCAGTGTTGGGATTAAAATTATTGTTTAGGTTTAGGGTTAGTATTGGGATTAGAGTTAGGACAGAGACAGTTTGGAATAGAGTTAGGGTTAGGATTAGGATAAGGTTAGGGCTAAGGCAGGGGTTAGGTTTTAAGTTTAGTGTTAGGTTTACAGGTAGGGTTTGGTTACATTTAGGATAGAGTTAGTGTTACAGGTAGGATTAGGATTTAGGGTTATAGTTAGGGTTAGGCTTGTGTTATGTTATAATTAGGGTTGGGATTAGTATTAAGATTCGGATTTAGGTTTAGGGTTAGGGTTACTGTTAGTTTTACTCTTAAGGTTAGGATAGTGTTAGGGTTAGGGTTAGGGTTTGGGATAGATAGATTTAGGGTTCTGGTTAGGATTAAGGTTAGTGTAAATGTTAGGATTAGAGTTAAAATTCATGTTTAGGGTTCTTGTAAGGGTTACATTCAGATAGAGTTAGACTTAGGATAGGGTTATAATTATTGTTGAAGTTAGGATTTTGGGTTAGGGATAGTGTTATGTTTACTTTTAAAATAGTGTTCAGATTAGTGGTAGGTTTAGGGCTAGGTTTGGGTTAGGGTTAGGATAGAGTTAGGGCTAGAGTTTGGGTTAGGGTTGGGATTTAGGTTTAGGTTTAGACTTAGTGTTAAATTTGTTTTTAGAATAGTGTGAGCCAAATAATTCTTTACTAAATGCTGGCCTTACTATATAGGACCCAAAGATTGCCAGATATGTGATGTATACAAATGTTGGAGGAAAATCTGCTAATTCAGAGACCAAAACAAAACATTACATACTCTGTAATTCATGTTCTATATCAGAATTCATTTCCAGGCTTCAACTGCAATTTAGAAGTTATTGCAAAACTTATACAACTAACAGTCATGAGCTATTTTTTCTTATGAAAAAAATTTAATTGGGTATCTTTCATCTGATGAACAAATTGTAGTGAACACGTATATTGAAATAGTATTTGTTAATCAAATGTATTGATGCAAAAAATAGAATAATGTGAGAGTTAGTGGTAGGTTTAGCACTATGGTTAGATTACAGTTAGGGTTAGGTTTAGAGTTATCATAGAGTTACGGTTAGGGGTACAGTTAGGGTTAGGTTTAGGGCTATGGTGAGCATACAGTTAGGATGAGATTTAGGGTTAGTGTTATGGTTACCATTAGAGTTAGGGTTTGAGTTTGGATAGAGTTACTGTTAAGGTTAGGATTAGGGTTAGTGTTAGGATTCGGTTAGGGTCAGGATAGAGTTAGAGTTAAGGTAAGGATTATGATAGGGTTAGGGTTAGAGTTAGGATTAGTGTTAGAGTAGTGGTTAGGATACAGTTAGTGTTAGTGTTAAGGTCAGGATCTAGAGTTACAATTAGGGTTAGGGTTACTATTTGGCTTAGTGTGAGGTTTAGAATACACTTAGGGTTAGAGTTTGAACATCTTACCACCTCGGCTAAGATATAAATGAATGGGAGAGAAAACCTCTTTCTCCAGTTCTTCTGCACAATGGGCTGTAAAGTCACAAAATTCCCCAATAGTTTTTCATAGTGGACTGAATGATTTGTCACTCTTGGCAAAGTGGGGCTTTGCGAATTGCTTTGGTTACGAAAATGATGTTTCAGCCAGAGTTCTCTGTTTTGCTGTATGCGGGAGCAGGCATTGGAATACCCTGCTTTGAAAGAAACAGGAGCTTAGATGGCTCTTCTCTGTTAAGAACTCACTCTTACAAACACAAATCATGGAGCAGAAACAATCAGCTATACCAGAAAAGCAGGAAGCTTAGAACCTCTTACCAGCTCAGTTACCATAGAAATGAATAGAAGAGAAAACATCCTTCTGCAGTTCTGGACAATGACCTGGAAAGTCACCAACTTGAATGATGCTTTCTCTTAAGAGACTGAATGAGTTGGCATTGTTGACATAGTGGGGCTTTACAAAGTACTTCAGTTACCAATGTGACGTTTTAGCCAGAGTTCAGCTTTTCACTCAATGTGGGTACAGGCATTGGAGTGCCCTGCTTCCCTACGAAGCTGGATTTTTTTTGCCATAACTTTATTGATAAACAAATAGCAATGAGACAGTTTCAAATCAAATCGGTAAGACAGTTTCAATAATTAACACACAGCATACATTCTTCTTAGTGGTTAATTGCTGTACAAGATGCGGACTGAATATCCTATTTACAAACACCATTAGAACAAATCATTCTATTCATTAACAGAATGTAACTATATATCTATCCCAACCACTCTGAATACACAGATACAAAATGGACATTCATCTGCATACCCTTTTTTTGTTAAGTTCCGTTATTTGAATATTATAGGTGTGTAAACTCAGCAAAATATTCTAAAAGAGTCCAGTA
>NW_004524698.1:302139-304913 GCF_000260255.1 Octodon degus
GCTACTCTCTTAATTCAATGAATAGAAAGATTTGTTCTAATAGTGTTTGTGGACAGGTTATCATGTCCGCATCTTGTACAATGAATAACCACTAAGACAACAATATGCAATGCATTAAATATTGAAACTGTGCTAGTAATCAGATTTGAAACTGTCTCATTGATATTTGTTTCTCAATAAAATTATTTTAAAAAGAAAAAAAAGATTTGGATGGAGATAGGGTTAGGGTTAGTGTTAGGATTTAGTGTAAGGGTGTTAGTGGTAGGACAGTGTAAGGTTAGTGTTAGTGTTAGGGTCAGAGCAAGAGTTAGGATAGTATTAGGGTTACCATTTGAACTTAGGATTTGGATCAGTGTTAGGCTCAGGATTAGGTTTAGGTTTCATGTTAGGTTTAGTGTTAAGGTTATTGTTAGGATAAAGTTAGTGTTAGGGTTTGGGTTACAGTTAGGGTTAGTACTATGGCGAGTTAGGATTTAGTATTAGAGTTAGGGTTACTATTAATGTTATGAGTAGGATAGTGTTAGGGTTAGTATTATTGTTAGGTTTAGTGCTAGCGTTAGGATAGTGTTAGTGTTAGGGTTAGTATTTATGGTTAGGGTTAGGTTTAGGGTTAGGTTTTGGATTTAGGTTTAAGTTTGTGTTTGTGTTAGGGTAAAACTTAGGACAGTGTTAAGGTTAGTGTTAGTGTTATGTTTAGGGTTATGGTTAGGATAGGGTTGTTTTTAGATTGAGAATTTAGGGTGTGAGCTAGTGTTAGAGTTAGGGTTGTGATAGAGTTAGGGTTAGGGTTAGGGTTAGAGTTACAATTATGGTTAGGTTGGGCGATAAGGTTAGGGTTATGGTTAGGGTTGGAATTTAGTTTTAGGGTTAGGTTTATTTTTAGCAGTAGAATATTGTTAGGGTTAGTGTTAATGTTAGGGTCCATGCAAGAGTTAGGATAGAGTTAAGCTTACCATTTGGACTTAGGGTTAGGATCAGGATTAGGTTCAGGATTCAGGGTTAGGTTTAGTGTTATGTTTAAGGTTAAGTTTAATGTTAGGGTAAAGTTATTGTTAGGGTTAGGGTTATGATTAATTTTAGTGTATGGCTAGTTTTAGGATTTAATGTTAGTAATACAGTTTTAGTGTTAGTTGTAGGATATTGTAAAGGTTAGTATTAGTTTTAGGTTTAGTGCTAGTGTTAGGATAGCGTGACTGTTAGAGTTAGGACTTAGATTTAGGGTTAAGTTTAGTGTTAATTTATGATTTAGGCTTAGGTGTAGTGTTAGTGTTAGGATTAGGCTTAGGACAGTGTTAGAGTTAGGTTTAATGTTAGGGTTAGGTTTAGGGTTATGGTCAGGATAAGATTGGACTTTGGGTTAGAATTTAGGGTTTGCGTTAGGGTTAGGGTTAGGATTAGGTTTACAATAGAGTTAGAGTTAGGGTTAAGATTAGGTTTATGATTATGTTTAGGGTTAGCATTAGGGAAAGGATTACAGTCAGATTTAGAATAGAGTTACAGCTAAGGTTATAATTAGGGTTAGAATTTAGTATTAGTGTTAGTGTAAGGCTGCAGATTAGGTTGAAAATAGAGTTACTGGTAGGGTTAAGGTTACAATTATGGTTACGTTTAAGGTTAGGATTTAGTGTTAGATTTAGGGTTAGAGTTAGGATTATGGTTAGCATAGATTTAGGGGGAGGGTTAGGGATATTTTTAGAGTTAGGGTAAGATTTAGGATTAGGATTAAAGGTTAGGTTTATTGTTATGATTAGGTTTTTGTTAGGATCATGTTAGAGTTAGTGTCAGAGTTTGTGTTAGGGTGAGGGTGAGGATAGAGTTAGGGTGAGGTTTAGTGTTAGAGATATGATTAGGATTTACTCTTAGTGTTAGAGATAGGGTTAGTGTTAGGGTTATGGTTAGGATTTAGGGTAAGAGATAGAGTTATGATTTAGGGTTAGAGTCAGGTTTATGTTTAGGTTTAGGATTTAGGGTTAAAGTTAGAGTTAGGATTAGTGTTAAGGTTAGGTTTAAGGTTAGGTTTGGGTTTAGAGTTAGGGTTAGGGTTAGAGTTAGGGTTAGGGTATTGATAGGGCTAGTTTTAGGGTTAGGGTCAGGATTTAGGTGAAGATTTAGGGGTATGGTTTGGGTTACAGTTTGAATAAAGTTAGGGTTAGTGTTAGGGTTACACTTAGGGATAGGTTTAAGTTTAGAGTTATGATTTAGTGTTATGATTTAGGGTTTAATGTTAGGTTTAGAGTTAGGGATAGTGTCAGTGTTAGGTTTCAGGGTAAGTTTAGTGTTATAGTTAGCCTTTGGGTTAGGATAGTGTTAGGGTTGGTGTGAAGGTTAGGGCTAGGTTTAGGATAGAGTGAGAGTTAGGGTTAGGGTAATGGTTAGGAATAAGGCTGAGATTTAGGATTAGGATTAGGGTTAGGATAGTGTTAGGGTTAGTGTTATGGTGATGGTTAGCATTAGGATAGGCTTAGGGTTGGATAGAGTTAGGGTTAGGGTTAATGTTTCAGTTAGTATTTAGGTTTAGGGTTAATGTTAGGGTTAGGGTTAGCATTAGCATACTGTTAGTATTAGTGCAAACATTAACATTAGTGTTAGGCTTAGGGTTAGAATGTAGTTTTAGCGTTAGGGTTAGTGTTAGGATTTAGTGTTAGGGTTAGGATTAGTGGTAGGTTACTGTTAGGATTAATGTTAGTGTCAGTGTTAGGAAGAGTGTTAGCTTATTATGCCTAAGATGTTTGAAATGCAGTGAGATAGTGAGGTTAAGCTTAATAGCCTAAATC
>NW_004524698.1:305923-309896 GCF_000260255.1 Octodon degus
ATTTATTTATTTATTTATTTAGTACAGAATCTACAGGGTCTCACTACATAGACCCAACTCCTAATTATGCTCCAGTTTTCAGCCTCCCAAGAGCTGGGATTATAGGTGTGCATCACCACGTCCAGTCTCAATCACTGGCTCAGAGCACCATGGGGGTGGAGCCAGCACTGCACTGGGATGAAATCCTGGTCCTTATGTCTGCCTAAGCATGCGCTTTAATCCACTGTGCTATCTAGGCTAGCCCTCTATAAAGTCAGCTTTTCACTTTCCATTTATAAGTGAGATCAGCAAGCAACTGTCCTTCTGTGCCTGTCAAACGTCTTTTAATTCATTTTTTCATAAGTGACAATTTTTTCATTCATTAGGATTAGCGTTAAGGTAATAATGTTTAGGGTTCTTGTAAAGTTTACATTCAGGATAGAGTTAGGGTTGGGGTTAGGTTTAGGATAGGGTTAGGTATAGGGTTGGGGTTAGGATTTAGGATTAGTATTAGGTTTAGGACTAGGGTTAGGGAAAGGTTTAGGATATAGTTAGGGTTACTGTTCTAGTGAGGATTTAGGGTTAAGGTTAGGCATAGGTTTTGGGTTCTAATAAAGTTAGGGTTCAGGTTAGGGTTAGTGTTACTGTTAGGATCAGAGTTAGAGTTAATGTTCAGGGTTATGGTAAGGGTGAGGTTCAGGATAGAGTTAGGGTTAGGGTTAGGGTTAGGGTTAGTATAGAATTGGGGATAGGTTTTGTGTTAGGGTTAGGATTTATGGTTAGATTTAGTGATAGGATTGGGATTATATTTAGTACAGTGTTAGGTTTAGTGTTAGACTTAGGTTTAGGGTTAAAATAGCATTAGTGAGAGGGTTAAGGATAGGATAGAATTGTGGTTAGGTATACGCTTGGGGTTTGGGTTAGGGTTAAGGTTAAGGTTAAGGTAAGCATTAGAGTTAGGTTTTGGTTTGAAATACGTTATTGTTACGATTAGGGTTAGGGTTAGTGTTTAGGGTTGTGGTTAGGATAGGGGTCAGGATAGAGTTAGGGTTAGGATAAGGTTAGGGTTTGGGTTAGGCTTAGGGTTAGGATTGTGTTAGGGTTAGGGTTAGTATTATTATTAGTGTTAGGGTTACGGTTAGGTTTAGTGTTAGAGTTTGGGTTAGAGTTAGGTTTAGGATTATGGTTAGTGTTAGTGTTAGAGTTAGGATAGATTTAGGGTTATGGTTTAGGTTAGGGTTAGTATTATGGTTAGTGTTAGGTTTATTTTTCAAACAGTGTTAGAGTTACTGATAGTTTTATGACTAAGGTTATGTTAAATTTGGGTTGGAGTTTAGGTTTGCCTAGATTTAGGATTAAAGTTTGGGTGAGGTTTAGGAGTAGGTTATTGTTAAAGGTAGGGTTGGCATAGAATTAGGGTTAGGGCTTTGTTTGGTTAGGATTGAGTTAACTTTATGGTTCTGGTTAATGTTAGGGTTAGTGTTGGTTTTAAGGTTAGGGTTAGGGTTAGGGATAGGGATAGGATAGAGTAAGGGTTAGGGTTAGGATTAGTGTTAGTGTTAGTGTTGGGGTTAAGATTAGTGTTTAGGGCTAGGGTTAGTGTTGGGTTCAGGTTTAGGATAGAGTTAGGGGTTGGATTAGGGTTAGAGTTAGGATAGTGTTAGGGTAGGGGTTACATTTTAGGGTTAGTGTTAGGTTTATGGGTAGAGTTAGGGGTATGTTTAGGATACAGCTAGGGAAAAGTTAGGGTTAGAATTTAGGGTTAGGGTAAGTGTTAGGCTTAGGGTTAGGTTAGAGTTAGGGTTAGGGTTAGTGCTACGATTAGGATTTAGGTTTAGGGTTAGGGTTGCTCCTAGTTTTACTGTTAGGGTTAGGATAGGTTTAGGGTTAGATATAAGATTTCAGTTCAGATGGAGTTAGAGTCAAGTTAGGGTTAGGGTTAGTGTTAGTGTTAAGATTAGTGTTAAGGTTAATGTTTAGGGTTCTTGTAATTGTTACTTTCAGGATAGAGTTAGGGTTAAGGTTAGGGTTAGAATTAGGATAGAATTAGCAATAGGTTTTAGGTTAGGGTTAGGATTTAGGTTTAGATTCAGAGTTAGGGTTGGGATGATTTTAGTATAGTGTTAGAGTTTGTTTTAGTCTTAGGGTTAGGGTTAGGATAGCGTTAGTGTGAGGGTTAGTGATAGGATAGAGTTACAGTTAGGGGTACAGTTAGGGTTATGGTTAGGGTTAGGATAGAGTTAAGGTTAGGGTGAGGGTTAGAGTAAGCGTTAGAGTTAGGTTTTAGTTTCAGATACATTTAGGGTTACGATTAGGGTTGAGTTTAGTGTTTAGGGTTAGCATTAGGATAAGGATCAGGATAGAGTTATGGTTAAGATAGGGTTAGGGTTAAGATTGAGAAAGGGTTAGGGTTAGGGTAAGGGTTATAGTTAGGATGGAGTTAGGTTTAGGGTTAGTATTATTGTTAGTGTTAGGGTTACGGTTAGGGTTAGGATTTGAGTTAAGATTAGGGTTAGGATTAGCTTTTAAGGTTAGTGTTAGGGTTAGGATAGAGTTAAGGATAAGGTTTGTGTTAGGGTTAGGATTTAGGGTTAGGGTTAGTGCTAGTGTTAGGTTTACTTTTAAAATAGTGTTAGAGTTACTGGTAGGTTTAGGGCTAAGGTTATGCTAGCGTTAGCATTAGGGTTAAAGTTAGAGTTATCATAGAGTTACAGTTAAGGGTACAGTTAGGTTTAGGTTTAGAGCTAGGGTTAGAATAGAGTTAGGGTTAAGGATATGGTTAGTGTTAGGGTTAGGGCTATGGTTAGTGTTACAGTTAGCATTAGGGTTAGAGTTTGGGTTCGGATAGAGTTACATTAAGGTCAGGGTTAGGGTTAGTGTTAAAATTCGGGTTAGAGGCATGAGAAAGTTAGGGTTAAGATTAGGGTTATGATAGAGTTGTGTTAGAGTTAGGGTTAGTGTTAGGGTAGTGGTCAGGATAGAGATAGGGTTAAGGTTAGTGTCAAGATTATGATTTAGGGCTATGGTTAGGATTAGGGTTAGTGTTTGGGTTAGTGTAAGGGTTAGAATAGAGTTAAGGTTGGGGTTTGAACGTGTTACCACGTCGGTTGAGATAGATATGAATGGGAGAGAAAACACCTTTCTCAAGTTTCTCTGTGCAATGAGCAGGAAAGTCACAAACTTCCCTAATGCTTTTTCTTAGAAGACTGAATGAGTTGCCCCTCTTGGCATGGTTGGGCTTGCGAATTACTTTGGTTTCCAAAGTGATGTTTTAGCCAGAGTTCTGTGTTTTGCTGTTTGTGGGAACAGGCATTGGAGTGTCCTGCTTTCCAAAGAAGCTGTAGCTTAGCTGGCTCTTCTCTCTTAAGAACTCACTCTTAAAAACACAAATCATGGAACAGAAGCAATCACCTCTACCAGGAAACCTGAATGCTTAGAACGTGTTGCCTAGGCCTCAGGATCCTGAACAGACCCAGAGCGCAGGCCCGGCGAGTGAGTGAGATGACCCAGGCCATGGGATCCTGAACAGACCCTGAACGCAGGCCCAAGGAGTGAGTGAGACTACCCAGGCCACGGGAACCTGAACAGACCCAGAGCACAGGCCTGGCGAGTGAACGAGACGACCCAGGGCCTGGCAGGATCCTGAATAGATCCAGAGCGCAGATCCGGCGAGTGAGTGAGATGACCCAGGCTGCAGGATCCTGAACAGACCCAGAGTGCAGGCCCGGCCAGTGAGTGAGACGACCTGGGGTCCTCCGGATCATGAATAGACACAGCGCAGATCCAGCACAGAAGAACCCTTCAACAGAACTCCCTGAAAAGAGGCTAGAGGCAAGACCCACCCAGCTGATTCAGGAGCAGAACATCTTCCCAGAGAGACACAAAGGGTTCAACTCTAATGGCTGCAGCAGAAAGAAGTGGAGCACAGCAGCCAGATCCAAGCAACACCCACCTGGAGGAATCTGAATTCCGTAGATCCGGTCCTGGTGTTAAG